>NW_016809690.1:0-6584 GCF_001698545.2 Rhinopithecus bieti
CTTCTAGGTACTCAGGTCTCAAGGCAAATTTCCCGTCTTTCGACAAGTACAGCTAAAAGTGATGCCACACAATCTCTCAGTTCCTGCTATATCTTCACAAATATCGTCTCCTCCGGAAAGTACGTCTTTAAGTTATTCGTTTGTTTTTCTCTCCCCTAGGTTGGGAGCTTCCTGAGTACCAAAACACTGTCTATGTAGACTGTGCTCAACTCACTTCATCCCCATGTGTAGAGTCAAGGTTCTACAAAATACAGTTACTGCCTTGAACAGATGAGGTGGGTGGTATAAGGAAACTGGGAGATAAAACACAAAGCAATACTTAAAAACATTATCCTGCCACATTTCTCAAATCTTAATAATAGCATTCACTAATGTATTTTGGTTTTTCTTTGTGCTTTCTCCATATCCCCTTATTTATTTATTTATTTATTTATTTATTTATTTATTTATCTATCTATCTATCTATTACATTTGACTGACAGTTTTACATTTTTTTTTTTTTCTCAAATGACCAATCAGATTTTGCTATTTTCTAGTTAATTCCTGTGTTTCCTTCACCATTCTATTTTCTGGTTTTCTATCGGGCTGCTGATCTTCTTCTTCTTTTTCTTTCTTTTTTTCTTCTTTTCCTTACTTCTTATATTTAATGCACTGGTTTCTTCTAATGTTTTGTAACTTGGGTATTTAAAGGTATAATTTAAAATTAGAAAGCAGTTTCTACAGAATCCTTAGAAATATGTCATTATAAGTCCCAATTTTCATTATATTCTAAGGAGCTTGAAGATATACTTTTGATTCTTTTCTAAACTGTGCATTTGAGAATCTCTTCATGTTTACTTTTATGTTCATTCTTTCTATGTTATTTTCTAAATTTTGTGTATCATTTTCTTTATCAACGCATAAATATATATATTCACATAAATATATGAGTTATATATACATGTATTTATGAATGGCAGCTGAACCACACATTAGTGCTAATATTGGTGTATTAATAATTATTGGTTTACCAATTGTAGCAAATGCACCACAATGATGCAAGATGTTAATAATAGGGGAAATTGTAAGAGAGGGAGAGTGATGGAGTTTATGGAAATTCTGTCTATTCTGATCAATTTTTCTTTAAACCCAGAACTTCTCTAAAACATAATGTCTATCAATTTTAAAAACTAATATCAATAAAAGAAAGACCAGGGACCTTTTATGGATGAAAAGAGTCTTAAAAAACATAAAAATCTGTAGATTTTAGTTTATTATTTATAATCAGCCATTAAGAGAAATTTTTTTTTGTATGGGTGACAATCAGAAAAAAACTTAATATTAGATCATATTTATGATCTATTACCAATTTGTTAACAACAAGTACTTACACACATACAAACATGGTCCTAAAATTTTCTAGTTCTCTCAAGCGTTGATTTCATCCTTATCTCCACTGCCGAGTTCAAGAAAGCGAAATGTGTCATGGGTATCCCGCCTTTCCAACCTTCCTTCCAGTTCACAACCTAGTGCAGTCTACTTGCATGGGATATTTCTTTTCCATCACAATACTCTGAGATAACTAAGTCAAGGGAGGTTTGAGTAGCCCTCCAGACCCTCCAGATTTCAAAGGAAAGTCACTGCTGCTGGCCTAGGGGAGCTGATGGCCTATTCATGGATGAGATGGACTAAGGACAGTGGGAAGCATAATGGACCAACAGTATTGTTGGAGGGGACTGGGTGAGGAAGCAGGAGCCTAAACAACACTCTCCAGACACTGCCTGAACACTGACTCCAGACCGGTCTTGTAGCATCAAAAATTACAGCTAAATGTTGATTTCTTTCTGGTAATTATTTTGTTCAGCAACTTGGAAAAACGAACAAAAAATTATCTCATTACCTTTCCTATCTAAAGTCTGAAATATTTCATTAAAATTTTAAAACTTAAAAAAAGTGCTTATTAGGCCAGGCTCGGTGGGAAGCCGAGGTGGGGGCGTGGCGGGGTGGGGGATGGGAATCACTTGAGGCCAGGAGTTTGAGACCAGCCTGGCCAACACGGGGAAACCCTGTCTCTACTAAAAATACAAAATTAGCTGGGCGTGGTAGTGCTTGTCTGTAATCCCAGTTACTCGGGAGGCTGAGGCAGGAGAACCTCTTGACCCTGGAAGGCGGAGGTAACAGTGAACCCAGATCGCACCACGGCACTCAAAAAAAAAAAAAAAAAAAAAAAAAAAATTTTTGAAATTTTAAACTTAAAAGTGCTCTGACATACAAATAAATCATTTTATCTATATACATGGTGTTTGCACTTATACATGTCTAGACACCCTAGGAATGGTGGTACCGTGGTGTGAACATGGAGCCTGGAATGGACAGCCCCAAAACCTCCTCCTCCTTAACTGTTGACTCATCAGCAGTCAGTCAGTAATCATAACTTCCTTAAAATACAAGAGCTGCAGAACATTCTGGGATATCTGTGCTAATTAATCTGGCAGTTCCCACTGTGGCTTGCCCCAGGTGTGACGTGCTCTCTTTCGTGAAATTAGTAACTACAAACTGTAACGGGAACAAGGCAATTGACCGCCTCTGCACTCTTGCCCAAAGCGTTCTCTGAGATGTTTGGTAGTTATTTGGGTCCTTACTTGAGCTTCGTGGCTTTAAAACTAAGGGAACATGGCATTTGTGAATCTGAAAGACTTGTGATAATCTTCTCATTTCCTCCAGGCTGTGTGCATCACTTTGAGTTTGCGGAGGGAACAGCCCTTTCTCAGGGCCCCCTCATGTCCTGAGTATCATCCTCAGAATGTGGAGCTTGGGCTCAATTTGAAGAGGGTGTGAAGGCGAGCCAAAATGCAGGGATTGTCCCACAATGCAGTCCTGCTCTGTAAATCCCTTCCTCTGACTAGCTTGATTTTAGGCTCTGAGAATGGATGGGGTGGGATTGCTCTTCAGTACTTTCTGCTGAGACATTTTTGTATATTCATTTCTATCTCAAGGAGCCTCTATAACAAAGGAGAAAAAACTGTCTCGGGTTCTGTGTGTGGCACATGAGTTTGAAGGATTTCTGAGACTATTGTTCAGGACTGGCGTTACAGATGAAGCACCAATTAGATTCAGGACCAGTGATGATGGGATCCCTGACAGGCGGGTATAACACCTCGTTGAGGACAGACTGCCCACCACTCTCCTTCTTTCTCTCTTTCTGAATTTATTTTCTATAAATTCCACTGGGTATCAGAACCTTCCTTCGGCTGACTGGCGCTTTGCAATTTCCTCTCCAAGCCCGGATCTGTTCCCCCAAATTCTCTCGTTCCCGCTTCTAGCTTCTCTTTTTAGCTTCTCTAGGTTCGCGTCATCGGCTTTCCTTGTTTCCCAGGTTGAATCCCCAGTTCCAAGCAGCGGAGAGGTCTTCTTGTCATAAAATTAACTTCCCTCGGCTCCTGTAACCCTCCCACCCGCCGTGTAGCACTCTGCATCTCTGAGAAGAAAGTGACCACCCCAGCCCAGCACAGATTTTCTTCGTCTTTGAGCACCTGCTCGGAGTTCCCGCCCCTGGTCGCTCCTCGGTTTTCCCTCATCGCACACACACAGTCTGTTGGATGTTGGTCAAAGATATTGCCAGTCCCTGCCGTGGGAACCATTTGGGGGAAAACAGATCCGATTTATTATACTTCAAAGATGCCCAGTGATTCCCTGTCGTCTGCGTACCATAAAAATAAGAAGATCAATGTATTCGACATCTGCACCCAGGCGTACAGCTCTGAGGTGATCAACTGGGAAGCGACGGTTGCCCACCCAGAGGGAAGAAAGGAGCAAAGCCGGAGAATGCGAACGCGGACCCTGCAGGCCGCTCCCTCCCAAGTGAGCTGGTTACAAATTCCGCTTTCCCCAGCCCCTACCCCGCTATTGGCTATTTGAGGCATGCGGGAGTTTTTTCCGGACTAGAAGTCTCGTGTTCCACCTGGTCTTTCGGGGCCACTCGACATTCCTGAGCTCCACCCCTGCCAAGGTGGAGCCAGCACAGGACTGCAGGCGGAGTCTCCAGACTCATCCAGAAACAGCCACTGCGCGGAGCCGGGAGCGCGTGTCGAATGAGCACCCATAGACAGCTACTGTGGGAAAGCTCTGCGCCCGACGCAATTCCACTTGCTTGATATTTTAGAAAAGAAGCAATTATACCCCAGCTGTAAAGGGAGTGGGAATTACAGCTACAACAGGTACCCGGAAAGTAAACTTTCTTTGCAAAAGCTGCCCTCTCTGAGGCTCGAACTCAGGACCTTCAGATTATGAGACTGACGCGCTGCCCACTGCGCTAAGAGGGCGACGAAATATGGGGCCCGGCCAGATTCTACAGGAATTTCCTAATTTCTTTCCCCAGGTGGGTAATTTTGGGGCTTCAGTTTTCTTCGCCCAGGGTCGCTAGTTCTCCAAGATTCTTTCCAATAGGCACGCGTAGGCTCCTTTTTAGCCCATCGGAAGAACCTCACACCCGGAAGCCATAGCGTACTGAACAATTATGCCTGACCTCATTTTCTATTGATCTGGATCTTCGTCCCCTCAGATGTATTAGGCAATATTTACTGTCCACAGTTTCCTTAGTTGGGATAGCGGACTCTCACTAAATCGCAGTTGAATGAATGAAAAGCTCCCAAACACGCCTGTAGTTTACACTTAACCTGTCTTAATTTAAATTTGCATTTCCACTTATGTCACCTGAGATATTCCCCTCAAAATACACCAACTGATTTTATGATGAGTCTTCATGTTCTCTTCACCGCTATGTTCCAAAAACCCTATTAAAGATTTTATTCCCATAATTTCATTGAGTCCAGTTTATTGCCATAAATCTATACATCACTATTCCCATCTTACTGATGAAACTGAGGCTCAGCAGAACTAAATCCACAGCTGATAAGGGGCAAAACCAGACCTTGAAAGCAGATTTTGTTTCCAAAACGTGTGTTGTGCTCTTTCTCCCTCTAGATCATGTAATCTCCCCTTTTCCTCTCCACACCACCACGCTCATTCGTTAAGCAATTAGTTACAGAATTTTAGATTCGTTGGTCCATTCAACAAACGTTAATTCACCATCTGCCTTGTACCCGGCATTTATGTTCTATATTTCCAAGGCATCCTTGGCCCTTTATCCCTCACTTCCCTACAAACACCTTGAATCATTAGTTCTCAAAGTGTGGTGCCCAGACCCACCACATAATTCTTGAGGACACATTCCATTTCAGGTACTGTGCTACCTGAAGGCTTTGAGGATTCAGAGGAAATTGAGCCATCCCTGACCTCAGGAACTGACAGGACAAACTGTCCTGTCCGGTCCAGTTCCTATACTCTCAAACTTCCGGATTCTTATAAATGCATCCTCCTAAATATTTTATTTTGATACTGTA
Source organism: Rhinopithecus bieti (assembly GCF_001698545.2). Lineage (NCBI taxonomy): Eukaryota > Metazoa > Chordata > Mammalia > Primates > Cercopithecidae > Rhinopithecus > Rhinopithecus bieti. Next base: position 5,382 of record NW_016809690.1, read on the forward strand.
ACTCTTCTGCTCTGTACTAGTTTGCTAGGGCTGCCATAATAAATATCACAGACCGAGTGGCTTAACCCACAGAAAATTTTCTCAGTTCTGGAGGCTAGAAGGGTTGTTAGCTTTGGTTTCTCCTGAGGCCTTGCTCCTTGGCTCGCAGGTGGTCACTTACCTTCTCGCTGTATTCTCGCATGCTCTCTCTCTATACACATATTTCCATCTTTTCATGTAAGAACACCTATTGGGAGTTACAGTTTCAACATGAATTTGGTGACGGGTGGGGCAGGACACAATTCTACGAAAACATGCTCAAAATTGTTTACATTTTCACCTTCAAATTTGCAGTAGACTTTGTTACTGGAAAGCACTACCTGTTTTTTGTTGTTGTTGTTGTTGTTGTTTTTAACAAGTATTTTAAAGTCCCTTAATTAAACAGACCACATACCTTTCCTTATCTAGGAATTCCCACTCTAATGCCCGGTCCACACCCCCATTATTTCTCCTCATCTCCATTCTTCAAGGCCCATTCTTGATTCTTTCATTCTTATTTGAAGTAATGTAGCATGGAGGAACGTAGCACACTAGTTTTTCCCTCTGAATTGCATGACTCGTTGTCAGTAACTGTCTTATGGTTTTTGCTGTTATGACATTTAGTATGGATGTGTGATATTTTTCATTAATATCCTCTATCTAGTAGTCATTTTTTCCATAAGGAAGCGCAGCCAGTGAGAACTACAGTCCAAAACCTCACATATGCATAGACTGGTTATGTAGTCTAAAGAAATTCCTGGCTCTGAGTCCTAATTCTGAAGGTCGTGGTAAACTTCAGTCCTTTGCTGTCTTATTCACTCAGGTTCATGCCAAGCTTATGGGACCCAATGCAGGTCCCAGGAAAAGGAGGGAGGGATGTAATGCTAAACCTGTTCCTATTTCTACCTGCCAGGTTTGTTGTTGTTGTTTGTTTGTTTGCTTTTCAGGTGGAAGCTCAACAGCATCCATGCCATGGGTGATCGATGCTATGTTTCTCTAACGTTAGGAGTATCTTTTCCTAATGAACTCTCTCCTTGATGATCTCTTGTCATCTGTCTTGGCCAATGTCAGTAAGGCGTCTGCATGTAAAAATGCTCATAGGCACTTGAGATGTTCATCTTTTCCTCCTTGTTTGGGTGAATTGTTTCTTTCTTAATGCATATATGCACGTGCACATACATGTGT
>NW_016809691.1:0-2302 GCF_001698545.2 Rhinopithecus bieti
ATATTTAATATATCTGAATTTTAAAATCTAGCCTGAAACACCTTGACTTTTAACATGTGTTGTCTGTTTAAGTTTATTGTGATTAATCATGCATTTGGATTTATTTCAAATGTGTTACTGTAAATCCTCTATTCTATTTTTACTTTAGTATTTGTTTTGACTTTAATGTTGACTCTGAATTTAAAATTTTATAATCTTAAACTAATTCTTCCCTCGCCCAACAATGTAGTGATTTTATAATAGTTGAATTCGCATTACTTTTCTCCTTTCTTATTTGACAAACATGGCTCACTGTAGCCTCGACCTCCTGGCCTCAAGCGATCCTCCCACCTCAGCCGGCCACCTGAGTAGCTGGGACTATAGGCGTGCACCACCTCACTTGGCTAGAGCTATTGTTTTATATATTCAGGGTTGTTTATAAAGATTAACCCATGTTTACTAGTTTCTTTTCTTGAGTTTCTCACCATTCTTTCTTGTCTCTTAGACTTTACTTTTTTCCTAATTTTTATTTTTACTAAATTAAATCACATATGCATGTCTTTATTGAGCCTCTGTTAATAGTACAGACTCAAAGTCTTGTTTGTTGCCTTTATTATGCCCATATTCCTACATTGTAATTTTACTGTTTATAAAAGTGACATTTTTCCTTAGCACTTTTTGATATAATTTTGCTCTTTTATGGCTTCTGTTATTACTGTTGAAAAGTCAGCTGCCTAACTATTTTTTAAAAAATTTGTTTTTAACCTCTGGCTTCTTTTAAGGTCTTTTTTTTTTGTTTTGTTGCTCTGCAGGTTTTCAGTGTGTCCAGAGAGATTTCTATTTATTTATTCTACTTAGGGTATATTGGGAATCTGAAAACTTGCATTTTTTCTTACTTCTAAAAGAAACCTTAGCAAATTTATTTGAAGATTCTCTCTGCCATTCTTCTGTTATTTCTTTTATGCATGTCCATTAATGAATATTAGATAACCTCTATTTATGGCCCACCTTTTTTTAACCCCTAATTTCATATGTTTTTTCTCTTTATCCTTCTGGACTTCATACTGTATAATTTCCCCAGGTCTACTTTCCAGTGTATTGATTTTATCTTCAGCTTTGTCTTTCCAGATGTTTAACTAGTTTATTAAAGTTTTGATTTCAGTTATTATATATTTCATTTCTATATAATCTATGTGGTTATATTTCAAATATACATCATTTAGTCTCCCCTTCTTCTGAAATAATTTAAATGCCCTCGTATTTAAACATATTCAATATAATTAATTTATGTTTTATTCTTTATCTGATTATTCTAGTATCTGTAGGTTTATGGACCTGATTTGTTATTTGTTGTCCTCCCAGCTCTAGCTAATAACAAATACACTGTTTTGTTTTTAGTTGTGAGAATTTAACTCTTGATTGTAGGGTTCTTGTAGGCCTAGGTTGAAAGTGTTTCCTTTAAATGGAGATTCACCTTTGGCTTTACTCAGTTCTAGGAGCCACTACCAATAAAGGACCATTTCAAAATAATTATCAGCTTAGAGTTTTAGGGTTAAATAGTATGAATTGTAGTCCCAATGCTACATGTTTGAAATCTTAATGGAGACTTTCCCCCTCTATCCCAAGTCAAGGAAGAGATAGGCAAAGTTCTATATCTATATCACTCATACCCTGTGTGTGTATGTGAGTGTGTTTCCTTAATTCATTCTACTTGTTCACAGGGGATGACTGTAGACTTGGTCTTCTGACCTCCATGAAAAAACAGGCCATTAAAACTGAAGTTATCTGACATCATGGTTTGGCAGAAGGTCCTAAGGCCACTGCTAATTCCATTGCTTGGTTCATTATAGACTCAAGATTTCTGGATGTTTTCAGCCTTTGAGAATATCCACCACACACACACACACACACACACACACACACACACACGCATGCACACACACACACAGAGCTCAGTTATATGTTTAAATATTTAAAATATGTTAGTTCTATACCTGAAATATTTTCTTACTATATTTTGTTCTACCGTACTCTCACACAAAGTTTTTTCTTTTTTTTAAGAAAATAGTTACAAAGTTAAAAAATAGTTACAAAGTTAAAAAATGAAAAAATGATATAAGGCTTATATTTGGTTATGCTATATGGGTTAGAAAAGTAATGAGGTTTCAGGTACTGATTTATATAATCACACTTATAAAAGCAAAACATTTTCTAATTTTTTAAAGCATATTGCTATGGTTTTCATTTAGGAGTGTAAGAAAGTGAGACAAGTTTGTTTTCAAGTACTATATTAAAGAGATAACCCTTAAGAATGTCAAATGAA
>NW_016809692.1:0-1894 GCF_001698545.2 Rhinopithecus bieti
GGGACCTATCATGGGGAAGGGGGGAGGAGGGAGGGATTGCACTGGGAGTTAATACCTGATGTAAATGACGAGTTGATGGGTGCTGACGAGTTGATGGGTGCAGCACACCAACATGGCACAAGTATACATATGTAACAAACCTGCACGTTATGCACATGTACCCTAGAACTTAAAGTATAATAATAAAAAAAAGAAGAAAAATAAAAATAAAAATAAAAAAAAGAAAACACTGGGGAAATGCTACAGGACATTGATCTAGGCAAAGATTTTAAGGGCAGGGCAAGACCTCAAAAGCACAGCCACAAAAGCCAAAAAAAAAAAAAAAAAAAAAAAAAAAAAAAGGACAAGCGGGATTATATCAAGCTAAAAAGCTCCTGAACAGCACAGGAAATAACAAAATGAAGAGACAGCTTATAGAATGGGAGAAAATATTCGTAAGCTATCTATCAAGAGATTAATAACCAGAATATATGAGGAACTCAATTCAATAACAAAAAAAACTAGTAATGATTTTAAAATAAACAAAAGATCTGAATAGACATTTCTCAAAAGAAGACATATACATGGCCAAAATATGTGAAAAAATGCTCAACATGACTAGTCATAAAGAAAACGCAAATCAAAACCATAAGGAGATATCATCACACCTCAGTTAAAATGGCTACTATCAAAAAGGCAAAAAATAAAATAAAATAAAATAAAATAAAAATGCTGGTGAGGATGTAGAGAAAAGTTAATGGTCATACAGTGGTTGGTGGGAATGTAAAGTAGTACAGCCATTATGGAAAACAGTATGGAGGTTCCTCAAATAATTAAAAATAGAACTATCCTATGATCCAGCACTGCAAGGTACATATTCAAGAAAAAGGAAATCAGTATGTTGTAGAGATATCTGCACTCCTGTTTCTATTGCAGAACTATTTACATGAGCAAAAATATGGAATCTTTCTAAGTGTCCATCAGTGGATGAATGCATTAAGAAAATGTGGTATATACACATAGTGGGATATTATTTAGTCATAAAAAGGAATGAAACCCTGTTATTTTTAGCAACATGGAGGGAACTGGAGGTTATAATGTCAGGTGAAATAAACCAGGCACAGAAAGTCAAATACTACATGTTCTCACTCATATGTGGGAGTTTAAAAAGTACATCTCATGGCGGTAGAGAGTGAAATCATGGTAAACAGAGGCTCAGAAAGTGTATTCGTCCGTTATCACACTGCTATACAGAATACTACCTGAGACTGGGTAATTATAAAGGAAGGAGGTTTAATTGACTCGCAGTTCTGCAGGCTTAAGAGAAAGCATGGATTGGAAGCCTCAGGAAACTTACAGTCCTGGTAGAAGGTGAAGGGGAAGCAGGTACCTTCTTCACAAGGCATCAAGAGGGAGCATGTGCAACAATGATGAAGTGCTCCTCTTTAAAACCACTAGCTCTCATGAGAACTCACTCACTGTCAAGAGAACAGCATGGGAGAAACAGCTCCCATTATCCAATCACCTCCCACCTGGTCCCTCCCCTGATACATGTGGATTACAATTCAAGATGTGATTTGGGTGGGAACACAGAGCCAAACTGCATCAGAAGGAAAAGGGGAAAGGAGGTAGATGAATTGAAGCTAGTTTAATGGGTAAAAAATGCAGTTAGAAAAAACAAATTCTAGTATTAGATAATACAGTAGGAAAATTATAGTTAATAATCTATTGTATATTTCAAAATCGCTAAAAAAGAAGAAATTATAATGTTTCCAACACAAAGAAAAGATAAATGTTTGAGGTAATGTATATCCCAATTACCCAGATTTGATCATTACTCATTGTATATATGTATGAAAATATATGGGCCGGGTGTGGTGGCTCAAGCCTGTAATCCCAGCACTTTGGGAGGCCG
>NW_016809693.1:0-2252 GCF_001698545.2 Rhinopithecus bieti
AAAACTGCTGGAACAACTAGTTAGCCACATGTGAAAGAGTTAAATTGTACCCTTACCCCATATACAAAAATTAACTCAAAATTAATCAAAGATGTAAATGTAAGAGCTAAACTTATAAAACTCTTAGAAGAAAATATAAGGTAAATATTCATGACCTCAAAATTGGCAAAGTATCCTTAGATACAACACCAAAAACACAAGTAACCAAAGAAAAAAAATAGATAAATTAAACTTCATCAAACTTAAAAAATGTTGTGCTCCAAAAGATACTATCAACCCAAAGACAACCTAGAGAATGAGAGATCATATTTGCAAATCGTATATGTCTAATAAAGGACTTGAATATGGTTTGGATTTGTGTCCTTACACAAATCTCATGTTGAATCAGAGGAGGGACTTGGTGGGAGGTGACTGGATCATGGGGAGGATTTCTCCCTTGCTGTTCTCCTGATAGTGAGTCAGTTCTCATGAGATGTGATGGTTTAAAAGCATGTGGCACTTCCTTTTTTGCTCTCTCTCTCTCTCCTGCCACCATGTGACGAAGGTGCTTGTTTCCCCTTCACCTTCTGCCATTATTGTAAGTTTCCTGAGGCCTCCCAGTCATGATTCCTGTTAAGCCTGTGGAACTGTGAGCCAATTAAACCTCTTTTCTTCATAAATTGCCCAGTCTCAGGTAGTTCTTTATAGCAGTGTGAGAACAGATTAATACAGACTTATATCTAGGATATATAAAGAACTCTTACAACTCAACAATAAAAAGAAAAAGAACCCAATTTGAAAATAGGCAAAGGATCTAGACATTTCTCCAAAAAAGATATACAAATAAACCAATAAGCACATGAAAAGGTGTTCAACATCATTAGTCAGTGGGGAAATGCAAATCAAAACTACAATGTGTTACCACGTCACACCCATGAGGATGATTAGAATCAAAGAGTGAAATAATGACAAATGTTGGAGAGGATGAGGAGAAATTTCAACCCTCATACACTACTGGTGGGAATGTGAAATGGTGCAGCCACTTTGGAAAATGGTCTGGCAGTTTTTCAAATGGTTAAACCTAGAGTTGTCATATGACCCAGCAATTCTCAACTCAAAAGAAATTAGGCCGAGCATGGTGGCCTGTAATCCCAGCACTTTGGGAGGCCAAGGCAGGCAGATTACTTGAGGTCAGGAGTTTGTGACCAGCTTGGCCAACGTGGTGAAACCCTGTCTCTAATAAAAATACAAAAATTAGCCAGGCGTGGGTGCGGGGAGGGAGAGCATCAGGAAGAATAGCTAATGGATGCTGGGCTTAATACCTAGGGGATGAGATGATCTGTGCGTGCCTGTAATCCCAGCTACCCTGGAGGCTGAGGCAGGAGAATTGCTTGAACCCAGGAGGCAGAGGTTGAAGTGAGCTGAGATCATGCCACTGCACTCCAGCCTGGGCAGCAGAGTGAGACTCCATCTCAAAAGAAAAAAAACGAGAGAGAGAGAAATGAAAACACATTTTAAATTTGTCCACATTTTAAAATTGTACACAAGTGTTTACAGGAGTCTTATTCATAATAGTTAAAACGTGGAAACAACCCAATTGTACATCAACTAAAAAATGGATAAAATGTGGTATATTAATATAATATAATATAATATAGCTACGAAAAGGAATGAAGTACTGATACAAGATCTCACATGGATGAAGCTTAGAAACATTACGCTAAGTGAAACAAGCTAGTTACAAAAGACCACATATTATATGATTCCATTTATATTAAATGTCCAGAATAGGCAAATCTAGAGAGACAGAAAGTAGATTAGTGGTTGGTTAGGGCTGCAGGAATGGGGGATAGAGAGACAATACCTAGAGTACCTGGCTTCTTTTTGAGGTGATAAAAATGTTCTAAAATTGTGTTGATGCACACACTGGGGCCTGTCAGCGGGGAGCGTGGGGGTAGGGAGAGCATCAGGAAGAATAGCTAATGGATGCAGGGCTTAATACCTAGGTGATGGGATGATCTGTGCAGCAAACCACCGTGGCACATGTTTACCTACGTAATAAACCTGCCCATGCTGCACATGTACCCCTGAACTTAAAATAGAATTTGAAGAAAAAAAATGTGGTGATGGTTGCGTAACTCTGTGAATATAATACTATCATTGAATTGTACCCCTTAAATGGATGAATTATGTGGTGTGTAAATTATATTTCAATAAAGTTGATTTTTTTAAGAAAAAAGAATGCTGCCAATCCATGGGGGGGGGGGGGGGGG
>NW_016809693.1:5985-14521 GCF_001698545.2 Rhinopithecus bieti
TAAATAAATAAATAAATAAATAACTAGGCTTACCCCAATGCCTCCTCTTATGGAGTCTAATGCTGTCAAAAGAAGGGGGCTCCTTGTTGTAAATGTTCCAGAGCACCTTGGAAAGTAACTATGACCACCTCAGCTTCAGTACCAGGTGCCACAGATCCAAGGTCAAGCGGCCCCTGGGAGGTCATAGAGGCATGTTTCCAGAGGGCACTTGAAATCAGTATGAACAGTCAGTCTTACTCAAGGGCAGAGAAACAGGGTAATAAAGTCTAGATTCTTTAACCTTGCCTCACTGCCCATTCACTGCCCTGTCCTTCAAAGAAACAAAACTGCTTTCTGTGGAACAAAGTGGTTAATATAAGATAGGCTCAGACTAACTTAGATTTGAATTCAAGCTCTACCACTACCCAACTGTTCCACTATGTACAAGCTAATCTTGTACATAGTCTTGTACATAATCTTAGATCAGAGAAGCTAATCTTCTCTGAGCCTTAATTCCTTCATTTGTAAAATTGGATATAATAATAATGATACCTAACTCAAGGTTATTGCTAGGATTAAATGAAATGATGTGTGTAAATCACTTTGCACAGTGCCTGGCAAATAATCTGTAATCAAGAAATTATTATCAGGCTGGGTGTGGTGGCTCACGCCTGTACACCTAGCACTTTGGGAGGCTGAGGCAAGTAGATTGCCTGAGCACAGGAGTTGGAGGCCAGTCTGGGCAATATGGTGAAACCCCATCTCTACTAAAAAATACAACAACAACAAAAAAATTACCCAGGGATTCTGGAGTGTACCTGTAGCCCCAGCTACTGGGGAAGCTGAGGCAGGAGAATCGCTTGAATCCAGGAGGCAGAGGTTGCAGTGAGCTGAGATTGCACCACTGCACTCCAGCCTGGGCGACAGAGCAACTGTCTCCAAAACAAAACAAAACAAAACAAAACAAAACAAAACAAAAGATAAGATAAATTATTATCATTACATGATTAAATCATCCAACTTGCCACCACATCAAATATGGCCTTGATATTGAGACGAGCTTGGCAATTTCAAATGGATTTTAATAATCTGAGAAGCCTGTCTTACATGTCATTTCTTTCTGTGGCTTAAACCTGATCATAATCACCATTTGTTAAACACCTACCATATGCTGGGTATTTAGGCACTTTTTCTTACTTAATCTTCACATCAAATATGGCCTTGATATTGAGACTAGCTTGGCAATTTCAAATGGATTTTAATAATCTGAGAAGCATGTCTTACATGTCATTTCTTTCTGTGGCTTAAACCTGATCATAATCACCATTTGTTAAACACTTACCATATGCTGGATACTTAGGCACTTTTTCTTACTTAATCTTCACAACACCCGAATAAGGTAGATCTATTAATATTTTCCCTTCACACATGATGAAAGGGAAGCTCAGAGAAGGTAAGAAGTAACTTGCCTCAGGCTACATATGCAGCACAGCCAATGGTTGAACCTGGCATAGATGTCGCTGGCCCCTGATTTTGTGTATTGCAGTTCAGACCTTTGTAAAAACACATTCCATGGCCTCCTACAGCCTCCAGGGGAAAAGTCAACCCCCTTAGCTTATTACTCAAGGCTTTCCCCTATGGTTCTAGCCCCTACCGATTCCTCTGGCCTCCTTGCCTACTGCCTAATCACCTTCTCCAGGAAATCTTCCCTGATACCCTTCCTAAGTCTCCCATAAAACCCTGGCCGATATCTGTATCACAGGATGTGCCACGCTATACTGTAAGTGTTGGTTGTACTGTCTATATTCCTCAAAAATGCTGGTAAAGTGCTTGGCACAGAGTAGGAATTCAATAAATGTGTGATAAATGAATGAGTGGATACATTAATGAATATCAAGTAAGAAAGCCCCAAATAATGTCCTGCCGTTTTATAGAACAGTGGTGCTTAAAGTGTGGTCCCTGGGCCAGCAACAACAGTGTCATCTGGGAACTTAGATATGCAAATTACAGATCCTGACCCAGACCTACTGAATAAAAAACTCTGGGGTTGAGACCTGGCTGTCTGTGGTTTCACATCACCTCCAGGTGATTCTGATGTACATATATTAGGAGTATAGGGGTATAGTTATTATTAGCACTAATTCTTTAAATTTATTTGGTACTTGATAGATTACAAAATAATTTTCCAACTACTATCTTTCAAATCAAGGATGAAACGGAGAGGGAAAAATCGTTAAGGAATTCAGATCTATTTTAAACACATCCCTATTTAGTACGCCTCTCAGTTCGGAGAAAATAACTTTGTCAGCAGTCACACATGGAAAAGGAAATTTGTGTCTTTGTAGGAGTGTCTGCCTGGCCAGGTTGGGGTAGTGTCCTCTGTGGTCAGCAGCACCTCTAGTGAAATCTCATTGGTTGGATGAAGGATTCCAGGTGAGCAAAACTGAATGTGATTAAATTCTCATTGAGGCTGTAGGAAAGCTAAAGCTATAGGAAGAAAGGCTTACTCATGTAGGGGATGAGGGATACACGAGTATTTTTTAGTGCTTTATGCAGACATGATGTTTCAGTAAGTGAAAGAAGCCATTCACAAATTTATCTGAACCCATTGTCAGTTTACCCACAAAAAAAAAAAAAAANTCTGGTAATTCAAGAGCAACTTCTAGCAAAAGAGAAGGGAAGAGCCTGGATGGAAAATAGATAGCCATGTATAGAAAATAGATGGATAGCCATGGGCTTTTTCCTAGGACCTAGAAGGCAAGAGGGCTCATTTGGAGAGTGAAAAGTTAGGGTAAAATATCCCAGGCAGTTGGTGGCTCCAAGGATTGCAACTTAAGGAGGTAACAACTTGAAAACAAGAAAGGGATAAGTAAGCAACTGGTACCTGTAGCAAACATCCAGCACTTTAAACTTGTGCCAAACTAATTTCATAAAATGAGATTATGGTCCTATTACTTATATTATCTGCATATAATGCACACACTGTGGTTTCTTCACACTATGGTAAAAATGGGTTGTGTTCTTTAAAATAATACCTGAGCAATACTTTGGAGAGGAGGTTGATGCAGAATTAAAGCAAAAGTTGTGAATCTCAAGGGCATGATCTCTAGAGAAGTCCTCCCATTCCCCTCTTCCCATATTCAAGCCTCCGGAGTGGAAAATTATTACTTGAGCAATTTCTATTTATTGAGCAATTAGTATTTGGAAGGCTAAATGCTTTGAATGGATTTCTCATTTATTCTTTACGAGTTAGATACTGCTATTATGCCCAACTTTACCAATGAAGGAATGGAGGTGTAGCTTGCAAAAGGGCAGTGTTAGGACTGTCTGGCTCTGAAGCCCAAATTCCTTCTAAAACACTTCCCTGCATTTGTTAGTCCTGAAAATACCCTAAAGCAAGTAACAATCACTATAAAATGCTAAAATTAGTAATACCTACTGTGAGGTTATAAAGTGATATGGTCATACTGCATTGGTGGGAATGTGAATTGGTGTGACCTTTCTGAAGGACAATTTGGCAATACTTACCAGAAGAATTTTAAGTGCAAGTGCCTTTTGTTTCAATTATTGAATTACTAGAAATTCACCCTAAACATTAACCGACAATGATATATGTCCAAGGCGTTTAGTGCAAAAACCCAGAAGCAATCAGTGTCCTTCAAAGGGGAGCTGGCTAATTAACTTATGATACAGTCATGCAATAAAAATTAAGAAGGCCAGGCATGGTGGCTCATGCCTGTAATCCCAGCACTTTGGGAGGCCAAGTTGGGAGGATCCCTTGAGCTCAGGAGTTGGAGACCACCATGGGCAACATAGTAAGACTCCATCTCTATTTGAAAAAATAAATACATTAAATTAAATTAGCTGTGTGTGGTGGCATGCACCTGTAGTCCTAGCTACTCAGAAGGCTGAGGTGGGAGGATCACTTGAGTACAGGAGGTCGAAGCTGCAGTGAGCTATGATCATGCTACTGCCCTCCAGCTTGGGTAACAGAGGGAGACACTGTCTTAAAAAAAATAAATTTTAAAAAGTAAGGTACAGAATAGTGTGTATAGTGTGATTACTTTTGTAATGCAGTAATTTTTAAATATATATAGAAGGTAGATTGATATACTGACATATGAATAATGTTCCCTCCAAAAGAACGTAAGAAGCTTCTAACAATAAATACCTTTGTGAAGAGTAACGGAATTATTATTTTCGTGTCACTTGCAGATATTTGAGCTTTTAAAATTTTGTTCCCTCCATGTTTGCTATTTTTAAAAAATTAACACTTCATTAAATCTTTTGAATAAAAACCAAATAGCATTTATTGAGGCTTTATAATGTGCAAGAGACTGTGCTAAGCACTTTACCTGTAGTATCTCATTACATTTTCAAATTAACTTCTTATCTATCTCCTTTTTACAGGTGAGGAGTTAGAGGCTCAGACAAGTGAAATCACTTGCTTGGAGACACAGAGCTAGAATGTGGGGGAGCTGCAATTTTAATGTACTTCTGTCTCATTTCAGAGCCCTAGGTCTCAACTGCCAGGCCACACTCTTCTAGTTGCTCTTTATACCCTCATTGCTTAATGAGAGTACACTGAAAACAACTGGAGTCTAATGAGATAATGTATGTGAAAATACTTTTCTAAGTATAGAGATGTTTGGGGAGGGCAGGCAGGGGTAGGGAATCTGTTTATATTGGGCAGACCTGTCCACTGACCCCTAGACAGTCAGGATTTTTAGATCAACAACTTTCTTTTGTTCCTCCTTTAAAAATATTATAAAGTTATATTTACTTCCTTTTTCCCTGATTATTGTTTATAAATTAAAATAATATGGAGAAATAAAAGCCATTTCATAATAGTCCTCACCCATAATTACTTTGTTTCAGATTTGAATGGCTATGTAATTATTACACACCCGCGTTTTACATAAACAGTAGCAACTAGACATTTGTTCAGTATCTTGCTTTTTCAGCCCTACAGTATACCTTGGCCATCTTTTTATACAAGCACTTACAAATCTACTTTTCTCTTTTAAAGTAACTGCATAATATCCTGCATGTAGGTAGGTTGGTAGATAGAGAGATGATAGATAATAGATATAGAGAGCTATAAAACTTTTAAAAATCACCTGCTGAAGGACATTTAAGCTTCTCCCAATTGTTTGATTTCCTAATCAATGCTGTAATAAATACCCTTCCTAAGAAAGTTTAGAAGGATCTTTAGACTGAGTATATTTGTCCACTGTAGTTGACGAGAGTGACCCCACAGGACGCTGTACTGAGGGGAGGAGTATGTTTCACTGCGTGGAGAAACAAAGAGCTCTCTCCTAAGCATGACCAACACATTCAGAGATATTAGAATTGCCAACAGGTGGGATGACCTGAAAACGAACTCCTTGTTTTGACAGTTTAGTAATAGAGCAAAGACTTGCCACGATTGCTCAACACTAGCTGGATCAGAAGAGGAATTTCCAGACTCGGTTACAAGCACGGCTGGTGGAGGGCTGTGAATCCCACCAGACAGTCTGGAGACAGCTAGACAGGGAGATGAGCAGCAGAGCTCCAAATCAGGCAACAGCACGTGTGAAAGGAGCAGTGACCTGTAGGGAAACTCATAACTCAAAGACCAAGCCTCTTCCAGCAGAGGGCAGTGCCTCTGATATGAGACAGGGCCCAGGCCAGCTGGAGCCAGAGCTGGGAACTTCGCTGGAGAGATAGCACCGGCCTGAGGTCAAGGAGAAATTGAACTAAACTCTCCTTTGAAGACTGTAAGTGACATTGGGGAATACTCAGGGAGGGACAGTGGGACCTCACACTACTGTGATTCGTCTGTGTTCTAATGTCCAACAATTTAGGCTGAGTAATAAATCTCTTTTTATAGAGTTTGGCCATTTAGGGCTTGCAAGTAAGGGAATTTGGAGTCATTTTTGCTAGGCTGGCCACCGAGTCTCGCAGGTTTCTGGGTACATGCTTGAACTGAAAAGAAAGTGACATACCTAAAATACAGCCTAGACTCCTGGCCCTGGGGATCTGTGGATTCGACACAAAGTTTACAAATAGAAAGCTAGCAAAGGGAAATATAGTCGGAAGTAACAATTTTATCTAAAAATAGAAACTTAGAATCTAACACCAGAGTTACTATTTGCTTTTGAATTTCAAAGACTACAAAGGATGGCCTTTAAAACAAAACTTAAGCATGTAAGAGGCAGCCAAGCAAATTGTTATACATACAGATAATCAACGATTAAAACAAATTACTCTTTAGGTCTAAACCGTTTCCAATCAAATCTTTCCTGAATATTGGTTACCTTTTCTGCCGTGTAGTGATTGGAATCAAATGAGAACATAGCTGAGCAGAGTACCATAAAGTCTACTTCTAATGCTGCTGTTTTCGAGCCTTGTGATTTTTTTTTTTTTAAGTGACTTTAGTATTCGCTGTTAAAGTCAAGGCGGGTCTACCACACGGTAAAAGTACTGTGTGTGTTTAATTGTCAGGCATGGCTAAGTAAAACGCACTGCATCCGAAGTCTAAGGGTAGTTTGCATGCATCTCTCAGCAAAATGGCAAGTGGAAGGAATACCAGTAAGGAGAATAAACTTTCTGGGCTGTTTGATTACCCCTGCAACTTCTAGTCCAGGGATGTTTGGCGTTCTCCTGGTCGCTAGATTATTAGCCCGCAGTCCCGCACCGGCCAGGGAGCGGCTCAAGTCCTAGAGCCGGCCGGCTGGAGGCTGCGGGGCGGAGGCGCTTCTACGGGTTTGGGGGTGGGACGGTCCGCGGCAGCCGCGGACGAGTAAGGACTGACGCCGCAGGTTCCCAGAGGCCTGTTCCCGAGGCCGGAGTCCCGACCCGAAACCGTCCCTGGCCGGCGCGCTCGCTCAGCAGGGTGCGGCCCCAGCGCCACCGGGCTCGCCCCGAAGAGGTGGGACTTTCCCCACCGGAAGTGATCCCGTCCAGTCTCGGGGAACTGGGGCACCTCAGCCAGTGTGTCAGGGAAACCCTTCCGGGTGTGTGCTGGGGGGGGGGGGGGGGGGGGGGGTGGGGGGGTGGGGAGAAAAAAAAGAGGTGGGTTCGCTTAGAGTCCCTGCGGCCGCCGCCGGACGGCCCCCGCCCCTTTCCCCGCCGCGAGCAGCAGCGCTGGGGCAGCGGAGAGACAGAGGAGCCAGCGGGTGGCCATGGCCTTGGCCTGACAGAGCCTCCCCGGCGGCCGGGCGGGTGCGGACGGCGGGGTAAGCGGCGGTAGCCTGATCCGGGTGGGAGCCGGGGGAGGCGGCGGCCGGCCCCGCAGGTTCGGGGCGGGGGTCAGCCGGGTAATGTGCATCCTTCTCCCCTTCACAGGCCGGACGACCCCCGCGGGAGCCGGGGCCCAGAAACCCGCCCGGGCAGCAGTAACTGGAACGGAGCCCGCAGGCCTGGGCCGGCTGGGCTGGGCGAGCAGGAAGCGGGGTCCCTGGGCCCCTTTGTGTGAAGGGCGGGGGAGGCGTGCGGGCAGCCCTGGGCTGCGGGCTACTCTGACGTCCGCCTCGCCGCGGGGACCCTCGTCGCGGCCCCCACCCTTTCCTTCCCGGGGGCACGCGCCTCCTCGTCACCCTAGCCGGGCTTTTCCCAGACTCGCCCTCCTCCCCACGCCCCCTGCTTGGGCCGCAGTTCCTATAGGAAGGGCATTACCATCCCTTCCCCACCCTCCCTGACTCTACGCTCTTTCCCCTCCCCCTCCTGTAACTTCCTCTTCTTCCCCGGTTGGGCCCTCTGCTCCTCTGCACTCTCCTCCCCAGTTCGCAGATTTCCGCCCACCTTCCGCCTAGTCTAGCCGCGCCGCAGCTAGCGGGGTGATCTTTCCCCCTCTCTGGTAGGAGTTGGTGAAGGTGAGACTCATGAGGGAATACAAGGTAGTGGTGTTAGGGAGCGGAGGGGTTGGCAAATCTGCCCTTACTGTGCAGTTTGTCACTGGGACTTTCATTGAGAAATATGACCCCACCATTGAAGATTTCTACCGCAAAGAGATCGAAGTGGACTCTTCCCCCTCCGTGCTGGAAATTCTGGACACCGCAGGAACTGAGCAGTTTGCCTCCATGAGAGATCTCTACATCAAAAACGGCCAAGGTTTCATCCTGGTTTATAGCCTGGTTAATCAACAGTCTTTTCAGGTAACCAAACCAAGTCTTGTAATTTGTTAGAAGGGGGTGTGATAATCCGACATCGACTTCTGGGTTGCTTGAAACGTGCATTAATGACAGTGCTTTGCTTTTGAAAGTTAGACATGACGCATTTTTGAGGTTACTCCAGGCATGGAAGACTATCGGGTTGTTTCTATAGAGCGTAGTAAAGTAACAAGCGTCAACAAATATTTTAAAGCTATTTTTAAGTGAAAGAAAAGTGAAAAAAATGTCAGTCTGTGTATATTTCGCCTGGAATATAACCTTCTGAAGTTGCTTGCTCAATTCAACAAGTATTGATTAACTTACTCAACAAAACATCTAACAAATAATCTCGGGTAAATAGAGCACTTTGAAAAAATTATTTGGAGCCGATTATCTGTTGCACAGATAAGTCCTCTCTGTTTGTC
>NW_016809694.1:0-2748 GCF_001698545.2 Rhinopithecus bieti
TTCTAATTTACTTCATGCATAACACTTAAATTGTGACATATTGTCCTAAATGTGTGAATCCAAAATTTTGGACAAATTTGAAATACAAAATAGAAAGAAAATGAATAGGGTGACATTAGTTTGATGGAAAATAAAAGTGACATATTTTCTTATACGCTGAGAGCAAGAAAATTTGTCAGCCATCCCTAACAAAAATGTCTTTGAGAGAGCCAAGCATCATGTCACACCTGTAATGACAACTACATGGTACACTGAGGTTGGAGAATTTCTTCAGACCAGCTTGGGGTATGCAGCAAGTCCTCATCTCCAAAATAAGTGCCTTTAAGGGAGCTTTAAAGGCCAGGCACAGTGGTTCATGCCTGTAATTTCAACACTTTAGGAGGCTGAGGGAGGTGGGTCACCTGAGGTCAGGAGTTCAAGACCAACTTGGCCAACATGCTGAAACACTCTCTCTACTAAAAATACAAAAATTAGCCAGGCATGGTGGTGCATGCCTATAATCCCAGCTACTTGGGAGGCTGAGATAGCAGAATTGAGTGAACCAGGCTGGGAAGCAGCGGTTGCAGTGAGCTGAGATCAGGCCACTGCACTCCATCCTGGGTGACAGAGATGAGACTCCCTCTTAAAAAAAAAGAAAGAAAGAAAGAAAAAAGGCCGGCCTTAGTGGTTCATGTCTGTAATCTCACCACTTTGAGAGGCTGAGGCGAGTGGATAATCTGAGCTCAGGAGTTCAAGACCAGTCTGGCCAACATGGCGAAACCCCATCTCTACTAAGATTAAAAAAATTACCCAGGCATGGCTGGGCACGATGGCTCATGCCTGTAATCTCAACACTTTGGGAGGCTGAGGCGGGTGGATCACCTGAGGTCAGTTCAAGACAGGCTGGCCAACATCATGAAATCCCATCTCTACTAAAAATACAAAAATTTGCCAGGCGTGAAGGCACATGCCTGTAATCCCAGCTACTCGGGAGACTGAGACAGTAGAATTGATTGAACCCGGCCGGGAGGCAGAGGTTGCAGTAAGCCAAGATCAGGCCACTGCACTCCAGTGTGGGTTACAGAGATGAGACTCCATCTCAAAAAAAAAAAGCCGGGCGCAGTGGCTCATGCCTGTAATCTCAGCACTTTCAGAGGCTGAGGTGGGTGGATCATCTGAGTTCAGGAGTTTGAGACCAGCCTGGCCAACATGGCTAATCCCTATCTCTACTATAAATACAAAAATCCGGGCATAGCCGGGCGGGATGGCTCACGCCTGTAATCCCAGCATTTGGGAGGCCGAGGTGGGCAAATCACCTGAGGTCAGGAGTTCGAGACCAGCCTGGCCAACATCGTGAAACCCCGTCTCTAGTAAAAATACAAAAATTAGCCGGGTGTGGTGGCAAGTGCGTGTAGTACCAGCTGCTTGGGAGGCAGAGGCAGGAGAATCACTTGAACCTGGGAGGAGGAGGTTGCAGTGAGCCAAGATTGTGCCATTGCACTCCAGCTTGGACAACACAGCAAGACTCCATGCCCCGCTTCCAAAAAAAAAAAAATTATGCAGTCATAATGGCGCATGCTTGTAATCCCAGCTACTTGGGAGCTGAGGGGGTAAGATCAACTGAACCTGGGAGTCAGAGGTTGCAGCGAGCTGAGATGGTGCCACTGCACTCCAGCCTGAGCAACACAGTGAGACTCCGTCTCAAAAGAAAAAATAGAGACAGAGAGAGAGAGCTTTGAGATCCAGGGAGGGAGTTATGAAACTGATAATGACCCAGACTGAGGCGCATCCTTTTCGGAAGGCAGGCATTCATTCAGGTGGCAAACTATAGGACCTCTGTTCTTGGCAGACTGAAAAATAGCCCACCCAACTTGGTCCCACTGAGAATATTAAACTTATCCCGTAACAATCTCATACTCTTCCCAGTCACAGTCTGGGAGAGGTCCTGCCCTTCCACAGGGCTGGAGGAAGATACCCATTTATAGTCATGCAGGCAGGTTTGCAAGACCTTAGCCTTTACTGTGGTCCCTGAAGCAGTTCCATGACAGTTCAAGGCCAGTTCTGCCTACATAGAAACCCACACAGTGACCTGGCAAAATCCTCTTTGATGCTCAGTGAAAGCCATACTCAATCACATCCTGATGTAATGCTTACCACATGCAGACATGATGACAGAAACCTGCCTAGTGACTGCCCTACAGATCAAAGTCCTGAAGGATATTCAGCCTGTCCAAAAATAAAATGCAAATTACAACTACACAATCCCCTTGTAACAAGCCAACTAAAGGAAACCCTTGTGCAGACATACCAGCCTTGTGAGCAACCTACAACTCCTCTTCATTACAAACTCAGAGGGCATCCCATTATCCTGGGGGCCCAACAAAAGATCTTTACCTCCTGAAACCAGTTGATAAAAACTTGAAGAGGTGTTTGTTTCTTGAAATTCACAGACACCAGTGCAAAACTATATTGTGTCCAGTGTCAATGCTTCTATTTTAAAATAGCACTGGATGTATTCAGCAGAATAATTAGTCAAAACAATTTTTTAAAGCCATTAAAATGGAAGACAAATAGGTAAAAAGTTACTGTTTGTAGATCATATAATCTCATATATAAAAAACATACACAGTACATTTAAACATGTCTAAACTAATTAATATACTCAGTAAATTAGCAAAATACAAAATTAACATACATTTATAAGATATGGTTCCATAAACAAACTATCTGATAAAATAAAGGAAGAAAACAATCTTATGGTCAATAGCA
>NW_016809694.1:5527-8241 GCF_001698545.2 Rhinopithecus bieti
AAATAACCTGTTTCCCCGCCCCCCCCCCCAGTTTTCATGGCCTATAAGAGAGAGATGATAGTCTTCATTTTCCAAAGACAAATATATGGAAAGAAATCTTAAAGAAGAAGAGCAGCTGCCAGATTACATTTGAAAATTTATACAAATCAGCTTCATAAAGATACTTAATAACGAAGAAAAAAATAACTCTGTAGTGAAAAAATCTGTCAGAGAGCTCTTTACCGAGTGAATCATTAGCATCAACTGCACTAGGACAAATTTTCATGATGTGCTAAAACACTCAGAAGGACACAGCATCACTGCTGAAATATTGTTTCCAATTAGTAAATTATAGTCTAAATTCAACTGTGTGGAAACAACAGTTTTATGCAAATTTCAATGTATAAGTATCTTCTATCTTGATACAGGATATCTCAAAATACAGGAATCTTCTATTCAAGATACCTGTATCTTCTATGTTCTGTAATGTTTAATAGTGATTTTAAGTAGTCTTTCTTTAGCATCCTAGAGAACAGGTATCTCCTCATAATTTTTTTTCAGAACTTTCTGGGTAATAAATGCCATCCTGTTTAAATAAGCATTTTCTAAATTCTGTTCTGCATAGGGCTAATAGCAAACACAAATGGAACTTCAACATTACATGTTCTCCACCTTTACTAAGGATCCCAGATTTTCCCCAATAGTAATCTTGAGTATCCACACTTTTCCATGTTCAATAGCCACAAAAAGAACACTTTTAATACTGCAGATCATAAATTAATGGTGAGAATTTTGCAAAGCATATAAAAAGGCACAATGTAAAAAATTTAGAGAAGACTCTGGTATATAGGAAAGAAATATTTTCAGAGACCCTTGATTATCATAAGAATTTTAAAAGTAGTTAAAACAAACTCATTAGGGAGAAAAAAACAACTACAGAAGTCAAGGTTTGCAAGTCCTAAACACATAGCATTCCAGGAGGCAGAGCGGACACAGCTCTTGATCTGAGACAAGTTCAGCTGAAAAAAAAAATGCCACTTTTTCCCCTATCTCCTCCTTCTCTGGGATTTATTTTCAGATGAGATTCTCTGGACCAATTACACCTGCATCTTGAGAACATTCCACCTGTTTAAATGCTACAACCACACCCACAGGCAAAAGGACCAAAATCATCAGAAAAAGTCCACCCATTTCTGGGTGACTCTTCAGAAAAGATTCAGAAATGATGAAGAGAAAAATAGAAGTTTCTCCTTTCCTGTCCTTAGGTACCCTCCCTGCCACAGACACCAGCAATTTCTGCTACAATAATGGTGGTATGGGCCACGCTGCCCTGTCTTTACCAAACCCAAACAGAACAGGCCCTGTTACCATCCTTCACTGGAAAAGTAAAACATAATTCTCATGAATGTATCTTGAACCCCTCATAGTTGATTCTGGCCTTACCTTAGAATCACATGAGACACTTAATTAAAACAACATAAATGTGTCCACACAAAACAATAAACAGAACCGGTGAAGAGGGCACAAGTAAAGGGATTTCTAATAATTAGCCATTTAATCTGAGTGTCTACACCTTAGTAATCCACATTACTTAGAATGTCAAAAACGTCAATTAACTTTTGCACCAACCTAATAGAAGTTCAACTGATAACCATTTAGCTAAGCATTGCCTTGCAATTTTTTTTTTAGAAGGTGTTTTTTGCTCTTGTCACCCAGGCTGGAATGCAATGGCACGTTCTCTGTTCATTGCAACCTCCACCTCCTGGATTCAAGAGATTCTTCAGCCTCAGCCTCCCAAGTAGCTAAGATTACAGGCACCTGCCACCATGCCCGGCTAATTTTTATACTTTTAGTAGAGACGGGGTTTTACCATGTTGGACAGGCTGCTCTCGAGCTCGATTTCAGGTGATCCACTCACCTCAGTCTCCCAAAATGCTGGGATACAGGTATGAACCACCACATCCAGTTGTCTTGTAATATTTAATAAGCTTACAAATCACTTGGTAACTTTGGACCTTCCCTACGTAATTTGATTCTGCAGGTTTTCAAAGAGTTCATGAATGTATGTTTTAAATAAGTCCCCTGTCAATGCTGATGTTGCTTCTTCTAGGCTCATCATTACAATTAGCTAGAGAAGCAGGCACAGCACAGAGTCCCTTACACTCAGCACTCTTGTCACAACACAAATACTTCTGGCACAAATGAAGACAACTAATCTCAATCTTTAAGTATTATATTCTTTGCTGGTTCTGTAAAGTTTACAGAGGCAACAGAAAGTAGCAACGCCTGTGCTCAAGAGTATGTTACAGAGCACTATGTGTGGAATAACACATTATGTGATTTAATTCTCCTAACAAACTGGGAGTTAGCAAGGGTGTTTAACAATTCCCAGGATTTAATTAAGGGCTCAGCATTTTTATTTAATCTTCTGTTTCTCTGTCCTTGGTTTTTTAAAAAATGTATAGAATACTAAATATTGACAGATGAGAGGGATACAGAAAGGAAGAATTTAATGTAGTTTAAAGAAATTTTTATTGTGTTCATATTTACTTGTTTGTGACTTGTGGAGCAACTACTGGATCTGCAGGAATAGAAAACAGGTTGCTAAATAAAATGTCTTTGCAAGTATTGGTTTAACAGAAAATTTAAAAATTAAGATGCTAAAATACATACTTTATTTTTCCAATTTTATCTGCTTTCGCGTTTCAGAAAATTGTGAGCACCAGCTCTAAAAA
>NW_016809694.1:11827-15329 GCF_001698545.2 Rhinopithecus bieti
TAATTATAATAATCATTAATTTTGATTATTAATAAATTAATAAAATATAGAAATATAAATCTCTAATTTATATTTTCTCCTATAACAGCCAGATCTCGACCAGGCACAGTAGCTCATGTCTGTAATCCTTGTACTTTATAAGGCCAAGATGGTTAGATCACTTGAGGTCAGTAGACCAGCCTGGCCATCATGTTGAAACCCTGTCTCTACTAAAAACACAAAATTAGCCAGGCATGGTGGCACACGCCTGTAATCCCAGCTACTCAGGAGGCTGAGGCAGGAGAATCTCTTGAACCCAGGAGGCAGAATTTGCGGTGAGCAGAAATCCTGCCACTGCACTCCAGCCTGGGCATCAGAGTGAGACTCCATCTCAAAAAAACCAAAAACAAAAACAGCTAAATCTCTGGACAGGTTCTTGATCTCTTGGAGATCTGAATTTCAGTAGATTCTAGGTTCAGGCATCTAAGGAGTAGCCTTGGGCACACTAAAGACAAAAGCAGAAGACAGAAATGTGTTCTAAAAAAAATCCATGAGTGCACATGAATATAAAACAAGTTCTTAGAGACCCCTGAATTCTGACACAATAATAGTGGGAGACTACAACACCCCACAGACACTATTAGTCAGATCATCAGAGCAAAAAATTAACAAAGATATCAGGACCTAAACTCAACATTTGACCAAATAGTCCTAACTGGCACCTATAGAACTGTCCAACTGAAATCAACACAGTATACATTCTTCTTATCACCACATGTCACGTACTCTAAAATTGATCACACAATCAGAAATAAAACAATCCTCAGCAAATTCAATTTTCCCAAAGTTATACCAAACACACACTTAGGCCACAGCTTGGTAAAGATATCATTCAATACAAAGAAAACCACTTGAAATTAACCTTCACCTGAATGACTTTTGGGTAAATAATAAAATTAAGCAGAAATCAGTAGTTCTTTGAAACAAATAAGAACAAAGATACACAAACCAGAATCGCTACAACACAGCCAAGGCAGTGTTAAGAAGGAAATTTATAGCACTAACTACTCACATCAAAAACTCAGAAATCAATTTAAATACCTAACATCATAAATAAATGAATGAGGCCGGGTACGGTGGCTCACTCCCATAATCCCAACACTTTGGGAGGCAAAGAAAATCGAATCACTTGAGTTCAAGACCAGCCTGGGTGGTAAAACACTGTCTCTACTAAAAATACAAAAATTAGCCAGGCATGGTGGCACTCACCTGTAATCTCAGCTACTTGGGAGGCTGAGGCAGGAGAATCCCTTGAACCTGGGAGGCAAAGGTTGCAGCAAGCCAAGATTGTGCCATTGCACTCCAGGCTAGGCAACACAGCAAGACTCTGTTTCAATCAATCAAGCAAGCAAGCAAGAGACAACCAACTCCCAAGCTAGCAGAAGACAAGAAATAACCAAAATTAGATCTGAACTGAAGGAGATTGAAAAGTCATAGAAAATATCAAGGAATCCAAGAGTTAAATCTTTGAAAAAAATTAAGATGATAAACCACTAGGAAGATTAGTGAAGAAAGAATAGAAGATCCAAATAAGCATAATTAAAAATGACAACAGCGGGCCAGGTGCCATGGCTCAAGCCTGTAATCCTAGCACTTTGGAAGGCCAAGGTAGGTGGATGACCTGAGGTGCGGAGTTTGAGACCAAGCAGCCTGGCCAACATGGTGAAACCCCATCTCTACTAAAAATACAAAAATTACCCAGGCAAGGTGGCACACGCCTATAGTCCCAGCTACTTGGGAGGCTGAGGCAGGAGAATTACTTGTAAGGGAGGAGACATCCTTCATATCATCTTATGCCCAATTTCTGCCTCCAAAGAAAGAAAGAAGTAAAAACTAAAAGGCAGAAATGAAATCCCTACAGGCAGACAGCCCGACGCCGCACCCTGGACCTGGTAGTTAAAGATTGACTCCTGAACTAATTAGTTCTGTTATCTATAGATTACAGACGTTGTATAGAAATGCACTGTGAAAATCCCTATCTTGTTTTGTTCTGATCTAATTACCAGTGCATGCAGTCCCCGGTCATGTACGCCCTGCTTGCTCAATCAATCACAACCCTCTCACAAGCACCCCCTTAGAGTTGTGAGCCCTTAAAAGGGACAAGAATTGTCCACTTGGGGAACTCAGCTCTTGAGACAGAAGTCTTGCTGATGCCCCCTGCCGAATAAACCTCTTCCTTCTGTAACTCTCTGTAACTCTGTGTCTGAGGAGTTTTGTCTGCTGCTTGTCCTGCTACATTTCTTGGTTCCCTGACCTGGAAGTGAGGTGAATGATGGTGGACGAGGCAGCTCCTTAGGTAGCTTAAGCCTGCCCTGTGGAACATCCCTCCAGGGGACTCCAACCACCCAGAGCGATGCGGATCCTGAGAGCGCTCCTGGGTAGGCATTTGCCCCAGTGGGACAGCCAGAGCTGTGTGTGGCAGGCCCCCATGGAGGATCAATGCAGTGGCTGAACACCAGGAAGGAATGGGCACTTGGAGTCTGGACATCTAAAACTTGGTAAGACTAGTCTTTGAACTTGTCCACTCTGTCTGAGTGGAAACCTGACTTGATCACCCATGGTGTGCCTTTACCGACACTCTGGTTTTGGTTTTGACTTAGTTTGAATTGCTTGACAGGACCAGTCTTGGGAACTTGCCCACTCCATTTGAGTGGAAGTGTGGCCTGATCACCCATGGCATGTCTTTATTGGCACTTTGGTTTTGGCTTTGGTTTTAACTTGGTTTGAATTGCTTAACAGGATTGGTCTTGGGAACTTGCCTACTCCATTTGAGTGGAAGCATGGCCTGATCACCCACGGTGTGCCTGTACCAGCACTTTGGTTTCTGTTTTTGACTTGACTTGGATTCCTTGATACTTTGGTTTTGGTTTTGACCTGGCCTGGATTTCTGGATACTCTGATTTTGGTTTTGATTTTGGTTTGGTGTAAACTGCAAAAGTGTGCGTGTGCCCTTTTTACCCATTCTTTGTTTTGTGGTGTGCGTGTGGTGTGAGCGTGGTGTTTTGTCTAGAGGAAACATGGGTGACGCACAAAGTAAACCCACCCCACAAGGAACTATGTTGAAAATTTTCAAAAAAAAAAAGGATTTAAGGGAGACTATGGAGTACTATGACACCAGGAAAACTTGAAACTTTGTATAAGATAGACTGGCCAGCATTAGAGGTAGGTTGGCCATTAGAAGAAAGCCTTGATAGGTCCCTTGTTTCAAAGGTATGGTACAAGGTAACCTGTAAGTGAGGGAACCCAGACCAGCTTGTTTTAAATCCCCTGCCCCCAACACACGGTGGTTGAGAGAACAGCAGATTAAGCGGCTGGCAGAGGCAAGGAAAGACCAGCAGAGAGAAGGGAAAGAGAGAGAGAAGGGAAAGAGATAGAGAGAAAAAGAGAGAGAGGAAGAGATGGAGAGGAAGAGACAGACAAAGAGGGAGTCAAGGAGAGAGAGAGAGAGAGAGAGAGAGAGAGA
>NW_016809694.1:16326-38248 GCF_001698545.2 Rhinopithecus bieti
AGGAAATTTCTCAGTAAAAAGGCACTGAGAACTATAAAGTCCACTGCCAAGGTACCCAAATTTAAAACAAAAGATCAATTTCTTAAAAATTATATACTTAGTTTATCTTCCACTTTCCTTTCTCACACACACACACAAAAACTAAAAGTCTTTTAGCACATGTACCACCCCTAGTATTTCCAGCAAACCAACACCAGCCTGAAGATCACATTCTCATGGAAAGGTGAAAAAAAATAAAACTTGAGCCAGCCTGGGAAGGACCCTACCTTGTGCTGCTAACCACCAAGACTGCTGTTTGTACAGCAAAAAAAAAAAAAAAAAAAGAATGAACTCATCACACCTGAGTCAAGAAAGCACCACCCCCTCCAGAGTCATGGGCCATAGTCCCAGGGGAAAACTCTACCAAGCTAAAGCTTTAAAAAATTTAATTCTTTTAATCTATTCTATTACTCTTTTTTTTTTCCTCGTTCTATTACTGACCATCTAGTTATTAATATAACCAAGTCAATTTAATATTTGCCTTGTTATACCCTGTGAGGACTTGCCAAGTCAAAGACAGTTTTCTACTTCAGGAAAGTACTTCTGTCCCTCCTGACTCACCTCAGACTAGGCATTAGTGAACTAGGACCATTTAATCCGGGGACATTTTGATAAAGACCCCAGTGCCAACCAGAAGTGTTGCCCCCAGTATACAGTTTTCATGCCATAGTTGGTCCAACATTCTGTGGACCCGTAAAGAACAAGGATGGACTGCCCCAACCAGTTTTTGTAATTTCTCTAAAACCATGTGTTCATTTTACTAGAGAATCATAGAAGTTAAAGACTTAAAACAAACTTTAGCAATTAAGACAGGATACCAAGATGCAAATGCCTGGTTGGAATGGATCAAGTATTCCATCTGCACATTAAACAAAAGCAATTGTTATGCTTGTGCACATGGCAGGCCTGTACACATGGCAGGCCAGAGGCCCTCATTGTCCCCCTTCCACTAAGGTGGTCCTCCAATCGACCAGGCATAGGCTGCATGATAGTTCTTTTCCAGGATTCTACAGCTTAAAGTAATAAGTCATGACAAGCTCTCTCTGCTATATCCCAAAGTCCCTGTGGGTCAACCCCCGAGGGTGATCCAGCTTCCATCTCCCAACACTAAGTTCACTTCGTGTCTCTCATGGCAGGGAGAAAATTTAGCATTCCTTGGAGACCTAAAAGGATACAGTGAGCTTAAAAATTTTCAAGAGCTTATCAATCAGTCAGCCCTTGTTCATCCCTGAGCAAATATGTGGTGGTATTGAAGTGGACCTTTACTGGGAACTATGCTGAATAACTGGAGTGACACTTGTACTTTAGTCCAATTGGCTATCCCTTTCACCCTGGCATTTCATCAACCAGAAGAAAAAAATAATTAAACATCATAAAGTGAAAGAAGCCCCTTATGGGTCTTTTGACTCTCATGTCTATTTAGGCACAATTGGAGTCCCACGAGGAATACCAGATCAATTTAAAGCTTAAAATCAAACAGCTACAGGATTTGAGTCAATATTTTAGTAGGTGACAGTTAATAAAAATATAAATTAAATCAACTACATCTATTACAACCAACAGCAATGAGTTTTTCATGAGTTAAAAGAAAACTCATGTCAGCCCCAGCCTTGAGGCTACCCGACCTTACAAAACTCTTTACACTCTATGTGTCAAAAAAAGAAAAAAATGACAGTTGGAGTTTTAACCCAGACTGTGGGGCCCTGGCCAAGGTCAGTGACCTAGCTCTCAAAACAACTAGACAAGGTTTCCAAAGGCTGGTCCCCAGGTCTAAGGGCCCTAGCAGCAAAGGCCCTGTTAACACAAGAAGCAGATAAACTAACCCTTAGGCAAAACCTAAATATAAAGGCGCCCCCATGCTGTAGTAACTTTAATAAATACCAAAGAATATCACTGGTTAACAAATGCTAGATTAACCAAGTACCAAAGCTGACTATGTAAAAATCCCCACATAACCATTGAAGTTTGCAACACCCTAAACCCCACCACCTTGCTTCCGGTATCAGAGAGCCTAGCTGAACATAACTGTGTAGAGGTATTGGACTCAGTTTATTCTAGCAGGCCCAACCTCCGAGACCATCCTTAAGCATCAGTAGACTGTGAGCAGTATGTGAACGGGAGCAGCTTTGCCAACACCTGCAAAGTGACTCTGAAGAAGATGACAAGCCCTGCTCCTGTTACACCTAAAAGCTGACTGGTCCACACATGGCTAAAGCATGAGGAAACTCATCGCAGGACTCATTTTCCTTAAAATTTAGACTTGTTCAGTAAGAACTTCAACTAACCTTCCTCAGACTGAGGACTGCTCCCAGTGTGTACACCAAGTCACTAAGGTAGGACAAAAGGTTACTACGGTCCTATTATTTTACAGTTATTACAAGTATACTGGAACTCTTAAAAAAATCGTTTGTATAATGTTATTCTATACATGGTATGTAGCCCAGGAAATAACCAACCTAATGTATGTTATAACCCATCTGAGTCTCCCATGACCACAGTTTTTTAAAATAAGATTAAGGACTGAGGACTGCTGGGGACTCATAAATGATATGAGTAAAGTGTTAGCCAAAACAGAAGAAAAAGGGATGTCCAAACAAGTCACCTTAAAATTTGATGCCTGTGCTGTCATTAATAGTAATAAGTTAGAAATAAGGTGTGGTTCTCTTAATTTAAAAAAGGCTATATAACCAAAAATAAGTACACTTGTCATAAATTAGGACTGTGTTAAAATAAATGTAAATACTGGTCTTGTGTAATTTGGGCCACTTGAATGAAAAATTTAAAAAATCCAGTCCACCTTCAAAAAAAAAAAAAAATGGCCCTTCCTGTACTAAGGGACAATGTAACCTCTTAGAACTAGTAATAACTGTTAGGCAAGGACCTAGGCCCGGCCTTCACTCTCACACACACCCGCAGGATTGCATGCGTCAGAGTTTCGGTTAGGCAGCTGCACTCCCTTGTGACCTTTCTGCAAGCCTGTAAACAGCAATTTCAGTTAAACAGTTTCTAGAGACCCCTTCCTCGTGACATTGCAGTTTCAAGACCCCCCAGGACTTATTTTGCACAACCAACTTCCCCATTGTTTGAGCTATAAAAGGTCCCTACCCTCCTCCCTCAGTGTGTCTTCCTCGGCCCGTGCCCTTGGACCGAGGAACCTCACCTACAAGCCCTAATAAAGGCTATTATCACTGCCATTTGCCTTGTGTCTTCGTTCCCAGTTTGGCTCCGGCCTCAGTTTACCTTTACATTGGTACCGAAACCCAGGAGAAGACCCCTCCCTGGAGCCCTGCCAGGTTGGGCCGGCTCTCCTCTCCCTGAGTCAGGATCCCCTCCTCAAGCCTGGAGCTATCTCACCAAATTTAAGACTCAATTCCATCACTGCCGGGCCTTTTAGGACTTGCGTTCCTGCCCAGATGTCTGCGCCCGATGTTCATTGGCCCAGGCCTGGCTCGTGAAATCTACTCCCTCAAGCAAGGAGAAGAATGATTCTTCCTCTTTCTCTGAGCCTCCTGATACTCTTTCCCTGCCCCACTTCGGTCCCCCACTCAACCTCCCCCTTACCCTGACCCGTCGTTTCTGTCCTCGTCGGCGCCACCCCTTCCCTCCACCCCTCCTGTGTCCCCACCAAACCTGACGGACCCTGTCTCTCCTACCTCCTCCTCCTCCTTCCCGGTCTCAGCCCATACCCAGTCCAGGAACGACCTCCTGTGCCCCTTGCAGGAAGTGGCAGGTGCCAAAGGAGTGGTCCAGGTCCATGTGCCATTTTCGCTAGCAGACCTGTCTAAGATTGAAGAGCGTGTAGGCCTTTTCTCAGCCAACCCCGCTCGGTATTTGAAAGAGTTCAGATACCTGTGCCAGGTGTATGACCTCACCTGGCATGATCTCCATGTCGTTATGACCTCAACCCTGTCCCCTGAGGAACGGGAGAATATCCTAGTGGCAGCCAGATAGCACACTGACCAGGTCCATTTAACTGACCCTGCCATGCCAGTTGGCACTCAGGTGGTGCCCTCGGCTGACCCCGACAAGGACTACCAGGTTAGGCAGGCAGGCCGCCGCCCCCGAAACATGATGGTTCAGTGCCTTCTTGCCAGCATGCAGGCAGCCTCCAATAAGTCAGTCAATTTTAATAAGTTAAAGGAGGTAGCCCAAGGCTCAGATGAAAATCCAACTGTTTTTCTTAACCGACTGACAGAGTCACTTATTCAGTACACCTGCCTTGACCCTACCTCCCCTGCAGGAGGAGCCATCTTAGCTTCATACTTTCTCAATCAGCCCCCGATATCCAAAAAAAAGTTTAAAAGGCAGAGGATGGCCCTCAAACACCCATCCAGGATTTAGTCAAACTGGCCTTCAAAGTCTGTAACTCCAGGGAGGAAGCAGCTGAGGCCCAGCAACAGGTCAGGCTAAAAGAGAACGTAAAACTCCAAACCCAGGCTTTAGTAGCAGCCCTGAGGCCGGCCAGCTCCAGGAGCTCTCAGAGAGGAGGTACTCCCCGAGCGCCACCTGGTGCCTGCTTCAAGTGCGGCAACAACGGCCACTGGGCCAAGCAGTGCCCCAACCCAAAGGAGCCAACTCGCCCCTGTCCAAGCTGTTGGTAGATAGGCCAGTGGAAGTCAGACTGCCTCAACCTGAGGACGGTTGCTACGTCTCCACGTGACGACCCTCCTCCAGGTACTGGAGGCCCCTTCCAGCTCCTCAACACTCATGAAGATTGAAGAGGCCCAGACTCAGGAACCCCTCTTACTCTCCCCGAGCCCAGGGTTATGCTCCAGGTAGCGGGTAAGTCCATATCTTTCCTCATGGACACAGAGGCTACCTACTCTGTTTTGCCTTCCTTTAGTGGCCCCAGCCACCCCTCCACTGTCACAGTCATAGGAATTGACGGCACTCCCTCCACCTACCGCCAGACTCCTCCTCTGTCTTGTCGCCTGGATGGCTCCCTCTTCTCACACTCATTTCTCATTATCCCTTTGTGCCTGGTCCCCTTACTAGGACGAGACTTCCTCTCCAAGCTAGAGGCCTCAGTTCACTTCTGACCCAACCCCTCCCCACACCTCGTGTTCCTCTTTCCCCTCCTATCACCTGATAAACCCCACCAGGCTGACTCCCCACTCCCGTTTCCAGTCCCTATTAACCCCAAGGTGTAAGACACCTCCACCTCGATCATTGCCCAGCACCATACTCCAGTCCGCATCTGGCTAAAAGACCCTTCCAAGTTTCCCTCTAGACCCCAGTTCCCTATCTCCCTTGAACACCGACAGGGACTAAAACCCATCATTATGCACCTGCTCCAGCAACACATTCTAGTCCCCGCCAACTCACCATGCAATATTCCTATCCTGCCTGTACAGAAAAGCTCTAAGGCCTATTGCCTCGTGCAGGACATATGCCTCATCAATGAGGCAGTAGTCACCACCTTTCCAGTTGTTCCTAACCCATATACACTTCTCTCATGCATTCCCCCCGATACCACTCACTTTACTGTCCTTGACCTAAAAGATGCCTTCTTCACCATTCCCTTACTTCCCAACTGTCACTTTCTGTTTGCTTTTACACAGGAAGATCCAGACACTCATATTTCTTCCCAGCTGACTTGGACTGTTTTGCCTCAAATGTTCCATGATAGCCCCCATTTTTTCAGACAGGCACTGGCACAGGATGTTGTCCTCTGTCCCCTGACCCACAGTACACTATTGCAGTATGTGGATGACTTATTACTATGTAGTCCTTCCTGGGAGTGCTCCGTTGCAGATACTGCTACACTTTTAAATTTTCTTGGTGACCGAGGTTACCAGGTTACCCCGGCCAAGGCTCAGCTTTGCACCCCTACTGTCACCTACCTAGGTATACTCCTCACACCCACNCGTGCAGGACATATGCCTCATCAATGAGGCAGTAGTCACCACCTTTCCAGTTGTTCCTAACCCATATACACTTCTCTCATGCATTCCCCCCGATACCACTCACTTTACTGTCCTTGACCTAAAAGATGCCTTCTTCACCATTCCCTTACTTCCCAACTGTCACTTTCTGTTTGCTTTTACACAGGAAGATCCAGACACTCATATTTCTTCCCAGCTGACTTGGACTGTTTTGCCTCAAATGTTCCATGATAGCCCCATTTTTTCAGACAGGCACTGGCACAGGATGTTGTCCTCTGTCCCCTGACCCACAGTACACTATTGCAGTATGTGGATGACTTATTACTATGTAGTCCTTCCTGGGAGTGCTCCGTTGCAGATACTGCTACACTTTTAAATTTTCTTGGTGACCGAGGTTACCAGGTTACCCCGGCCAAGGCTCAGCTTTGCACCCCTACTGTCACCTACCTAGGTATACTCCTCACACCCACTACAAAATACCTCATGGCAGATAGAATAAGCCTCATTGAAACTCTCCAGCCTCCTCAGGATGCGGAAGAGATCTTGTCCTTCCTAGGACTGGTAAGGTATAGGCATTGGATTCCCAAGTTTGGGGTCCTAGCCAAGCCCCTCTACCAGGCTGCCAAGGAGACACCCATCAGACTGCTGTCTGACCCCTCATTGGTTGCCAATGCTTTCAAGAAGCTTCAGGACCATCTCCTTTCTGCCCCTGCTCTCTCTCTCCCCAACCCACTTCAGCCCTTTCATCTATTCACCGAGGAGTGCAAAAAGGTAGCTACTGGTCTCCTAGCCCAGCTGGTTAGATCCACATAGCAGGCTGTGGCCTATCTCTCCAAGCAGTTAGACCCCACGGTCCAAGGCTGGCAACCTTGTCTACAAGCCCTGGCGGCTGCCACAGAACTTGGTGGTGGCAATCATCTGTGGCCAGTGAAGTCCTACCTTTTCTAAGCCCCTTACTAATCATTGGCTTCTTGCTACTCATAGCTCCCTGTGTCCTCCACTTCATCCAGGACCACATGAAAGAAGTCTCCCAGGTCACTTTCAATCAGATGCTGCTCCACCCCTATACCCAAGTTCTGACCTCCGAAGAACCCCACGACGACCCATACCAGCAGGAAGCAGCCAGATGAACACGTCACCCCTTTTTCTTATTATAAAGAGGTTGGAATGTTAGGCAAGGACCTAGGCCCGGCCTTCACCCTTACACACACCCGCAGGCTTGCATGCATCAGAGTTTTGGTTAGGCAGCTGCACTCCCTTGTGAACTTTCTGCAAACCTGTAAACAGCAATTTAGGTTAAACAGTTTCTAGAGACCACTTCCTCATGGCATTGCAGTTTCAAGACCCCCCAGGACTTGTTTTGCATAACCAACTTCCCCATCACTTGAGCTATAAAAGATCCCTACCCTCCTCCCTCAGTGTGACTTCCTCGGCCTGTGCCCTTGGACCGAGGAACCTCACCCACAAGTCCTAATAAAGGCTATTCTCACTGCCATTTGCCTTGTGTCTTCATTCCCCGTTCGGCTCTGGCCTCAGTTTACCTTTACAATAACCAATCCCCTTAATCCTCATCCTGTAGGATGACTTAATTATCTGGGACAGAAACTATATAATGACACCACAAAAACAGTCACTTAGTGGAGTTCAAATCAAACAGAGAGGAATCCATTTAGCAAATTCCCAAGGTTACAAACTGTGCAGACCCACCCGGAGTCCCACCAGGACTGGACAGCCCCCACTGAATAGTACTGAATATATAGGCATAGAGCTTATGCCAAATTACCTGACCAGTGGACAGGTACTTGTGTTATTGACACTATTAAGCCATCTTTCTTCCTACTGCCCATAAAAAAAGGCGAACTCCTGGGCTTCCCTGTCTATACTTCCCATAAAAAGAAAAGCATAACTATAAAAAATTAAAAAGATAATAAATGCCCCCCTGAGAAAATCATACAATATTATGGGCCTGCTACTTGGACACAAGACAGTTCATGGGAATACTAGACCCCCATTTACATAATCAACCGAATCACACAGTTACAAACTGTTTTAAAAATAATCACTAATAAAACCGGCAGAGCCTTGACTGTTCTAGCCTGGCAATAAACTCAGATGAGAAATGCTATCTATCAAAATAAATTGACTCTTGACTACTTGCTAGCAACTAAAGGAGGGGTCTGGAAAAATTTAACCTTACTGATTACTGTCTACACATAAATAATCAAGGGCAAGTAGTTAACAACATAGTTAAAAATATGACAAAACTGGCACATGTGCCCGTGCAAGTGTAACATAAATTTAGTCCTGAGGCCATGTTTAAAAAATAGTTCCCAGTGCTAAAAAAATTTAAAACTCTTATAATAGAAGTTATAATAATAATAGAAACTTGCCTACTATTCCCTTGTTTGATACCTATACTTCTTCAAATAATAAAAAACTTCATTACTACCTTAGTTCACCAAAATGCCTCAACACAAATGTACTCTGTAAATCACTATCAATCTGTCTTACAAGAAAACATAAGTAATAAAAATAAAAGTAAAAACTCCCACTAATAAAATAAGTAAGAGTCTCAAAAGGGGGAAACAAGGGAAAAGACCAGCCCTCATATTGTCTTATGCCCAATTTCTGCCTCCAGAAAAAAAAAAAGTAAAAACTAAAAGACAGAAATAAAATCCACAGGCAGACAGCTCAGCGCCACACCCTGGGCCTGGCAGTTAAAAATCGACCCCTGACCTAACTGGTTCTGTTATCTATAAATTACAGACATTGTGCAGAAATACACTGTAAAAACCCCTATCTTGTTTTGTTCCAATCTAATTACCAGTGCATGCAGCCCCCAGTCACGTACCCCCTACTTGCTCAATGAATCACAACCCTCTCACTTGCACCCCCTTAGAGTTGTGAGCCCTTAAAGGGGACAGAAATTGCTCACTCGGAGAGCTCGGCTCTTGAGAGATATCTTGACAATGCCACCAGCTTAATAAACCTCTTCCTTCTTTAACTTGGTGTCTGAGGAGTTTTGTCTGCCGCTCGTCCTGCTACCTCACCATATTGGTCAGGCTGGTCTTGAGCTCCTGACCTCATGATTCACCCACCTCAGCCTCCCAAAGTGCTGGGATTACAGGTGTGAGCCACCATCCGGTCCTTATAGAAGATTTTTACTGCATCTATTGAGATAATCATGTGGCTTTTGTCATTGGTTCTGTTTAGTTTACATTTATTGATTTGCGTATGTTAAATGGGTTTTGTATCCCAGTGACAAATGTGACTTGTTTGTGGTGGATAACTTCTTGATGTGCTGCTGGATTCAGTGTGCCAGTATTTTACTGAGGATATTCACATCAATGTTCTTCAGAGATATCAGCCTGAAGTTTTCTTTTTTTGTTGTGTCTCCGGCCAGGTTTCCATGTCAGGATGATGCTGGCCTCATAAAATGAGTAGGGAGGAGTCTCTTCTTTTAAATTGTTTGGAATAGTTTCAGAAGAAATGGTACCAGTAGTATAGGAGTTATTAAGCAATTATTTCAGGCAGTTAGCAAGGGTAAAAAAGTTCTCAGTGAAATTTTTCTCTAATAGAAAGCACCCAAAAACCATTTCTTTTCTAACATAAAGCAGCCTGAAAAGTCAAGCTGCAAGCATGAATAAACAAGCTGAAAGTCTGCATAGATGAATGCTGGTAGCTGTACTAAAAGCCAGGACCACCCAGTATGGCAATACTCTCTTCCTTTTCTTTGTCCCCAGTGTGCAGTTGTCCTGGAGCCAGCCAGGTAGAGGCAACATTTGCATAATAAAAGATTGGGATAGGAAGGCCAGTTTTTTTGCAGACTATGTAAATGGTACACCTGGCCAAATGTAATATTACTGGGCTTTTTTTGGTGTTTTTTTGGTTGATAGGCTATTTATTACGGCCTAAATTTCGGAACTTGATTGGTCTGTTCAAGGATTCAACTTCTTCCTGGTTTAGCCTTGGGAAGGTGTATGTGTCCAGAAATTGATCCATTTCTTCAGATTTTTTAATGTATTTGCATAGAGGTGATTATAATATTCTCTGTTAGTAGTTTGTGCTTATGTGGGTTCACTGGTGATATCTCATTCATCATTTTTTATTGTGTCTATTTGATTCTTCTCTCTTTTCTTTTTCATTACTTTAGCTAGTGCTGGTGTAGCAGGACAAGTCACAGACAAAACCCCTCAGATACCTAGTTAAAGAAGGAAGGGTTTTATTCAGCTGGGAGCTTCAGTAAGACTCACGTCTCCAACAACTGAGCTCCCCAGGTGAGCAATTCCTGTCCCTTTTAAGGGCTTACAACTCTAAGGGAGTCCGTGTGAGAGGGTCATGATGGATTGAGCAAGCAAGGGTACATGACTGAGGGCTGCATGCACTGGTAATCACAATGGAACAGAACAGGACAGGGATTTTCACAATGCTTTTCCATACAATGTCTAGAATCTGTAGATAACATAACTGGTTAAGTCAAGGGTCCATCTTTAACCAGGCCGAGGGCACAGCGCCAGGCTGTCTGCCTGTGGATTTCATTTCTACCTTTTAGTTTTTACTTCTTTCTTTGGAGGCAGAAATTGGGCATAAGACAACATGAGAGGTGGTCACCTCCTTTAGTGTATGTATTTTATTAGTTTCTTTAAAAAAAAAAAAAAAAAGGTCGTGCGCAGTGGCTCACACCTGTAATCCCAGCACTTTGGGAAGCCAAGGTGGGCAGATCACAAGGTCAGGAGATCAAGACCATCCTGGTTAACATGATCTCTACTAAAAATACAAAAACTTAGCTGGGCATGGTGGCGGGCGCCTGTAGTCCCAGCTACTGGGGAGGCTGAGGCAGGAGAATGGCTTGAACCCAGGAGGTGGGGGTTGCAGTGAATCGACACTGCGCCACCACACGCCAGCCTGGGCAAAAGAGTAAGAATACATCTCAAAAAAAAAAAAAACAAAACAAAAGCAAAAACAAAAAACAGATTCTGGGCCAGGAACAGTGGTTCATGCCTGTAATCCCAGCACTTTTGGAGGCCAAGGTGGATGGATCATGAGGTCAGGAGTTTGAGACCAGCCTAACCAACCTGGTGATACCCCATCTCTACTAAAAATATAAAAATTGGGGCTTGGCGCAGTGGCTCACGCCTGTAATCCCAATACTTTGAGAGACCGAGGTGGTCTGATCACCTGAGGTTGGAAGTTTGAGACCAGCCTGATCAACACAGAGAAACCTCGTCTCTACTAAAAACACAAAATAAGGCTGGGCGCGGTGGCTCAAGCCTGTAATCCCAGCACTTTGGGAGGTCGAGACGGGCGGATCACGAGGTCAGGAGATCGAGACCATCCTGGCTAACACGGTGAAACCCCGTCTCTACTAAAAAATACAAAAAAAATTAGTCGGGCAAGGTGGCAGGCACCTGTAGTCCCAGCTACTCGGGAGGCTGAGGCAGGAGAATGGCGTGAACCCGGGAGGCGGAGCTTGCAGTGAGCTGAGATCTGGCCACAGCACTCCAGCCTGGGTGGCAGAGCGAGACTCCGACTCAAAAAAAAAAAAAAAAAAAAAACACACACACACACAAAATAAGCCAGGCGTAGTGGCACATACCTGTAATCCCTGCTACTTGGGAGGCTGAGTGAGGAGAATTGCTTAAACCTGGGAGATGGGATGGAGTTGGTGAGCCAATGATTCGCACCATTGGCACCTCCAGACTGGGCAATAATGAGCAAAATCTGTCTCCAAAAAAAAGAAAAGTGACAAGTCTCTGTGATTTGAAAGCAACATTGTTCTAAACAGATGTGAACTGCATCTACAATTTATCTACCACATACATTATATGTATGCTGTCCTATGATTCTCTTCCATCCATTATAGAATGTATAAAAAGGATGAATTTTAATAAAAATAGCAGTGATTAAAAAATGCATTTGAAAAGTATTATCCAAAATTAGTTTATTACATTGCTAGAATATTTACATGTTCACTCACAATAATATAAAAATAAGATATTGTATCAACTCTTCCAGATAATTAAGTAAAATTCATTTTAAGAACTATGTGCTCAATATTAGCTGAAAATAGTTAAGAATATATTTATTTGCACAAATAATAAAAATACTACTTTAAACGAAATAAAATATAAAATCACACTGAAAAAGGCACGTAACTGTACAGTATCTAAAAAATAACTGCTACAAGAGTATACAAGCATACAGGAATCATTATATAAATATCAACTATCTATAAGTGTTATTTTGAGACAGGATCTCACTCAGTCACGGTAGCTGGAGTGCTGTGTGATTGGCAGGAGAAACCACAACCTATATCTAGGCTATTAGGACATTTTAAATAATTTCAGTATGCAAATACAAATTATAATTCAAAATGTATTTTCCTTATATGCAATGAGGTGAA
The DNA here is from genome assembly GCF_001698545.2 of Rhinopithecus bieti. Classification (NCBI taxonomy): domain Eukaryota; kingdom Metazoa; phylum Chordata; class Mammalia; order Primates; family Cercopithecidae; genus Rhinopithecus; species Rhinopithecus bieti. The sequence continues at coordinate 28,654 of NW_016809694.1, forward strand.
CAGTTCAAATCTTTAACCATGATGGAAAAAGATCAACAACCTGTGGGCAGTAATATGAACATAGCTCACGTTGTAGCACTCTCGCTGTGTCGCCTAGTTAGAAGCATCTTCAGATATTGTGCATTAAATTATCTATCCAGAAATAAGCTCCTTTAGGCAAGCTTTAATTATTTCCCCATGTTACAGACAAGGATGCCGAACAGTAAAAATATCAGGGACTTATCCAAGATCACCCAAATAGGAGTGAGTGAGCTAAGGTGTGCTCTGCCACTCTCTGCTCGCCTGGCACTCAGACAGCTCCATTGTCACTGATAAACAACTCTCCACTGGAGACCGTGCCAGGGTTGAGCGCTGTGCTCTGCTACTGGGAACATAGGGATGAACTAGACACAGCTCCAGTAGCAAACACTAAAGAAGTAAAAACAAACAGCAAGATTATTTTAGAGAATGTCCAAGTTGCAAGACATGCTGCTGCTATAAAGATGGGCGTGCATAGGGCTATTGGGGGTGGGTTCTAATTGGAAGGAGAGGTGGAAACCTCCCCAGGAACAGCTGTAGCCCAGCCTGGAGCTCCTGTCAGGTTTGAGAATGATGGTTAGGAGTCTGTCTCAGTTCTTTCTTTTTGTTTTTTTTTTTTTTTTTTTTTTTTTTTTGAGCGGAGTCCGTCTCTGTCACCCAGGCTGGGGTGGCAGTGCCGGACCTCAGCTCACGCAAGCTCCGCCTCCTGGGTTACGCCGATTCCTCCTGCCCAGCCGCCGAAGTAAGCTGGGACTACAGGCGCCCGCCACCTCGCCCGGCTCTAGTTTTTGTTATTTAGTAGAGACTGGGTTTCACCATGTTAGCCAGCGAAGGTCTCGATCTCCGTGACCTCGTTTGATCCACTCCGTCTCGCCTCTCCAATAGTGCTGATTACAGGCTTGAGCCACCGGCGCCCGGCTGTCTCAGTTTCTTTTCTATGCAGCCCCTAAAAATCTTCTTTGGAATCGTCTGAAGATGAGAAGTGTCTTGTTTTCCACGTAGCACATCCTCACAGACATTACGGAGAGACAAACTCTTGCTGTGCGCTCACTGCCAGGGAAAGTGGGAAACAATATCTCTCTTACCTCGGTGGGTCTTAGAGTCTCTTGCCCTGCCAGACACTCCATCCCCACCCCCACAAAGTTACAGAGGTTAACCAGGGTGCCGCATACCATCCACTGGCGGTGCCCCAAAGGAGCTGAGTCCCTGTAGGGCCGTGGGCGCGAATATTTTTCCTAGTACACAGAGTCTTTCTGATTTTTCTCACTCCACTAGCCCGTCTATGCCTTCTAGTTTCCCCTCACTGTTGGCACAAATTCACATTCCATTCCGCAATCTAGGTGTTGACCCAGAGAAAAGGTCACCCACAGCCCATTAAATGACTATAGCATTAATGAAAGTGGGAAGTGGAGAATCCCTCCCTGCTCTTGGTCTTTTGCCAGGACAGACGTTTATTTAGGCCAGTACCTGGAGATGGGCCACATTTCCTGGCCTTGGGAATGCTGTGTTCCAAATGAGGTTCACTACAGTTAAGGGACCATCGCAATGCATTGGGGAGGCACAGGGGTGTGATGGGGTAAAGCAACACCGCATGACAAGAGCCTGGGATTGACCCTGGAAGAGCCAGAATCAAATTTAGACTCCTCTCTTAAGCTGACCCATTCGGTCAAGAATTAGGTCTTGGGGAAGGGTAAGACAATGCTCGTTGGTCAGGAAACAAGGATCTTTGGTTCTGACTCTGTAGCTTTCCTAGGGACTTGTTTCCAACTATTGTCTTAATGAACCTAAGGGGATGGCTGCATCCCGGAAGGAACTCTGAAGCCAAGGGTGAGGAGTCCTCCTTCTGTCCTCCCAAATTCCTTCTTCCCAATGGTGGACATTGGCGGCAAGTTTCTTACAAAGAAAAAAAGTAGGCCGGGCGCGTGCTCAAGCCTGTAATCCCAGCACTTTGGTGAGGCGACGACGGCGGATCACGAGGTCAGAATTCAAGGACCTATCCGCTAACATGGTGAAACCCGTCTCTACTAAATAAATACAAAAAACTAGTCCCGGGCGACCTGGCGGTGCGCGTAGTCCCAGCTACTCGGAGCTGAGGCAGGAGTAACTGGCGTTAACCCGGGAGGCGGAGCTTGCAGTGAGCTGAGATCTGGCCACTGCACTCCATGCCTGGGCGACAGGAGCAAGACTTCCGTCCAAAAAAAAAAAAAAAAAAAGAAAAAAAAAAGAAAAAAGTATTATATCAGAGACCAGGAAGCTAATAAATGCTGCTACCAGGATGGTATCCAGGCCTAATCACACAAACATTCCTGCCGACATGTGTCCTCTGGGACAGATGAGAGAAACTGAAGGGGTCGAGGGACACCTTAGAGGCCTGTCGGGCAACGGGAGCCTGGAGCCACAGAGTCCGGATATTCCGCCCCTCCAATCCCCTCTCCTCCCCTCTCCGGCCCAAGGAGGCTTCATCCCAGCTCATTTCACTTGGTCAATCACTCAGACTCACTGGCCTCCAGCCCTCCCATGAAGCCCCCGCCAACTCATCAGAGACGGCTCCTGTGTGTTAGGGTGTCGGTGCTCCCTGTACCAAACTGAGAGGGCCTGTACCAGGGCGGGCTTCCTCCTTGGTTGGCCAGCCAGAGTCTGGAGTGCAGTGCCCAGGCAGGCAGCACTGGGAGCGACCCCGACTTGCTGGAGGCCGAGAAGCAGCGCCCCCGGGGACCAGAGGCCTTTGCAAGGGGGGCTGCTGCACACTCTGCTCCTCTTCCGTGGCCCCTGGTCCCCTCCTAGGAGACCTCCCCATCTCAGGGACCTTACCGCCAGCAGCCCGCACACCGGCTACCTCTGCGCGTAGCGTTGGGTGCGCACCTCTAGGGAGGGGTTCAGATGGGATCCCTTAGCCCAGGACTTGGACAGACGCAGGGTGGGGGCAGTGGAAGTGCAGAGATTACGACCGCCTTATCTGGCAACCGCCAGGCAGGGGCTGGGCTCGCTGACACGCCTCATCCGTCCTCCAGATTCGCATTCTCTGACCTTCGGCGAATCTGACCAGGACCTGGTGTCTGGGGGCCTGGACTGGGACGTCCCGTGAGGCCGGGCTCCCGCGGGCCCTCGCACTTCGGTGGGGACCCTGCGGCTCCAGCGCCAACACACACCAATGCGTCGCTCTTGGCTGATGAATTCGGGGAGGGTCGGCAGCAGAGCCCCGGGACTGGCTGGGTGGGGATATCACCCCGCCAGGCGTCTTGCCCACCCGAGGCGCCCTTTCCTAATCCCGCGTCGCCTCGCAGGGCCGCCCCTCCTCCGCCCGTGCGTTCCTTCCACTCGCCTCTCTCTCCGCCACGCGCGACTCCGTGGCCCGGGCTCCAAGCAGCCCGCCCCGACGCCACTGGCACGGGTCAGCAGGGAGGGCAAATTCCCAGAGCGGAAAGCCGCAGAAGGCGGCCCCAGCAAGCCCACGGCAGGGGATGCTCGAATCCGCAGCCCCCGACACACGGCCCGTCCGCCCAGGGCCACCCTGCGGTGGATCGCTGACCGCCGCCCCGCCACCCGCTGGGCCCGTCGGCTAGGGGCCCCTGCAGGGCGGCGCGCCCCAGCGCCCACCGCGCAGGCCTGAGCCAACCCCAAACCCGGGACTGCGGGAACTCCGCCCTCTAGGAACCAAGACGGGCCCTTCCTGGCGGGTAGTTGGGACTTGGGTGTGTATCTGTAGAACAGTTGTCAGAAAGTGGCTTTTTCTGTTCCCAAAGGTAAAGGTTCCTTTGTAATTATCTATTTTCTTCTAATTTACTTAAAACTGATAGAATCTCATTATTCAGATGTACCCATAATTGTGTCAGTGAATTTGAGTACACTTTTTAAAGTTTTTCTTAGTTTGACTAGTCCTTTTGTTTGTTTCTATTTGAAGAAGAATTTTAAATTCTACCTAAAATTAGTAAAGTGAACTCCAAACTATCTGAGACAGGTCTCAATTTAGAAAATTTATTTTGCCAAGATTAAGGACATACCTGTGACACAGTCTCGGGAGGTCGTGACAACGCGTGCCCAAGGTGATTGGGGCACAGCTTGATTTTATACTTTTTTTTTTTTTGAGATGGAGTCTCGCTCTGTTGCCCAGGCTGGGGTGCAGTGGCGCGATCTCGGCTCACTGCAATCTCTGCCTCCAGGGTTCAAGCAATTCTCCTGCCTCAGCCTCCCGAGTAGCTGGGACTACAGGCGCCCACCACCACGCCCAGCTAATTTTTTGTATTTTTAGTAGAGACGGGGTTTCACCGTGCTAGCCAGGATGGCTTCGATCTCCTGACCTCATGATCCGCCCGCATCAACCTTCCAAAGTGCTGGGATTACAGGCATGAGCCGCCGTGCCCGGCCCTGATTTTATACATTTTAGGAGACAGGAAACATCAGTCAATATATAGAAGATGCACATTGTTCAAGAAGGTGGGAGAACTCTAAGCGGGGCGGGAGCTTCCAGGTCATAGGTAGATAAAGGACTAATGGTTGCAATTTTTCTGAGATTCCGATTAGCCTTTTACTGGGGTATTTCCAGGTCTGTCTTTCCTAAGCTTGCCCATGAGAAACTTGACACCAAGTTTGTATAATTTTAATCTATTTTTGCCAAATTTTTGTCTATTTCATAACATACAACAACAGGTAATTTAACCAAAACCCTTATGGTTTTCTAGCACAATTATATTATAAGCTACACATGTATTCTTAGCAAGGTAAAAGCAATAGAAATGATGATAAAATAAGAACTTTTCTGTGCATGACTAGCCCTCCCGCTGGTGATATCACACAGCCCACTGTTGAGGTTCCGAATCCTACACCCAAAGGTGGTCAAAAGATGGAAAATTGACTTGCACACATGGATCTGGTTTACAGGTTGGTTGTTGACTCTCACACCATGATTCAGCAAACCTGTAAGGTTGTGATTTTCTAAGAAGACAAAGTTTGCAGGAAGAATAGAGGCTCTGATGCAGTCCACTGTTGAGATTGTGACTCATGTACTCATACTGAACAGTCAGGAGGTGTTGACCCTCATACCTAGAACTGGGACGTGTGTGGAATTATTATTATTTTCTTTTTTTTCTTGTTTTTTTTTTTTTTTTTTTTTTTTTTTTTTTTTGAGATGGAGTCTTGCTCTGTTGACCAGGTTGGAGTAAAGTGACGTGATCTTGGCTTACTGCAATCTCTACCTCATGGGTTCAAGCAATTCTCCTTTCTCAGCCTCCAGAGTGACTGGGATTACAGGCATGCATCAAAATGCCCAGCTAATTTTTGTATTTTTAGTGGAGACAGGGTTTCATCATGTTGGCCAGGCTGGCCTTGAACTCCTGACCTCAAGTGATCTGCCTGCCTCAGCCTCCCAAAGTGCTGGGATTACAGGTGTGAGCCACTGCATCTAGCCATGTGTGGAATTATTAATCTCACCACTGGATTTACCTGGAGATATTATTGAGACATATGCCTCTCCCAGCACCTGAGTGATTTGACTCTCCTGTGAGGTCTTAGCTGACAGATTGCATTGTGGCATATCACTGCATCTGGCACCTAGGTGATGTGACACTATTGGGGTTTTGTGACATATGTCTGTGCTCATAACTAAGGTGATGTGATTCTCTTACCTGGTCTCTGCTTATATGGGAGATAGTGACATATTGCTGGGCCCAATAGCAAAGTGACATTACTCTTTGACCCTGACCCTCTTCTCAGAAAACATTGTGACATATTGTTGGGCCCACCACCAACATGTCAGTCTCCTGCATGGTTCCTGACCACAGAGATCATCCTGACATATCTCTGAAAGCTCAAAACTATTTGAAGTGATTATCTTGTTATGCCTGCTCTTTGCCCATAGGAGAGAATGTAACATTTCTGTGGGCCCAGCACCTAATTGATATAAGTGTGCCTGGCCATGCCTACAAAAGGAAGAATGACGTACCCATGGGTCCAGCACACAGGTGATTCCATTCTACTGCCTTGATTCTTGCCCACAAGAATCACTGTTACATATTTTTGGACTCTCCTCCTGGATGATGTGAGACTCTTTTTCTTCCTGGGTCCTGTCCACAAAGGAGATTGGGATATATCACTTGACCCAGCACCTACGTGATGTGTCTCTCATCTAATGCCTTGGCCCTTCCCACTGGACTGATTGTGACACATAGCTGGGCACAGCTTCTAGGTTATGTGACTCTTCTCTTCTTCCTGAGTCCTGCCCACAGGGGGCATTGTGACATATCTCTAAACACTTCACCTAGATAATGGGACTCTTTCATCTGGGCCTTCCCCAAAGAGCCTATTGTGACATGTTTGGATCAAGCACCTAGGAGATGTTTCTCTTTTCTCCTACCTGTTACCTGTTACTGGTAGTGAATCCATATGGGTACAGGCCTGCAGCAACCTCAATTCTTGCCTCCTCAGAAGAAAAGAACTCAACTGAGGGGCATAAGGCAGAAGGAGAGACCAAGGCAAGTAAGAGAGCAGGAGTGAAAGTTCATTAGAACAGGAACAAAAGGAAAAAAAGTACACTTGGGAGAGGACCAAGTGGACGACTTAAAAGGCAAGTGCACGGTATGACCTTTGGAGCCGGGGTTTTTATGTCGGCATACTTCTGGAGTCTTGCATTACTTCTCCCCACTCACCCAACTCCTGAGATCATATTGGGAAGCTGCTGATTACCAGTTTCAGCTGTTTTCTGTCTATTAAGAGACTGCCTTTCACTAGTGCCAGCTGTTCTGTAACTAATTATTACTTTAGAGGGACAGGTAACAACTGCCTCACCTGACCATCACCTGATCATTGACTGACGCTCCTGGTGTGTGTGGGGGGCCCTCACGTGCCCTGTTGATACCTGACTAGCTGCCTACTACAACACTGCATGCACTGTGTATGGTGACATATAACGGGACCCAATACGTAGGTGAGGTGACTCTGCTGCATGGGCCCTGCCCAACAGGGATATTCTGATATATTTTTACGTTCATGATTTAGGTGATTTGCCTTTCTCTTCCTGCCAGACCCCTGCCAAAATGTGGGATGGTGACATATCACTGGGCCTAATGCCTAGGTAATGTGACTCTCATCTTTTGCATGGGCCCCACGTATTCTGAGTACTGTGACATATCACTGGGCCAAACACCTAGAATATGGGAGGTGCCGGCCTGTGTACTGTAAACAGAACTTTAGCCCTACCACTCTCAAGAGTCTCATGACATATCTCTGCATTTATCATCCAGGAGATGTGACTCTCCCCTGCTGCCTTCACCTGACCCACAGGGAAGATTGTGACATAACACTGACCCAGTAACAGGATCATGTGTTTCCTTTTCCTAGGTCTTGCTCACAGGGACCATTGTGACATACCACTAGACCCAGCACCCAGGTGCTGTGACTCTGCTGCCTGTGCCCTCCTTTCAGGACAGGATTGTAAAATATACCTAGCCGAGTAACCAGTGATGTGACCCTTCTCCCGGGTTCCTGCCATCAGAGAAGATTGTGAAAAATCCCTGGCCTAGCATCAAAGTGATATGACTCTCCTGCTCACTCTGTATCCACAGGTGGGATTATGAAGTATATCTTCGTTCAACTCATTAGTGAGATAATAACTTTCATACCTCAAACCAACCATAGGAGAGACACTATCTTTTGAAGCTAGGCTTTGGGAAATAAGATCCCATGTCTCCTCTCTGTAGGAAGATCGTAGTGGATGACTGCTGTCTTATGTATCATATCAGTCCCTCAGGTGTTACAGAGGGTGTCATCACAGGGCCCAGCACACAGGTGACATGGCATTTCTTTCTTTTTTTTTTTTTTGAGATGGAGTCTCGCTCTGTCTCCCAGACTGGAGTGCAGTGGCGCGATCTTGGTGCTCACTGCAACCTCTGCCTCCTGGGTTCAAGCAATTCTCTTGTCTCAGCCTCCCCAATAGCTGAGACTACTGGTGCCCACCACCACGCCCAGCTAATTTTTTTTTGTTTTTTTTTAGTAGAGATGGGGTTTTACCGTGTTAGCCAGAATGGTCTCGATCCCTGACCTGATGATCTACCTGCCTCAGCCTCCTAAAGTGCTGGGATTACAGGCATGAGCCACCACTCCCAGCCAACATGGCATTTCTTGTATGCACACCCTGTCATCCATCAGGATTGTCACCCTTACACATGAACAGAGCCTACTGATAAAGTCTTCAATCTCACACATGGATGCAGTCTACAGTTGAAATTGTGATTGTCATATGCGAACATCCAGCTGCAGTTGGGATGGTGACTCATTTTTAACCTAGCTCCTAGGCAGGTGAGGACTCTTTTATCTGGAAGCAGCCCATTATAGAGATGTTGACTCTCATACCTGAGCTTAGTTCCACAGGTACAATCATGGGTCCATAACGTCATGCAGGTCACAGAGCGGTTTGCAACTCTCACTAATACTGTGGAAAGCTCTCGGGTGGTACTGAGAGAGTCTTAAAAATCTAGCACACAGGTGAGATTGTGACACTCATATGCAAATCCAGTCCACAGTAAAAATTGTCATCTTTTGACATGAACACAGCCCCCTGTTGAGGTCCCAAGTCTCCCTCATGAAAACAGTTTAAAGGTAAGAAATTGACTCTTATACATGGATTCAGTTCACAGGTGGGTTGGTGATGCTCAAACCAATATTCAGCACACCTGTGAGTCTGTGACTCTAGTAAGCTTCCGCCGTCTGGAGGAGAAACTGAGGCCCTTATAAACGAATCAAGTGCACCATTGAGACTGTGACTCTCGTACTTAGATTCAACATATAGAATGTGTTTTTTTGTTTATTTGTGTTTTGTTTCGTTTTTGTGACAGAGCTTCGCTTTGTCACCCAGGCTGGAGTTCAGTGGCATGATCTTGGCTCACTGCAACCTCCGCCTCCTGGGTTCAAGTGATTCTCCTGCCTCAGCCTCCCAAGTAGCTGGGATTACAGGCACCTGCCACCATGCCTGGCTATTTTTTGTACTTTTAGTAGAGATGGGATTTCACCATGTTGGCCAGGCTGGTGGAGGTGTTGACTCTCAAATGTATAAATGGCACATGTGTGAGATTGTTAATGTAATCTCTAAATTGTCTTGCAGGTGTTATTGTGACATACGCCTCTGCTTAGTACTTGAGTGGTTTGACTCTCCTGCCTGGGCCCAGTCCACAGATGCAATTGTGATATATGGCAGAACCCTGCACTTAGGAGATGTGACTTCATACTCCTGCCTTGGTGCTGTCCCTCTGGTTGGAGGGGGGAGGATTGCAGCATATCACTGGGCCTTGCATCCAAGTAATGTAAGTCTTTCTTTTCTTGGCAATGCCCACAGGGGATACTGCAATACATCCCTGGGTCCCAAACCCAGTTTATATTATTCTCCTCTTTGTTCCCTGCCCACATGGGCCATCTCTACTAAAAATACAAAAATTAGGCATGTGGTGGGTGCCTGTAATCACAGCTGAGGCAGAAGAATTGCTTGAATCCAGGAGATGGATGTTGCAGTGATCCAAGACTGAGCCACTGCACTCCCGTCTGGACGACAGAGTGAGACTCCATCTTAAAAAAAAAAAAAAAAAAAAAAAAA
>NW_016809694.1:38509-45406 GCF_001698545.2 Rhinopithecus bieti
AAAAAAAAAAAAAAAAAAAAAAAAGTGACTGTCATATGTGAGCATCTGGGGTATAACAAAACTTTTTTGTTTTTTGTTGAGACAGAGTCTTGCTCTGTTGCTCATGCTGGAGTGCAGTGGCTTAGTTTCGGCTCACCACAACCTCCACCTCCCAGGTTCAAGTGATTCTCCTACCTCAGCCTCCCAAGTAGCTGGGACTACAGGCATGTGCCACCAAGCCTGGCTAATTTTTGTATTTTTAGTAGAGACGGGGTTTCACTATGTTTGCCAGTCTGGTCTTGAACTCCTAATCTTGTGATCTGCCCACCTCGGCCTCCCAAAGTGCTGGGATTAAAGGTGTGAGCCACCACACCTGGCCAGCAAAACATTTTTAAATGAAACTCATAAGAAGTTGAAGGCTCTTCTATCTGGATTCAGAAAATTGAAAAGATGTTGACTCATACCTGGGCTTAATTACCTTAGATGGACTCATAGGTTTATACCAGCATGAAAGTCTCAGACTGGCTTGTAACTCTCACTCAAACTGTATAAAGCCCTAGGATAGTACAGAGAGTGACGTAATAGGGCCAAGCACACAGGTGAGATTATGACACTCATGCACACCCTGCCAACAGTAAAGACTGTCATTCTCCCATATGAACATGGCCCACTGTTGAGACTTTGAACCTCACAAAGACAGCTGAAAGTTGGAAAATCAAATTACATATGTGGATCTGGTCCACGGATGTTTTGTTGATGCTCAGAGCAAGATTCAGGACATCTGTGAGCCTCTGACTCCACTAGGGGAACACAATTCACAGGCACAGGAGAGATTTAGGCTTTCATATATAGATCCAGTCCACCTTTGAGATGGTGACTCATGTAATTAGAAACAACATGCATCAGGTATTGACTCTCATACCTAGAACCAGGACATGTGTGGGATTCTTAATCTCATCCCTAGACCTTCTTGCACATGTGATTGTGACATATGCCTCTTCCCAGCACCTGAGTGATTTAACCTTTCTGCCTGGGCCCTGCAGATGGAATTTTGGCATATCACTGAACTCATACCTAGGTGATGTGAGCCTATACTTTTGCCTTAGCACTTTTCACAGAGAGCATTGTGACATATCACTGGCCCTAGCACCCAAAGAAGTGACTTTCCTCTGTTGCTTGGTCTCTGCCCAAGAACAGATTGTGATATGTCACTGGGTCCATCACCCAGGTGTTGTGATTTTTCTCTCCTACCTGGGCCCAACACTTTCATAATGCAAATCTCCTGCTTGGGCTTGCCTACAGAGGTATTATAATATATGTGTTCATTTATTATCTAGGTGATGTGACTCTCCTCTTCTGCCTGGACCCTGCTGAAAGGAGGAATTCTGACACATCACTGGGCCCATAACCTAGATGATGCCGCTTTTCTGTTTTTCCTGGGCCACACATATTTCAGGTATTGTGACATATTGCTAGGTGTCATTCCTTTGGGCTGGGATGCTCTGGCTTGGGTCCTGCCCACAAGGAGCCTTGTAAAGTCTCTCTGTATCTGACACCTAAGATATGTGAGTTTCCTCTTTTGCCTACATCCTGTCCACAGATATATCACTGGACCCAGGCACCAGGTGATGTGTCTCTCCTGCCAAGGCTGTGCCCAGAGGGTGTACTGTGACATATCACGGGGTTCAGCACCCAGGTGATATGACTCTGCTCCCTGTGCTCTGCTTTCAGGAGGGGATTGTACTACATCTGTGACTGAGTACCTAGATGATATGACTCCCACCTGGTTTCTGCCCTCAAGGAAGATTGTGACATATCCTTGCCCAAAACCTACCTGATGTGACTCTCATGCTTGCTCCCTAGCCACAGGTTCAATTATGACATGTATTTTGGCCAGCTACCAGGTGCATTGATTACCTCATACCTCAAACCAACCAATAGAAGAGATACTACCTCCCATAGCTAGACTTAGGAAAATGAGTAAGATCTTGGGTCTCCTCTTTGTGTAAAGGCCATAAAGGATTACTATTCTTTTACATATCGTATAAAGCCCTCCAGGGGTACAGAAAATGTCATCACAGGGCACAATTAAGGTGAGATTGTGTTTCTTGTATGTAAATTCCATCAACTGTTAAGACTGTCACCCTCACAGATGGACAGAGCCCATTGGAGAGGTCCTGAATTTCACACACTGACATAGCCCACAGTTCAGATTCTGACTGTCATATGTGAACACCCAGCTACAATTGGGATGGTGATATATTTCTAGTTTTGGCAGGTTAGATCTCTTCTATCTGGACATATCCAATTGGAGAGATGTTGACCCTCATTACCAGGCTTGGGGCCACAGGTAGGATCATGGGTCTGTATGAGCACAAATGTCCCAGAGCATATTGTGACTTTAATATATATTGTAGAAAGCCCTTTGATGGTACAGAGGGTGTCCTAATGGAGCATGGCACACAGGTGAGATTATGACACTAATATATACACAAGCTGACAGTAAATATTGTCATTCTTCCTGATAAACACAGCCCACTGTTTAGGTTCTGAATCTCACACCCAAAGTAAGTTGAAGTTGAAAAATTGATGCCTAAATGGACTCGGTTCACAGATGGGTTGGTGACTTTCAGACCAAGATCTGGCATATCTGTGAGGCGTTGACTTCACTAAAGGGACACAGTGTGCAGGAGGGATTAAGGCTTTTATGAACAGATTCAGTAAACTATTGAGATTGTGGGTTATACACTTAGACCAAACACACAGGAGGTGGTTCCTCTTATACCTAAAACCAAGACATGTGCAGGATTTTTCATCTCTTCTGTGGACCTTCCTGCAGCTGTGATTGTGACATATACCTCAGCCTAGCACTTGAGCAAATTTACTCTCCTGCCTGGGCTCAGCCCTCAGACTGGATAGTGACATCTTGCTGCACCCAGCACTTAGTCAATGTGAATCTACACCCTTGTCTTCGTTCTGACCATACGAAGAATTTTGACATATCGCTGCTCCTTGCACACTGGTTATGTGACTATCCTGCCTGTGCTTTGCCCACATGGGCCATTGTGACATATTGCTGAGTACAGCACCCAGGTGATACAATCCTCCAGCCTTTCCTCTGCCTACACAAGACACTGTGACATATCTTGAAGGGGGCCAGCCCCTCCACACCTGTAGACATTTCTCCTCAGGTGGAATGAGAGACTTGAGAAAAGAAAGAGACACAGAGACAAAGTATAGAGAAAGAAAAGTGGGCCCAGGGGAGCAGCACTTAGCATACGGAGGACCAGCGCCTGCACCAGTCTCTGAGTTCTCTCAGTATTTATTGATCATTATCTTTACCATCTCAGAAAGTGGGATGTGGCATGACAATAGGGTAATAGTGGGGAGAGGGTCAGCAGGAGAATATGTAAACAAATATCTCTGTGTCATAAAAAAAGATTAAGAGAAAGGTAGTGTGCTTTGATGTGCACATACATAAACATCTTGGTGCATTAAAGAGCAGTATTGCCACTAGCATGTCTCACCTCCAGCCCTAAGGCGGTTTTCTCTTGTCTCAGTAAATAGAACATACAATCAGGTTTTACACCCAGACATTCCATTGCCCAGGCACGAGCAGGAGACAGATGCCTTCCTCTTATCTCAACTGCAAAGAGGTCTTCCTCTTTTACTAATCCTCCTCAGCACAGACCCTTTACTGGTGTCGGGTGTCGACTGGGGGATGGTCAGGTCTTTCCCTTCCCACGAAGCCATATTTCAGACTATCACATGGGGAGAAACCTTGGACAATACCTGGCTTTCCTAGGCAGAGGTCCCTGCGGCCTTCTGCAGTGTTTGTGTCTCTGGGTACTTGAGATTAGAGAACGGTGATGACTTTTAACAAGCATACTGCCGTCAAGCACTTGTTTAACAAAGCACATCCTGCACAGCCCTAAATCCATTAAACCCTAAGTAAACACGGCGCATGTCTCTGCAAGCACACGGCGGGGGTAGGGTTACAGATTAACAACATCTCAAGGAAGAAGAATTTTTCTTAGTACAGAACAAAATGGAATCTCTTATGTCTACTTCTTTCTAGGTAGATACAGTAACAGTCTGATCTCTCTTTTCACCACGTATCTTTGGGTCCCTCACATAGGTGATGTGACTCTCCTGCCTCACCCTTGTTTCAAGGGATATTGTGACATACTGCTGTAACCAGCACCTAGGTTATGTGGCTATTTTCCACTGTTTGGGCCATGCCCAGTGAGGAATTGTGAAGTATCTCTCTGCCCGGTACCTAGGTGATTTGACTCTCCTCTTTTTCCTGGGCCCTGCATACATTGTGTATTTGAAAATACGGCTGAATCCAACAGCTAGGTGTTGCAACTATCTTACAAAGGCCCTGCCTAGAAGTGTATTATGATGTATTTTTTATTTATTACTTAGGAGGTGTGACTGTCTTCTGCCTTGGCCCTGCCCAATTTGAGAACTGTGAAATATCACCGGACCCGGTACCTGAGTTATGTAATTCTCTTCTATTGCCTGGACCCTACATGTTTTGAGTATTGTGACATATCACTGCACCAAACACCAAAGAGATAAGAAGCACCTGCCTAAGCTATGCCTACAGCAGGTCTTGCGACATATCTCTGAATTCATTATGTATGAGATGTGACTCTCCCACCTGCACTCTTTCTGTAGAAAGATTATGACATATCACTGGGCCCAGCAATTAGGTGAGGTGTCTGTCCTGCTTAGACCTTGCCCACTGGGAGCATTATGACATATTGCTGGACCCAGCACTGAGGTGATGTGACTCTCCTTTCTGGACCTTGCCTTTAGGAAGAATTGTGACTTATCTCTAGCCCAAAACCAAAGTGATGAAACTTTCTTGCTTACTCTGTCAGCACAGGTAGGTTTGTGACATGTGTCTTTGCCCAGCTCATAGGTGCGACTATGAATGATACCTTGAATTAGCCAATAGAAGAAATACTATCTCTCATAGAAGGGCTTAAGGGAAATGGTAAAACATTTGGTCCCTTTATACAAAGGTCGTAGATGAGTATGACTGTCTCACATGTCATATAACGCCTTTGGGTGGTATACAGTGTCATCACAGGGCCCAGCACACAGGTGAGATTGTGTTTTTCACGTGCATACTGTGCCAACCATTAGGACTGATACTCTAATGAATAAATACAGCACACTTCTGAGGTCCTGAATCTCACACACAGATGCAGTCCTAAGTTGGAATTGTGATGGTTATATGTAAATATCCAACCACAGTTGAGATGGTTACTCATTTCTAAACATAGCCAATAGGCAGGGGAGAACTATTCTGTATAAATCCAGTTACTTGGAGAGATGTTGACTCTCATACCTGGGCTTAATTTCACAGGTACAGTCATTGGTGCATACCAGCATAAAGGTCTCAGAGTGGAATGTCACTTTCATGTATATCATATAGATTCATCAGGTGGTACACAGATTGCCCTAACAAGGCCCAACACACAGGTGAAATTATGACAACACACATTCATACACAGATGACAGTAAAAATTGTCATCCTTCCACATGAATCCAGCCTTCAGTTGAGGTTCTAAACCTCACACCTGGAAGAACTCACAAATTGAATAATTGACTCTCATACATGGATTCGGTCCACAGGTGTGTTGATGACTCTAAGACCAAGATAGACACAACCTGAGAGTCTGCAACTTCACCAAGGGGACACAGTTTGCAGGAGGGATTGAGTCTCCCATGCAAGGGTCCAGTTGAGATTGTGACTCACATACTTTTACCAGACATACAGGAGATGTTGACTCTCATACCTAAATCCAGGACATTTGGGAGACTGTTAGTCATACCTATGGACTTTCTTGCAGGTGTAATTGTGGCATATGTTTCTGCCCAGTACCTGAGTGATTTTACTTTCTTACATGACCCAAGCCCACAGATGTGATTGTTATGTATCACTGGACCCAGCAGCTAGGTGATACAATTATATTTTTCTCCCTTGGTGCTGTTTGCAGTGGGGCTTTGTGATGTATCACTGAACCCAGCACCCAGGTTATGAGACTCTTCTGCCTGTGCCCTACCCAGATATGCCATTGTGCTATATTGCTGTATCCAACACTATGATCATGTAATTCTCTTGTCTGGGTTCTGCCTACAGAGAGAATTGTGACATATCTCTGCACCTATTACTCAGGTGATGTGACTCTTCTCCTGCATAGTCCCTGCTCACCAGAGGGATTTTGACTAATTCATAGGCCCAGCACCTAGCTGAAATGAGTCTTCTTTCTAGGTCCTGCCTGTAGGGGAGATTGTGATATATCACTGGGCTCAACACCAACGTGATGTTTTACTTCTGCTTTGGCCTGCCCTCGAAAGGCATTCTGATGTATTGCTGAGCCCAGCACCAAGGTGATGTCCGGTTCTTGCCTGAATCCTGCCCACAGGAGGCAATGTGACTTATCTCTGGGTCCATCAACAATTTGATGCAAACTTACTCTTTTGCCTGGGCTTTTAGCATAGGAGAGATTGTGATGTATCTCTATGACCTAGGTGACATGACTGTCCTCTTCTGCCTGGGCCATGCCCACAAAAGGGAGAGTGACTTTTCACTGGGCCCAGCACACAGGTAATGTAATTTTTCTTCCTGCTCCCTGCTCACTGGGGTTATTATGACATATCTTTAGGCCCATCACCTAGGTGATATGACTATAGTTTTCCTCCTATGACCTTTTGACAGAGAGGACTGTGATATATCACTTGGCCCAGCACCTATGTGATGTGACTCCTCTCATAACTGACCCCTGCCATCTAGGGTGATTGTGACATACACCTGATCCCAGTTTTTATTTTATTTTTATTTTTATTTTTATTTTTTAATTTTTTTTTTTTTGAGATGGAGTCTCGCTCTTTCGCCCAGGC
>NW_016809694.1:47060-48976 GCF_001698545.2 Rhinopithecus bieti
AAAAAAAAAAAAAAAAAAAAAAATTACTACTCTCTTGCACATGGTATAAAGTAGTTGGGTGGTACAGAAAGTGTCATCATATGGCCCAGCACACAAATGATATGGTGTCTCTCATATACACACTCTGTGAACCATTAGAATTGTCACCCTCTGACATGAACAGAGCCCACTTTTGAGAACACAGGTAAAATTGTGACTCTCCTATGCACACTCAGCCAACAGTAAAATTATCACCTTCCTACATGGAAACCATCCACTGTTGAGGCTGTGAATCTCACACATGGAGGTAGTCAAAAGTTGGAATTGTGACTCTCATACATGGATCTGCTCCACAAGTAGAATGGTGACTCAATGACCAGGATTCAGCACACCTGTGAGACTGTGATTCAGATATTGAGACTCAGTTTGCATTTGAAATTGTGTTTTCATTCAGGGATATAGTCTACCATTGAGAGTGACTCATGTACTTGGACCCAACTTAAAGGAGGTCTTGACTTTCATACCTGGAACCAGAAAATGTATGGAATTTTTGAATCTCATTTCTGGGCCTGCTTGCAGGAGTGATTGTGACATATACCTTTGTCTAGCACCTGAGTGATTTGACTATCCTGCCTGGGTAAAGCATCAAAATGGAATTGTGACATATGTCTGGTGCAACCATCTAAGGTATTTTACTCCCCTGCATAGACCCTGTCCTCAAGGAAAATTGTGACATATTGCTGGACCCATCGCCTTGGTTATATAATTATTCTCTCCTGCCTGGGTCCTTTACACAGGGTGGATTGTGACATATTGCTATGTCCTGCATGCAGATACCATGACTTTCCTGCCTGAACCCTGACCACAGAAGGCACTTTGAAATACTGCTGGACCCAGTACCCAGGTTATGTGACTTTACTGCAAGAGCCCTGCCCACAGAGTGGACATTGACATATTTTTGGTCCTGCATTCAGGTGATCTGACTCTCTTGTCTGGTCCATTCACACAGGTTAAATTTAGACATATGCATTTTGAAGCTCTTAGACATTATAGTCAAGCTTATATGGGAAGGCAGTCAATAAGAGCAATTTTGACTCTCTTAGCTAGACTTTGGACAGTGGGTAGAGTCCTGGATCACCTACATTAAGAAAGGACACAGAGGTTTATAAAATTTATGCATAACTGGCCAGGTGCAGTGACTCACACCTGTAATCCCAGCAGTTTGGGGGGCCGAGGCAGGTGGATGACCTGAGGACAGGAGTTCAAGACCAGCCTGGTGAATATGGCAAAACCCCATCTCTACTAAAAATACAACAAATTAGCCAGGTATGGTGGTATGCGTCTGTAACCCCAGCTACTCAGGAGGCTGAGGCAGGAGAATCACTTGAACGTGGGTGGCAGAGGTTTCAGTGAGCTGATATCATGCCATTGCACTCCAGCCTGGGTGACAAGAGCGAGACTCTATCTCAAAAAAAATTATGCATAATTTATAAATACTTTGTGTGCTGCAGAGAATGTAATAATAGGGTCTATCACACAGGTGAGATTGTGACTTCTCACAGGCATACCAAGCCAATAATTAGGATTATCACTTCCAAACATGAAAGAAGCATGCTGGTGATGTCCTGAACCTCACATACAGATGCAGTTCACAGTTAAAATTCTGACTGTCATATGTAAATCTGGGAACAGGTTGAATAGTGACTGATTTCTGGACCCAGCTCAGAGGCACAGTGATTAGCTACATACCTGGATCTAGCCAATAGGAGATATGTTGACTCTCATAGGTGGCCTTCAAGCAATGGACAAGCTCCTGGGCTCTCTACTTGTGTGAAGGTCACAGAAGATTGTCAAACTCATGCATATTGTATGATCCCTTCTGATGGTACAGAGAGTGTCATAACAGATTCCAACACAAAAGCTAAAATTGTGATTCC
>NW_016809695.1:0-1209 GCF_001698545.2 Rhinopithecus bieti
GCGAAAGGATAGTTAAGTGGCGACCGGAGGCCTGTCTGAGGCAAGGAAATGTCTTCCATCGAAAATCGGAGACAATCTTTCTGCGCAACTCTTTTGTGATGTTTGTATTCATCTCATAGAGTTGAATCATTCTTTGCATTGTGCAGTTTGAAATCACTTCTTTTGTGGAATCTGGGAAAAGACATTTGGAAACGCTGTTTAGAACATCCTGAAAAAGAAATAACCTCTGAGAGAAACCAGAAGGAATCTTTCTGTGAAACTGCTCTGTGTCACGTGAATTCCACTCACACAGTCAAGCTTCTCTTTTCATTGAGCTGTATCATAACACTGGTTTTGTTTAGTCTGCAAAGGGATATTCTGGAGGGCTTTGAGGCTTACGGTGAGAAAGGAATCGTCTTCAGATAGAAATTGGAGAGAAGTTTTCTGAGGGACTGCTTTGTGACGTGTGTATTCCAGTCACAGAAATATACCTTTCTTCTCCTAGAGGATTCCGGAATCCCTTTTGGAGAAAAAGCTACCAAGAGATATTCGGGAGTATAGCGATGACTATGGTGAAGAAGGAAATATCCTCAGACAAAAACTGAAAAAAATATTTCTGTGAAACTGCTTTGTGTTAGATATATTTATTCGTCTCGCATAGTTAAAACTTTAATTATATAACGCAATTGGGAAACTCCGTCATGCAGAGATCCGCGAAGTGACATTTGGGAGCACCTTCAGGCCTACGGTGAAAGAGGAGATATCTTCACATAAAAACTGGATAGAAGCTTTCTGAGAAACTACTTTGGGATGCATGAATTCCACTCAGGGAGTTATACCTCTTTTCTCACAAGGCAGTGTTTGAACACTGTTCCTGTGAAGCAAAAAAGTGATACTTCAGAACACATTGAGGACTATGGTGAATAGTGAAATATACTGAAATAAAATCGAGGAAGAAGCATTCCAAGAATCTGCACTCTGATATGTGCATTCACTTCGCAGAGTTAATGCTTACTGCATTTGGCCCAGTTTCGAAACTCTGTCTTTGAAGAATCTGTGAAGGGACATTTAGTGATGCCTGGAGGCTTGTGTTGAGAGAGGAAACGCCTTCCGATGAAACCTGCAGAGAAACGTTCTGAGCAACTGCTTTGCGATATGTGTATTCGTCTCATAGAGTTAAACCATTCTTTGGATTGAGCAGCTTGAAACCACTGTTTTAGAGGAATCTGA
>NW_016809696.1:0-1210 GCF_001698545.2 Rhinopithecus bieti
TTTTGATTAGTTTCACTAGTGAAAGGGTCAGAAGATCTCATGATGTTATGCCATTTGGTCTATCTTCAGTTCTGTTTTGTTTTGTTTATACTGTTAATTCAGAAAGATGAAAACAGATTTTCCACTTTCATCAACCAACCAAATCTAGCTCAAATTGATTAGACTTATTTTATTTTATTTTATTTTATTTTATTTATTTTATTTATTTTATTGAGACAAAGTCTTACTCTGTCGCCCAGACTGGAGTGCAGTGGCGTGATCTCCACTTCCTGCAAACTCCTCCTCCCGGGTTCAAGCTATTCTCCTGCCTCAGCCTCCTGAGTAGTGGGGATTACAGGTGTGCGCCACCACTGCCCGGATAATTTTTGTATTTTTAGCAGAGACGGGGTTTCACCATGTTGGTCAGGCTCTTCTCCAACTCTTGAACTTGTGATCTGCCTGCCTCAGCCTCCTGAAGTGCCAGAATTACAGATGTGAGCCACCACCCCCGGGTGATTAGACTTTTTAAAATATGAAATATAGTCAGAATAGTTATACCAGTTGTGTGTGTGTGTTTGTGCATGCATGTGTACTGTCATATCAACAAAGAGAACAAGGTGAGCCTTATTGATAGCCTATTCAGTATGTTAAGGAAATTAACATTTGAAAATGCAGGAGAGAAACTTTTCATCAAGAAAGATGGGCAAATGGTTCATAGGGAAGGTACTTAGGGACTCTTCCTATACTTTTTCTGTAGGATGTTTTTGACATACAACTATATTATATGAGTGCCTTTGTAGGGTATCATATTCCTTTCTGGATTCCCTAGCATAATATCAAAGTGATTTCCCACTTTATCATATTTTCCTAGGGATCTGGGTACCCACTTCTGGAAATGCTGAATGAAGAAGTAAAATAAAAACTAAAAAGACAGTTGGAGGATGATATCAAATACTAAACCACATATTAAGAGCATAAGCATATACGATGTATACAATCGTCTTGAAATCCTCCTGTCACATAGTAGCATACCAACTCATTGGGCTTTTAGTTTGTTCCTTTGACTGTTTTAGAGTCATGGGACAATACATTTGCATTTGAGTAAGGCAAGAGAGTTGAATCAATATAGTTAGCTAATGGAAAAGATGAGGTTACTTCTCACTTTTAGAGAAGTTAAATTGATTCCCTCTTTGTTCAGA
This sequence comes from Rhinopithecus bieti, assembly GCF_001698545.2. NCBI lineage: Eukaryota > Metazoa > Chordata > Mammalia > Primates > Cercopithecidae > Rhinopithecus > Rhinopithecus bieti. The sequence goes on from NW_016809696.1 coordinate 1,179, forward strand.
CACTAAATTCTTCTTGTAGGCATAAAAAAAAA
>NW_016809697.1:0-2828 GCF_001698545.2 Rhinopithecus bieti
AAAAAAAAAATAATAATAATAATAATAACCTCAATATAATGCATTAACATTTCCTTTAAGAGGTAAAGAGGTATTCCACAGAAGTTAAATTTCCAGATGATTGAGAATTACTCCTTAAAGCAAAAAAACTTCAACTGCCTTTTGAAAGAAATCTTTCTAAGATGCACTCATTAATATAATGAATGTATGTTAACCTCTTCTTGAAGGCCCACAGTCATTACTTTGTATATCAACTACATAATCACGGTTACCATGTAGAAAGTTGAACTTGCTTCAGTTTTCTCATCTAGAATGCCATGCTGACTTTTCTCTCCTCTCTATTATTATTTACTGCCCCCTTCTCAGTGTGTGAGTTTCTAGGTATTATTATTATTATTAATATTGTCATTTTGTCTTGTAAGTGTGCTGGTTTATGTAAGAGTGTCAAGTGTTTGTCAAGAGTGATAAGGGACAGTTAGACTTGCCTTCTCAAAATGCAAATACTAGACCAGGCAGGGTGGCTCATGCCTGTAATCCCAGCACTTTGGGAGGCCAATGTGGGTCGATCACCTGAGATCAGGAGTTCAAGACCAGCCTGCCCAACATGGTGAAATCCTGTCTCTACTAAAAATACAAAAATTAGCCAAGTGTGGTGGAACACGCCTGTAATGCCAGCTACTCGGGAGGCTGAGGTAGGAGAATGGCTTGAACCCGGGAGGCAGAGGCTGCAGTGAGCCAAGATTGTACCACTGCACTCCAGCCCGGGCAACAAAGCGAGACTATATCTCAAAAAAAAAAAAAAAAATGCAAATACCATCATTTGCTGGCAAGAATAGGGTTCAGCTTTAAAAAGTCAGAGGCAATTTTCTCGGATATTCTTTATATAAACTGCATTAAAGACATATGAATCTAAAAAGGTGCTTTCTCTTCAGGTTTCAACTTTTTGAATGGAACAATTCTTCCCTGTTAATGTATTTTGTTTTGTTTTGTTTTACAGCCCAGGAACCAAATTACTTGCTTTACCTCATTTTGTAAGACAAGCGTCAAAAACAGCTTCAACCTATCTTGTAACAAGAGAACTTACCTCCAAAGGTGATCTGCCATAGCTTACACAGAATCATAAAGTGTTATATTTTCATTTGTTCTCTGGTGGGAGTTACTAATGAGCAAAGTTTAAAGGGAGGATAAAAGTGTAAAAGACTAAGACTAGGCAACAAACAGGCTAATGTACTCCTAATTGACTTTTATTCACTAAGAAACATGAGCACAAAAGTCTAAAAGAGATTTACGGGGATTTCTGCTTTTAATAACTGTGGCTAAGTGACTTTGTAAGTACAATCATGCATTGCTTAACCATGAGGATGCATTCTGAGAGATGTGTCCTTAGGCAATTTTGTCCTTACATGTCATACACAAACCTACATGATGTAGTCTACTATATACCTCCAAATCCACTATAGTTTTATGGGACCGCCACTGTATATGGGGTCCCTTGTTGACTGAAATGTTGTCATATGCCACATGATAGTACTGGGTATAATAATACAACAGAAGAGTGCAGATATGCCTGAACTATTGCTCATCTCAGCTTCTCTCTTTTTTGACCTGAATTTTTGAGAACCACACATTAGTAAATATTCAACGAACTACACACTAAGCAAAATAGGCAAAATACCAATGGATAGATATATATACTTTTTTTTTTTTTTTTGAGATGGCATCTTGCTGTGTTGCCCAGGCTGGATTTGACCTCCTGGGCTCAAGCAGTCCTCTCGCCTCAGCCCCCTGGAACTACAGGCATGAGCCACCGTACCCACCTACCAGTGAATATTTTAATGAGGAAATAGATAATAAACACAGAAGATAAGTATAAAGTCTGATAAAGGTAATGATGGAAATAAAACGTGTGATGAGATATAGACTAAAACTTTAAGACACACAAAGGTTTCTCTAAGGAGGTGCTATTTCAGCTTCTATTAGGTTTCTACACAAATACTAATTCTGTAGCAGTCTTCTCAGCACCCTTAAGTTAACTTGGTGTTAACTAAACGTCCTTTAAACATGTTAGGCACGAGCTTTATTTTCCAAAACTGTGTCCCAGAAAATGATTTATGAAGAATCCATGAGAGCCATTTGTTATACCCTCAAGAGTCTAATTCTGTTGTCAAAATTGTTAATATATTCTTTGGCAAAATTCCCCACAATCTGCACTAATTTACTTACCCAGCACTGTATATAGTGTCAACAACAACACAGAATAGTAGCAGATGTTTATTTTGCTCAAGACATGAAGAGAAAATGAGGTCAGATTTATAAACCCTGAAGGTTCTAAAAAACATAAAGTTGAAAAATTCAGTGAACACATGCAAAGTTCAGTTTCTTTATGACATTTTCTAGAAGACTTTCATGGGCTATCTACCATATATTCAGCAAATCCTTTGTTAGATGGTAACTATAAAGATGACACCACTTTAAATTCAGAATTTGGCAGGAATCCTGGTGAGACAGTTCACTTAGAATTGCAGAAGGCAGAGTTCGAAGAAATGGTATAGTTGTGAGACATTTTATTTATATCATAAGATATATAATTGTTATATTTATATATATCACAATATATCAAACTCATATATATGCACATATATGTACATATACATACATATATAGGCACATATATGTACATATACATACATATATAGATATATATAATAACTGAAAACAATGGACACACCTACAGAGCAGCATACTATTTTATCTTGTCTTTTTTTGTTTTTCTTCCTTTTTGTGGATAACGGGGTCTCGCTATATTGCCCAGGCAGGTCTCGAACTCTTGGGCTCAAGCTATCCTCCNG
>NW_016809697.1:6669-7939 GCF_001698545.2 Rhinopithecus bieti
TTAAATCCTAAAGTTACATTATATTAAATTAATTAATAAATACTCATGAAATGTCTGAGTCATTTCTAAGTAAGATAAAATGCTGAAATATAAATTGCTAAACATTAGTATAAGTTTGTTCTTGGTTTCTTAAATTGTATAGAAAGACAAAACATACTTACTATTAGTAAATAGTGAATTCCACATTCAAAAATTGTTCCATAAAAAAATTGTTTTAGAGATTATAAACTATATATTCATGAGATGTTAATATATAACAGTTCAAAATTACTTACTTCCTGAGTAACTTAAAGCGTGAGGTTACTAAAAATTCAAAATTTTTATTAAGGCCGGGCACGGTGGCTCATGCCTGTAATCCCAGCACTTTGGGAGGCCGATGCAGGTGGATCACGAGGTCAGGAGATCAAGACCAACCTGGCTAACACGGTGAAACTCTGTCTCTACTAAAAATACAAAAAAATCAGCCGAGTGTGGTGGCAGGTGCCTGTAGTCCCAGCTACTTGGGAGACTGAGGCAGGAGAATGGCGTGAACCCAGGAGGCAGAGCTTGCAGTGAGCCGAGATTGGCGCCACTGCACTCCAGCCTGGGCGACAGAGTGAAACTCTGTCTCACACACAAAAAAAAAAACAAAAAAAAGATTTTATTAATATGAAACCAATAATTTTTATATGAGAAAGAATTTTGTGTGGTCTCAATATAAAGGAATAAAAAAATTCTGAGTAATTTTTTGTCTTACGGTAAAATAACTAGTTATTCCAATATAAAAGGGGGGAAAATATAGGACAAAGACTAGGAGTTTAGGAGCATAATGGAAGGTCTAAGCAAGTTGTGGAAGGTTTATGAAGGATGGGTCCTGTAATGGAAGTTTTATATCATCAGGATGGTTGGAATTTGAAGGGAACTTTTTTTTTTTTTAAGGACAGAGTCTCACTCTGTTGCCCAAGCTGGAGTGCAGCAACGTGATCTCGGCTCACTGCAACCTCTGCCTCCCGAGTTCAAGCAATTCTCATGCCTCAGCCTCCCGAGTAGCTAGGACTACAGGTGTGTGCCATCATGCCTGGCTAATTTTTGTATTTTTAGTAGAGACGAGGTTTCACCATGTTTGCCAGGCTGGTCTCAAACTCCTGATCTCCTGTGATCTGCCCACCTCGGCCTCCCACAGTGCTGAGATTACAGATGTGAGCCGCCGCACTCAGCCACAAGAGGTTTTGACTTAATTCTAAAATCTGTTTCTTTAAAATTTAATTTTCAAGCATCTTCTGAATGGCAG
>NW_016809698.1:0-1835 GCF_001698545.2 Rhinopithecus bieti
CCCCACACCCCACACAGCATCCCGTGTCCGCCTCCCCACACCTGCATCCTGTGTCCCCTCCCCACACCTGCATCCCTGCCTTGCTTAGACCCTTGTGTTTTCCTCGGACTGTCGTGGTAGCATCTTAACTGGACACACTTCCTCCAGGATTAGTTACTGCCTCCTGGTCCTGGTAAATTCACCCAGCCCACCCCAACCCCATACACAATTTTCTTTCTATTCAGAAAAAAGTGATCTTTGTAAAACTGTCTTAGCATTGGCGATGATCAATTGTGCAGTAAAGACAATACTGGGAAGGACATTAGGAGAGGACTGTTGTCAGGGAAAGCTGCTAGTGGAGGTGGGGCTTAAACTGGGATTTTGGAGTAGGTAGGAGAGGATGAAGTGTTCCACAAGACTGAAAGAGCTTGAAAAAGATAGTAAGGGAAAGGGAGTGGGGAGGCATGGAGCGGGTGCAGGTGGTTCTTATTGCAAAATATTAAGATTGCAAATCCAAACCAGAAATCTGTTTCTCTTACCCAGGCCATGTGCCTGTTTCTAGTGAAAGATGCCTCCCTCCCCAAACCATCCCCCACTCTCCTCGTTATGTCTGAAAAGGCTTTCCTGTATTTTTGTCAAAAATATCTTGATTGGAGGTTTATTTTAGAAGCATACCGACCAACTCATAAATCATGCCTATCATTGCCACACCAGAAATTTTTTGAATGATCTAGGTGAATGTTTTCAGCTTTTTTTCTGAAATCAATGTGCAGAAATGACTGACATGATCATAAGCTGCCAATTGGACAATCTAGGTGTGCAAACAACAAAGCTACTCAAGAAAGATAATATGGGCTGGGGGTGGTGGCTCATGCCCGTAATCCCAGCACTTTGGGAGGCCGAGGCAGATGGATCACCTGAGGTCAGCAGTTCAAGACCAGTCTGGCCAACATGGCGAAACCCTGTCTCTACTAAAAATACAAAACATTAGCCAGGCATGGTGACAGGTGCCTGTAATCCCAGTTACTCGGGAAACGAAGGCATGAGAATCACTTGTGCCGAGACCAGCTCAGTCGGGGAGACCCTAACCCAGTGGCACTAGAGGAATTAAAGACACACACACAGAAATATAGAGGTGTGAAGTGGGAAATCAGGGGTCTCACAACCTTCAGAGCTGAGAGCCCCAACAGAGATTTACCCACGTATTTATTAACAGCAAGCCAGTCATTAGCATTGTTTCTATAGATATACAATTAACTAAAAGTATTCCTTATGGGAAACAAGGGATGGGCTGAATTAAAGGAATAGGTTGGGCTAGTTAACTGCGGCAGGAGCATGTCGCTAAGGCACAGATCGCTGGCGCTATTGTTTGTGGCTTACGAATGCCTTTAAGCCTATTGTTTGTGGCTTAAAAATGCCTTTAATGTGGGGTGTGGGGGAGGGGCAGATCAAGGCTTAAGAATGCCTGAGCGGGCCAGGTGTTCCTTGCCCTCATTCCTGTAAACCCACAGCCTTCCAGCCTGGGAGTCATGGCCATCATGAACACGTGACAGTGCTACAGAGATTTTGTTTATGGCCAGTTTTGGGGCCAGTTTATGACCAGATTTTGGGGCGCCTGCTCCCAACAACTTGAAACGGGGAGGTGGAGGTTGCCGTGAGCCAAGATCATGCCACTGTGCTCCAGTCTGGGGGATAGAGCGAGGCTCTGGCTTGAGAAAAAGAAAGTATGAATATTATACGATGCTCATTTACCTTTGTCTTTATCCCTGTGTGTTGTCGAGGTTGGTCAGGCTAGTATGGGTCTAGTATGGTAGTCTGGGCTCTGCTGAACTGGCTCTGTGTGTCAGGATGGGCAC
>NW_016809700.1:0-936 GCF_001698545.2 Rhinopithecus bieti
AAAAAAAAATCACCAACCCAGAGTTGTTTCTTTCTGCTTTTCTAATAATTTACATTTGCTGACTTGCAGGGTGTGATTTCTCCCAATTTTTGCCTTAGCTCACAGATCGCTACTAAAATGAAATTTTCTCTACCCATAGAAGTGGACTTTTTAAAAATTATCACCTTAACTTAAATTATTTGGATAATTTGCCCATTTAGACTAGGAGAAAGTATCCAGGTTTTTAATATCCCAGACCTCTTTACCATAATGTAATGAAAAACTATAAGTTAACTAGAATACAACTCCAATAAACAGATAAAATGTATTTGTATTGTGCTTGTTGAGGGAAGTCAGGGACCCCAAATGGAGGGACCTGAAGCCGCGGCAGAACATAAATTGTGAAGATTTCATGGACATTTATTAGTTCCCCAAATTTATACTTTCATAGTTTCTTACACCTGTCTTTACTGTGATCTCTGAACATAAATTGTGACGATTTCATGTATACTTATCACTTCCCCAATGAATATCCTTGTGATTTCCTATGCCTGTCTTTTAATCTCTTAATCCTGTCATCTTCTTTGTAAACTGAGGAGGATGAATGTCGCCTCAGGACCCTGTGATTGTGTCAACTGCACAAATTGTTTTTAGAGCATGTGTGTTTGAACATGAAATCTGGGCATCTTAAAAAAAAGAACAGGATAACAGCGATGTTCAGGGAACAAGAGAGGTAACTTTGAACTGGTCACCCGTGAGCCGGAGGGAACAGCGCTATATTCCTCCTCTTTCATAAGCAAATAGGAGAAATACCGCTGAATTCTTTTCTCAGCAAGGAACATCCCTGAGAAAGAGAATGCGCCTATAGACAGCCCCTTTTAAGGCGTCCTGTCTTTTATGGTCGAAGCTGAAGGGATGAAATAAGCCCCGGTCTCCTATAGTGCTCCCAGGCTTATT
>NW_016809701.1:0-223 GCF_001698545.2 Rhinopithecus bieti
TTTTCATGGAGCAGTATGCTAACACTGTTTTCGTGGAATCTAAAAGAGATATTTGGCAGCGCTTTGAGACCTATGGTGAAAATGAAATATCCTCAGATTAAAACTAAAAAGAATCTTTCCAAGAAACTGCTTTGTGATGCATCAATTCATCTCACAGAGTTACCCTGTTCTTTTCATTGATCAGTTTGCTATCACTGTTTTCTTGGAATCTTCAATGGTATAT
>NW_016809702.1:0-3527 GCF_001698545.2 Rhinopithecus bieti
GTGATGATTAGCTTTTTTTCATGTTTGTTGGCCATATAAATGTCTTCTTTTGAAGTGTCTGTTCATATCCTTTGCCCACTTTTTGATGAGCTTGGTTTTTTTTCTTGTAAACTTGTTTAAGTTCTTTGTAGGTTCTGGATATTAGCCCTTTGTCAGATGGGTAGATAGAAAAAATTTTCTCCCATTCTGGAAGTTGCCTGTTCACTCCGATGGTAGTTTCTTTTGCTGTGCAGAAGTTCTTTAGTTTAATTATATCCCATTTGTCAATTTTGGCTGTTGTTGCCATTGCTTACAGTATTTTAGTCACGAAGTCTTTGCCCAGGCCTGTGTCCTTAATGGTATTGCCTATGTTTCTTCTAGGGTTTTGATGGTTTTAGAGCTGACGTTTAAGTCCTTAATCCATCTTGAATTAATTTTTGTATAAGGTGTAAGAAAGAGGTCCAGTTTCAGTTTTCTGCATATGGCTAGCCAGTTGTTCCAACACCATTTATTAAGTAGGGAATCCTTTCCCCATTGCTTGTTTTTGTCAGGTTTGTCATAGATCAGATGGTTGTATATGTATGGTCTTAGTTCTGACACCTCTGTTCTTTCCATTGATCTATATATCTGGTTTGGTACCAGTACCATGTTATTTTGGTTACTGTAGCCTTTTGGTATAGTTTGAAGTCAGGTAGCGTGATGCCTCCAGCTTTGTTCTTTTTGGTTAGGATTATCTTGGCTATACAGGCTCTTTTTTGGTTCCATATGAAATTTAAAGTAGTCTTTTTCAATTCTTTGAAGAAAGTCAGTGGTAGCTTGGTGGGAATAGTACTGAATCTATAAATTACCTTGGGCAGTATGGTCATTTTCACAATATTTATTCTTCCTATCCATGAGCATGGAATGTTTTTCAGTTTGTTTGTGTCCTCTTTTATTTCCTTGAGCAGTGGTTTGTAGTTCTGCTTGAAGAGGTCCTTCACATCCCTTCTAAGTTGGATTCCTAGGTATTTTATTCTCTTTGTAACAATTGTGAATAGGAGTTTACTCATGATTTGACTCTGTCTGTTATTGATGTATAGGAATGCTTGTGATTTTTGCACATTGATTTTGTATCCTGAGACTTTGCTGAAGTTACTTATCAACTTAGAGAGATTTTGGGCTGAGACGACAGGGTTTTCTAAATATACAATCATGTCATCTGCAAACAGAGACAATTTGACTTCCTCTCTTCCTATTTGAATACCCTTTATTTCTTTCTCTTGCCCAATTGCTCTGGCCAGAACTTCCAATGCTATGTTGAATAGGAGTGGTAAGAGAAGGCATCCTTGTCTTGTGGTGGTTGTCAAAGGTAATGGTTCCAGCTTTTGCCCATTCAACATGATATTGGCTATGGGTTTGTCATAAATACCTCTTATTATTTTGAGATACGGTCTATCAGTGCCTAGTTTATTGAGTTTTTTTTTAGCATGAAGGGGTATTGAATTTTGTTGAAAGCCTTTTCTGCATCTAATGAGATACACATGTGGTTTTTGTCATTAATTCAGTTTATGTGATGGATTATGTTTATTGATTTGCATATGTTAAACCAGGGATGAAGCTAACTTGATTGTGGTGATTAAGCTTTTTTTAAAAATTATTTTATTTTATTTTATTTTATTTTTATTTTTTTTGAGACAGAGTCTCACTCTTGTCACCCAGGCTGGAGTGCAGTGGAACGATTTTGGCTCACTGCAACCTCTGCCTCCTGGGTTCAAGCAATTCTCCTGCCTCAGCCTCCTGAGTTGCTGGGATTATAGCCATGCATGCCCAGCTAATTTTTGTATTTTTGGTAGAGATGGGGTTTCATTATGTTAGTCAGGCTGGTCTCAAACTCCCGACCTCATGATTGGCCCACCTGGGCATCCTGTGCTGGGATTACAGGCATGAGCCACCGCACCCAGCTGGATAAGCTTTTAAATGTGCTGCTGGATTTGGTTTGCCAGTATTTTATTGAAGATTTTCGCATCAATGTTCATCAGCGATATTGCCTGAAATTTTCTTGTTGTTGTTGTTGTTGTGTCTCTGCCGGGCTTTGGTATCAGGATGATGCTGGCCTCTTAAAATAAGTTAGGGAGGAGTCCCTCTTTTTCTATTGTTTGGAATGGTTTCAGAAGAAATGGTACCAGCTCCTCTTTGTACCTCTGGTAGAATTTGGCTGTGAATCTGTCTGGTCCTGGCCTCCTTTTGGTTGGTAGGCTATTAATTATTGCCTCAATTTCAGAACTTATTATTGGTCTATTCAGGGATTCAACTGCTTCCTGGTTGAGCCTTGGGAGAATGTATGTGTCCAGGAATTTATCCATTTCTTCTAGATTTTCTAGTTTATTTGCATAGAGGTAGTTATAGTATTCTCTGATGGCAGTTTGTATTTCTGTGGGATCAGTGGTGATATCTCCTTTATCATTTTTCATTGTGTCTATTTGATTCTTCTCTCTTTTCTTCTTTATTAGTCTTGCTGGCAATCTATCTATTTCGTTAATCTTTTCAAAACACCAGCTTCTGGATTCATTGATTTTTTTGGAGGGTTTTTTCATATCTCTATCTCCTTCAGTTCTGCTCTGATCTTAGTTATTTCTTCTCTTCTGCTAACTTTTGAATTTGTTTGCTCTTGCTTCTCTAGTTCTTTTAATTGTGATGTTAGGGCATTGATTTTAGGTCTTTCCCATTTTCTGAAATGGCATTTAGTGCTATAAATTTCCCTCTAAACACTGCTTTCACTGTGTCCCAAGGATTTTGATACGTTGTCTCTTTGTTCTCATTGGTTTCAAAGAACTTATTTATTTCTGCCTTAATTTCATTATTTACCCAGTAGTCATTCAGGAGCAAGTTGTTCAGTTTCCATGTAGTTGTGTGGTTTTTAGTGAGTTTCTTAATATTGAGTTCTAATTTGATTGCACTGTGGTCTGAGATACTGTTTGTTATGATTTCTGTCCTTTTGCATTTGCTGGGAGTGTTTTACTTCCAATTATGTGGTTAATTTTAGAATAAGTGCAATGTGGTGCTGAGAAGAATGTATATTTTGTTGATTTGGGGTGGAGAATTCTATAGATGTCTATTAGGCCCTCTTGGTCCAAAGCTGATTTCAAGTCCTGAATATCCTTGTTAATTTTCTGTCTCATTGATCTGCCAGTGTGGTGTTAATGTCTGCCACTATAATTGTGTGGCAATCTAATTCTCTTTGTAGGTCTCTAAGAACCTGCTTTATGAATCTGGGTGCTGGCCGGGCACGGTGGCTCAAGCCTGTAATCCCAGCACTTTGGGAGGCCGAGACGGGCGGATCACGAGGTCAGGAGATCGAGGCCATCCTGGCTAACACGGTGAAACCCCGTCTCTACTAAAAAATACAAAAAATGAGCCGGGCGAGGTGGCGGGCGCCTGTAGTCCCAGCTACTTCGGAGGCTGAGGCCGGAGAATGGCATAAAACCCGGGGGGCGGAGCTTGCAGTGAGCTGAGATCCGGCCACTGCACTCCAGCCTGGGCGACGCAGCGAGACGCCGTCTCAAAAAAAA
>NW_016809702.1:3602-9261 GCF_001698545.2 Rhinopithecus bieti
TTAAAAAAAAAAAAAAAAAAAAAAATGAATCTGGGTATCTGGGTGCTTCTGTATTGGGTGCATATATATTTAGGATAGTCAGCTCTTCTTGTTGCATTGATCCCTTTACCATTATGTAATGCCCTTCTTTGTCTTTCTTGATCTTTGTTGGTTTAAAGTCTGTTTATCAGAAACTAAGATGCAACCCCTGTTTTTTGTTTTTTTTGTTTTGCTTTCCATTTTTTTGGTAAATATTCCTCCATCGCTTTATTTTGAGCTTATGTGTCTTTGCACATGAGATGGGTCTCCTGAATACAGCACACCAATGGGTCTTATCCCATTTTCCAGTCTGTGTCTTTTAATTGGGGCAGTTAGCCCATTTATGTTTAAGGTTAATATTGTTATGTGTGAATTTGGTCCTGTCATTATGATGCTAACTGGTTATTTCGCCCATTAGTTGATGCAGTTTTTCCATATGGTCAATGGTTTTTACATTTTGGTATGTTTTGCAGTGGTTGCTACCAGTTTTCCTTTCCACATTTAGTGCTTCCTTCAGGAGCTCTTGTAAGGCAGGTCTGGTCATGACAAAAATCCCTCAGCATTTGCTTGTCTGTAAAGTATTTTATTTCTCCTTACTTTTGAAGCTTAGTTTGGCTGGATATGAAATTCTGGGCTGAAAATTCTTTTCTTTAAGAATGTTGTATATTGGCCCCCACTCTCTTCTGGCTTATAGGGTTTCTGCAGAGAGACCCACTGTTAATCTGATGGGCTTCCCTTTGTGAGTAACCCAACCTTTCTCTCTGGTTGCCCTTAACATTTTTTCCTTCGTTTCAACCTTGTTGAATCTGACAACTATGTGTCTTGTGGTTGCTCTTCTCAAGGAGTATCTTTGTGGTGTTCTCTGTATTTCCTGAATTTGACTGTTGGCCTGTCTCGCTAGGCTGGGGAAGTTCTCCTGGATATATCCTGAAGTCTGTTTCCCAACTTGGTTCCATTCTCCCTGTCACTTTCGGGTATACTAATCAAACGTGGGTTTGGTCTTTTCACATAGTCATATTTCTTGGAGACTTTGTTCATTCTTTTTCATTCTTTTATCTCTAATCTTGTCTTCATGCTTTATTTCATTAAGTTGATCTTCAATCTCTGATATGTTTTCTTCCACTTGATTGATTCAGCTGTTGATAGTTGTGTATGTTTCACAAAGTTCTCATGCTGTGTTTTTCAGCTCCATCAGGTCATTTATGTTTTTCTCTAAACTGGTTATTCTAGTTAGCAGTTCCTGTAACCTTTCATCAAGGTCCTTAGCTTCCTTGCATTGTGTTAGAACGTGCTCCTTTAGCTCAGAGGAGTTTGTTATTATCTGAAGCCTACTTCTGTCAATTTGTCAAATTCCCTCTCCATTCACTTTTATTCCCTTGCTGTTGAGGAGTTGTGACCCTTTGGAGGAGATGAAAAATTCTGGTTTTTGGAATTTTCAGCCTTTTTGCACTGTTTTTTCCTCATATTCATGGATTTAGCTACCTTTGGTCTTTGCAATTGGTGATCTTCAGATGGGGTTTTTGCACAGGCATCCTTTTTGTTGATGTTGATGCTATTTCTTTCTGTTTCTTAGTTTTCCTTCTAACAGATCCCTCTGCTGCAGGTCTGCTGGAGTTTGCTGTAGGTCCACTCCAGACCCTGTTTGCCTGGGTATCACCAGCGGAGGCTGCAGAATGGCAAAGATTGCTGCCTGCTCCTTCCTCTGGAAGCTTCATCCCAGAGGGGCACCTGCCAGATGCTGGCCAGAGCTCTCCTGTATGAGGTGTCTGTTGACCCCTGCTTGGAGGTGTCTCCCAGTCAGGAGGCATGGGGGTCACGGACCCACTTGAGGAGGCATCCTGTCCCTTAGCAGAGCTAAGTGCTATACTGGGAGATCTGCTGCTCTCTTCAGAGCTGGCAGGCAGGAATGTTTAAGTCTGCTGAAGCTGTGCCCACAGACACCCCTTCCCCAGATGCTCTGACCAAGGGAGATGGGAGTTTTATCTATAAGCCCCTGAGAGGGGCTGATGCATTTCTTTCAGAGATGCCCTGCCCAGAGAGGAGGAATCTATAGAGGCAGTCTGGCTACAGTGGTTTTGCTGCGCTGTGGTGGGTTCTGCACCCAGTTCAAACTTCCTGACTTTATTTACACTGTGAGTGGAAAACCGCCTACTTAAGCCTCAGTAATGGCAGATGCCCCTTCCCTCACCAAGCCTGAGCATCCCAGGTAACTTCAGACTGCTGTTCTGGTAGCAAGAATTTCAAGTCATTGCTTCTTAGCTTGTTGGACTCCGTGGGGGTGGGATCTGCTGAGCAAGACAACTTGGCTGCCTGGCTTCAGCCCCCTTTCCATGGGAGTGAACAGTTCCATCTCGCTGGCATTCCAGGTACCACTGGGGTATGAAAAAATCTCCTGCAGCTAGCTCGGTGTCTACCCAAATGGCCACCCAGTTTTGTGCTTGAAACCCAGGGCCCTTGTGGCGTAGGCACCAGAGGGAATCTCCTGGTCTGTGGGTTGTGAAGACCATGGGAAACGTGTCTGGGCCAGACTGCACTTTCCTCATGGCACAGTCCCTCATGGCTTCCCTTGGCTAGGAGAGGGAGTTCCCCAACCCCTTACACTTCCCAGGTGAGGCAGCACCCCACCCTGCTTCTGCTTGTCCTCTGTAAGCTGAACCCACTGTCTAACCAGTCCCAATGAGATGAACTGGGTACCTTAGTTGTAAATGCAGAAATCACCTGCCTTCTGTGTTGGTCTCACTGGGAGCTGCAGACTAGAGCTGTTCCTATTCAGCCATCTTGCCTGGGAATTCATTTATCATCAATTATATTTTTATATTCTTGTAATGAACAATCCAAAATGATATTTAAAATCTAACTACAATAATATAAAAGATTATAAAATACTTCAGAATGTATTTAACAAAAAAAGTACAAAATTTATACTTTGAAAAGTACAAAACATTGTTGAAAATAATAGTGAAAATCCAAGTAATTGGGAAGATACCTACATTCATGGATCAGAATATTTAAATGTGATAAGATGACAATACTACCCAAACTAATCCACAGATTCAATGTAATGCCTATCAAAATCCCACCTGGTTTCTTTGCAAAACTTGACAAGCTGATATTAAAATTTACACAGAAATTCAAGAGACCAGAATAGCCAAAACAAGCTTAAAGAAGAAGAACAACGTTTGAGGACTCACACTTCCAAAGTTTAAAACTTACTATAAAGTTATAGAAATTAAAACAGTGTGGTACTGGAATAAGGATAAATATATAGAGCAGTGGGATAGAATTAAGAGTACAGAAAAAAACTCTCATGTGTATAGTCAACTAATTATTGATAATGCTGCCAAGGCAATTCAATAAGAAAAGAAAATTTTCTTCAACAAATATTACTGGGACAATAGTATATCCATTACATAATAATGAAGTTATGTCCATGGATCAAAGACCTAAATGTAGGGGCTAAAACTATAAAGTGCTGACAAAAAAACATAGACATAAATCTCCATGACTTTGGATTAGTCAATGGTTTGTTAAATATGACACTAAAGACATGAAAAGAAAGAAAATAAATGGATGTCATCAAAATTAGAAACTTTTTTTTTTTTTTTTTGAGACGAAGTCTTGCTCAGTCGCCCAGGCTGGAGTGCAGTGGCTGGATCTCAGGTCACTGCAAGCTCCGCCTCCCAGGTTTATGCCATTCTCCTGCCTCAGCCTCCCGTGTAGCTGGGACTACAGGCACCTGCCACCTCGCCCAGCTAGTTTTTTGTATTTTTTAGTAGAGATGGGGTTTCACCGTGTTAGCCAGGATGGTCTCGATCTTCTGACCTCGTGATCCGCCCATCTCAGCCTCCCAAAGTGCTGGGATTGCAGGCTTCAGCCACTGTGCCTGGCCAAGGAACTTTTGTGCTTTAAATGAAACCATTCAGAATGTGAAAAGGCAACCCAAAAAATGGGAGAAAATACTTGCAAATTATGTACCTGAGAAGGGACTTGTATCTAGAATACATAAAGAACTCTTACTAGTCAATGAAAAAACAAAATAGCCCAATTAAAACATGGGCAAAGGAGCTGAGTGGACATTCCTCTAAAGGAGATATTCAGATGGCCAAAAAGCACATGAAAAGATGTTCAACATCCTTAGCCATCAGGACAATGTAACTCAAAACTACAATGAGATACCAGTTCATGCTCACTAGGATGAGTAAAATTAAAAAGTCAGATAAAAACAACTCTAGATGTGAATGTGGAGAAACAGAAGCCTTGTACACTATTGCCGAGAATGTAAAATGTTGCAGCCATTGTGGAAAACAGTCTAGTAGTCCTCCAAAAAGTTAAATGTAGCATTTACCATTGATCTGACAATTCTCTATGTATACATCCAAAATAATTGAAAACATATGTTTATGCAAAAAACTTTACAGGAATACTTATAGCAGCATTATTTATAACAGTCAAAAGAGGGAAACAATGCAAATGTCAATCAACTGATGAACAGATAAGTAAAATGTGGTATATTCATACAATGGAAATGAGGAACTCATACATGCTACAACATGGTTGAACTTTGAAAATATGCTAAGTAAAAGAAGCCAGACAGAAAGGTCGTGGCTCACCAGGTAGCCGTCGCTGTCACATGAGTAAGTAACTTTTCTAAGCAACTTCAGTTTCCCAGTTCCTGAGTTGTAAATACTCAAAGACAGACTAATAAACCACTTAACATGCAATTAAATAAGTCTGTGACATTAACCAAGTATTTGATTAAAAAAATTCAAAAGGACAACAATCATGTATTTGAATGATTTGTAGAATGAAAATAAACATCAAAACTAGAGCTATACATTCTCATATCACAGACTGAAGTTAGATTTTAACTTTGCTTATATGAAAACACCTACTGAATTTGGGCAAAAAGTATCTGCCTTGATTTCAGGTGACTAAGCCATTTGTTCCTTGAAGAAGTTTAAGTGCACCAAGGAACTTTTATTTAAAAATTAAATTTTTGAAAAAAATTTTCTTTGGTATTCTATGTCAAGTAACTGAATATTTCTTTAACAATCAACTTTGCAAATCAACATCAATAGATAATGAGCCCTCCACATACATGTTCTCATTATAACTTTAGACTTTATCAGATGGCAGTCTCCTCCTATTTGGCCTATAATTGCTGGACTTGAGATAGAAGAGGCTGGTGGAGAAAAGAGCAGAGTGGGGGCGGAGCAAGATGGCCAAATAGGAAGAGCTCCAGTCTCCAACTCCCAGCGCCAGCGACACAGAAGACCGGTGATTTCTGCATCTTCAACTGAGGTACTGGGGTCATCTCACTAGGGAGTGCCGGACAATCGGTGCTGGTCAGTTGCTGCAGCCTGACCAGCGAGAGCTGAAGCAGGGCGAGGCATCGCCTCACCTGGGAAGTGCAAGGGGGAAGGGTATCCCTTTTCCTAGCCAGGGGAACTGAGACACACAACACCTGGAAAATCGGGTAACTCCCACCCCAATACCACACTCTAAGCAAACGGGCACACGAGAAGAATATATCCCTCACCTGGCCGGGAGGGTCCCACGCCCACGGAGCCTCCCTCATTGTTAACACAGCAGTCTGCGGCGATCTAACCGCAAGGCAGCAGCGAGGCTGGGGGAGGGGTGC
>NW_016809702.1:12925-47280 GCF_001698545.2 Rhinopithecus bieti
AAAAAAAAAAAAAAAAAAGAACTGGTGGTAGCTAACATTTGAGGAATGTTTGCCAGTTTACTTGGTGTCTTTATACCTCTTGGCTCATGTAATCCTTAGAACAATTTTATAAGTAGGTAGTAGTTAAATTAATCCTAATTTACAGATTTGAAAATTGATGCTCTTTGCAGTTAAGAATCTTGCTCAAAACTAATGAGTGCAGACCTCAAATCTGGGTCCTCAATGCCTGAGGCTGTGCTCACTCCAGTCATCCCATGATCTGGAATTGTGGAACCTATAACCAGAGTCCTTCTCAGTTCAAGTGAACCTCACCCTGTCCTGCTTCCATTGTCACCATCGGTACTTTATGAGAACTAATCTCAGCAGATGAGAGGGTGAAAAATTCCTTACGATAAACATCTATTATTCAAATTTTGACCCAGGGGTTGTGGTAAAATACCTACTGTTTCAATTATATAATTTTTGTTCTGAGAAAGGACAGAGCTGGGAAAGATAATGCAGTAGTTGCTAAATGACTGTGATATAAATTGCCTCTATGACTGTCCAAATGGTAAGCCTGGAAGCATTGGTCTGCCTCTGGCTAGAACCCTGTGGCTTTAATATTATTATGCGCTTGTTCCTTTGCTCTTCATAACATCAGGTGCTCCCAGCTGGGCATCTTCTATTTTGGAGGCAATAAAACGCTGTAGCCGAAGTAACACTGAACATATCCTCTATTTTAGAATGCCATTGAGGCAGCACAAACCACCAAGATATGGTCCCAAGACAGGCTACAAGTCAATACTGGGCCAGGGCACAACTGGGCTTCCTGATACCTATGGTTTAATAGTGCCCCCTTTGTGGACACTCTCATATTTACCCTCAGTTAAGGTGTTCTTGTTTCATTTCACGGTTGGTCTGCTGCAATGTAAGATATCCGCTTGGTTGGGAACCCGGAAATCCAGTTGCAAACCAGTTGCACAGCTCCCTGGCTGAGTGGTGTTGGGCAAATGTCTGTGCGTCTCCAGACTTCTCATCTGAAGGTCATGGGAAAGAATATGTCACATTGTTACTGTATTTTTAAGCCTGGCTAGATATAGGGCTGGGTGGCCTAGGAGGAGGATATCATTGCTCTTTGGGAGAGGATTTCCCTGCTCCTTCCTCTGCTCAGGAAAGGCACTTTAATGGTTGTGTTTAGTTAAGCTTAGTACTGAGATAGAGAAGTAAGGCTTGGTGGAAATGGTCCAGAAATTTGAGGATGGGTCTCAAAAACTTAGTTTGAAATAGATTGTCATGATCTGTTTTTCTTTTTTCATCCCAAATCATTACAGTCAGGCTTTTAATCAGGGGGTTTAGGATGAAGGAAGTGGGGTTTGTCCTCGTGGGGCGAAGCTGTGCACACAGAGGGCTACAGCTGTGGGAGCTGGGTTCCGAGGGTAGAGGACAGAAAATGGCAGAGTCAGGCCCGTGGAATGGTGTGTGAGGGAGCTGGAGACTCGCCCCAGTGACTTAGGGCTTACAACAAGGGTGGACCTTGGAAGCTCGAGAAACTCGGAAGCAACCAAGAGGCAAACAGTTAACCTATGGAAAATGAAATATTTGGTTGACTGATCATCAAGCATCCTTTCAGTTAAAAGATTCAGTGGATTTATGTATCTGTCCAAAGAAAATTAAGTTAAAATAGCTAAAGAGGCTGGGCTTGGTGGCTCAGGCTTGTAATCCCAACACTTTGGGAGGCTGAGGTGGGGCTGAGGTGGGCGGATCACCTGAGAGTCAGGAGTTTGAGACCATGCTGGAAAAAAAAAATCAACACGGAGAAAACCTAAAATATAAAAAAAAAAAAAAAAAAAATAAAAAAAATAAACAAACAGAAAAATTAGCTGGGCATGGTGGTGCCACCTGTAATCCCAGCAACTCAGGAGGCTGAAGCAGGAAAACCACTTGAACCTGGGAGGCAGAGGTTGCAGTGAGCTGAGATGGTACCATTGCACTCTAGCCTGGGCAACAAGGGGTGGAAACTTCATCTCAAAAAAAAAAAAAAAAAAAAAAAAAAAAATAGCTGAAGAATTTCTATGGCACCATTTTTAATCATTCATATTTGTCTCATTTATTGTGTGTTTTAAACAAAACTATCAAAATTACCTTGCTGTTATTTAATGTCAAGAAGAAGATTCAAGTCAAACAAGTACTATATTCAAAAAGTTAAAGCCCAGGCATGGTGGCTTAATGCTGTATCCCGCACTTTGGGTAGGGCAAAAAGGTGGCCGGGTCTCTTACAGGAGAAGTCTGAGCACACAACAAAGGGCTCTCTCTATAAAAAATAAAAATATATATATGAGACGTTTGGTGGTGCGCTGTTGTCTTAAGCTATTCAACGCAGGCTGGAAGTGGCGAGGATTGCTTGAGCCGGGAGTTCACGGCTGTAGTAAGCTATGTTTTTGTCATTTGCACTCCAGCCTGGTGACAGAGTACACCGATCCTGTTCAAAAAAAAAAAAAAAAAAAAAAAAAAAAAAAAAAAAAAAGAAAAAGAACAGAAAGAAAGAAGAGATAAAAATAAAATCTTTTTAAAACGGTTAAAGACCTTTAATTAATATATTTTGCAGGGAAATTCATGTTTCATGTTAATAATGGCAGTTTGAAAACAATAGTCCCTGTATATAAATTAGGTGAGGAGAAAAAAAAAAAAAAAAAAAACAAAAAACCCCAGCTTTTATGGGTAGGAAGGATGATTCTGTACCTAAATACATAATGCATTAATGTATGTTATTTTATGTCTGGTGCTATTGGGCTGATATCAAAATCTAATATTCCTGACATCCCTTCAAGTTCAAGCATGTATGTCAAATTCTGACTCTGAGCGTATTCATTTCAAAGGGCTTCACAGACAATTAGCTAATTGCCCCTGTGGGGTGGGCATAGAACCAACGAGTGTGATTATTGTTAAGCTCTTCAGACCTGAACGTTCCGTGCAGTGGGACCCTCTGTGTTTTTCATGAGAAAATCTGACATACTTCACAGCTCAAGAGAGCAGCGATGCCAAATTGACATAACAGCTGTGAAAACCTTCAGGGTTGAATTATTATTATTACTCCAGTAACTCTCCTCTTTGAACATGGTTTTGAATCACTACTGTCTTTTACTGAGGATCCAGTAGCAGCAGTTAATTACCAAGTTCCAGTCGTTCCTGTGGGCTTGCCACTGAGATCCCCATAAGCACGCTTTTTATTTTTTAAGTTTTATTTTATTTTTAATTGACAAGTAATAACTGTCATATTTTGTTATAAATTGATATATTCGTGGGGTATGACGTGATGTTTTGATACATGTCTACATTGTGAAATAATCATATCAGGCTAATTAACATATCTATTACCTCAAATATTTATCATTTCTTTGGAGTGAGAACATTTCAAATCCCCCCTTTTAGCTACAATATATTATTGTTAACTATGGTGGCCATGCTGTGCAACAGATCATCAGAACATAGTGCTCCTATCTAACTGAAACTTTGTTCCTGTTAACCTAAATCACCCCTTTCCCTGTCCACCCTCGGCCCTACAAACACTCACCCTTCCCATCACTGGTAACCACCATTGTCTCTCTACTTCTGTGACTTCGATTCTTTGGATTTCATAAATAGGTGAGATCATATGGTATTTGTTCTCTCTGTGCCTGGTTCATTTCACTTAAGATAATGTCCTGTAGGTTTGCCCACATTGTTGCAAATGACAGAATTCCTTGTTTTATGAAGACTTGATAGTGTTCTGCCATGTGTATCATATTTTCTTTATTCATTGGTTGAGGGAAATAGGTTGTTTTCCTCTCTTGGCTATTGTAAACAGTGCTGCAATAAACATGGGAGTGTAGATATCTCTTCGACATGCTGATTTCAGTTCCTTTGGATATATACCCAGCAGGAGGACTGGGTCATAGGGTAGCTCTAATTTTATTTTTTTTGAGGAACCTACATTCTGTTTTCCAAAATGGCTGTACCAACTTACATTCCCATCAACAGTGTTCAAGGGTTCCCTATTGCTCACATTCTCACCATCACTTGTTATCTTTCGTCTTTTTGACAATAGCAAATCTAACAGGAGTGAGGTGATATCTCATTGTGGTTTTAATTTGCATTTCTTTGATGATTAGAGACGTTGAGTGTTTTTTATATATCTGTTGGCCATTTGTATGTTTTCTTTTGAGAAATGTCTTTTTAAGTCTTTTGCCCGTTTTTAATTGGATCTTGTTTTCTTGTTATTGAGTAGTTTGAGTTCCCTATATATTTTGCATATCAGCCACTTTCCCCAAATATGATTTACAAATATTTTCTCCCAACCTGTGGGCTGTCTCTTTACTCCATTAATTGTTTCCTTTGCTGTGCAGAAGCTTTTTAGATTTACTCACTTTCAAACTGACTAAGGTATGTTCATCTTTTGCAGGAGGATGAAGGTGAAATTGGCAGGTGGGCCTACAGATTATTGTTTTGTTTGTTTCATCATCCTGCCCACTTTGGCACTTAACAACTGATAAAGAGATTTTCTTTCTATACTTATAAAGAAAACAACAACGAGATGTACTTAGATATAGGCTTGTAAACCTTCAAAGGAGAGACTTAGCATTTTTTTTCCTTGCTCTTTTTCTTTATCGCCAGGACAAATGGATCAGGATCTAATCTGCTTACTCTTGCTATACTTGCCAGCAATTTTGATATGATCATAGGATTATCTTCAGCATTTCAAACACTTGAACTCTGCATTTACTTTTAGCGTGTCAACCAAGGTGGCAGGTATTTTTGTCAAAAGGCAAAATCCAACTCCAGTACCTCTTTGGGATTGTATGTCTGGAACATATAACAGCCAATTTGGAATTATGGTAATATCTTTTGCATGTTTACATAAGTGAAAATGGATTGAACTGGGATAACTTTGAAGTTTGGCTCTGCTAGCAGTCTCCTGCTCTCTTACAGTTAGTAATAACTTACTGTCATTATGTAACTAATTTATATAACTAACATAATGTTAATAATAACTTTACAGTTCATACATCATTTAATAAAACTTCACAAGAGGTATATTTTTCATCATATGTAAAATCTTTAATGCTGAGACTTAGCAGCTAAAATATTTTTTAAAAATTAGGATTCTTGTGCAGTAGTACATATCATTAACACTGTTGTAACAAAGCAAACCAGGATTACTCTAAGAGTTTATCTTTGAAAAGGATTGGTCAAATTCCTGTCTGTATGGAACAACATGCTGGGCCCATGTATGGTTTCTGTCCTCCAGGAATTTGCAAATAAAGGAGACACACAAACACAAGAAATAAGAGAATGCAAATGTTTTTTAACATTTTCCTTGATGGCCATGGCAGATGTCTCCATTTTTGGCATCTGTGTCTTGCAAGCCAACTTTTTTTGTGGCCCTCTTTTCCCATCTGTTTGTACTGTCATCTTGTGCACCTGTATTATCCAAAGAAAGCCTTCTGGCACCTGCACTGGAGCACAGAAATCCTGCTCCCAGCAAACTACAAAGGTCATCTCCGGGCTCAAGCTTTACCGGGGAAGTTCATTAGACTCCACAGTGATTTCCCAGTGTCTTTTTCTTTTCTCTTCTTTTCTCTTTTCTTTTCTTTTCTTCTCTTCTTGTCTCTTCTTTTCTTCTTTCTCTTCTTTTCTCTTTTCTCTTTTTTTTTTTTTTTTTTTTTTTTTTTTGAGACAGAGTCTCACTCTGTCTTCCAGGCTGCAGTGCAGTGGCACAATCTCCGCTCATTGCAAACTCCACCTCCCAGGCTCAAGTGATTCTCCTGCCTCAGCCTCCTAAGTAGCTGGGATTACAAGTGCCTACCACCACACCTGGCTAATTTTTGTATTTTTAGTAGAGAGAGGGTTTCACCAAGTTGGCCAGGCTGGTCTCAAACTCCTCACTTCAGATGATCCACCCTCCTTGACCTTCCAAAGTGCTGGGACTACAGATGTGAGCCACGGCACCCGATCCCCAGTATCTATTTCTTTCAAACACAAACACAGAAAGATACTTATACACATGGCCTTCAATATAGACTGCACTTGCTCGACAAATTATAAAAATATACATAACTTTTGTTTTCAAGTACCTTTATTCATTCTTCAGAAAGTATCTGAAGTGAAAAGAATGGTACTGAGATATTGCCTGTTTCCAGCATCACTCCAGAATGATCCAGAACAATGTGTTCTCATAGAAATGGAATGGGAACCACATATGCCACTTTACATTTCCTAGTAAGTAAAATAAACAGGTGAAATTGATTCTAATAATAAATTTTATTTAACACAGTATTCAAAAATATTCTCATTTAACTTATAATCAGTATAAAGTTATTAATGAGAGCTTTTACATTTATGTTTTTTCATACTAAGCACTCGAAATCTGTGGTGTATTTTACACTCAGAGCACATCTCAATCTGGACTAGCCACAGTTCAAGTGCTCAACACCCACATGTGATCAGTAGCCATTATATTGCACAGTACCAGTCTAGAGTGCACAATGTGAATTTTTGTCTTCTATTAATGCCTGTGATGAATTTGACCGCATGTATTTTGGGCAATGTTCATTCAGTGTGACTATTTAGTTTTTGTCCTTGGTTGAAATGTTATCAAGTACTATCTTTGCTAGAGGTGAATTTTTAATTGAAATAGGGTGCGATTTTCCCTAAGGATACCTGAAGATGCTGTTTGCTTGGGGACTTAACAAAGAAATGAACAGGCTAATTGAGAATAAGACATAATATTAAAAGATGCACAGTTCAATTGTAAACCTCTAACTAATGCAAATCCTGCAGAATAAAGTCCTAGGTCCCTCCCATGGTTTTCTGTGTTTTTTGTCATCTGGTCTCCGTTTTCTGTCCTAGCCTCTTTGCTCCCCACTCCCCTAAACCAGCCCCATGATCTAGTCACACTGAATTATTTACAGTTCCCCTAACATGATCCAACACAAGCCTATAAGGCAGGTATGTTTACCACTATGTCACAGTTTAAGACATCATTCATTAGGTCTAAATGACTTGTGCATGCTCGCAAATATGCGCTAAGTGGTAAATCTAGGAAGCAAGTCTTCAGACACTTGCACTGAGCACTCCCTACTCCACACGAAACAGGAAGGCTTAGGTTTCCTGCACTCTCTGGAAAGGGTGTCCTTAGCACCTTAAATGATAGCTCAAGTCACCAGACCAAACTCTGTGACTGTTTACCTTTTTAGCTTGCTGCTCTGAATATGACAAACAAAATATTTTATTGCAAGCATTTTGACTCAAGTTTTGCAGTAGGACATTACACACATTCAACAAATACAAAGAGGCAAGGAATTACAGTTTTGTTTCCATTTCAAAGCATTCTAAGTATTCAACTTCTAAGACAAATCAGTCTAAGAGCTTGACAAGGTAATTTGAGGAAACATTACAATTGATGCCTTTGAAACTACTGTTGTGGCTTTAGGTTTCTCTCCTTTTGTTTCCAAAAAATCTAGTATCTTACGTGGGTGAATAAAAAGTTGTTTTTGTTTAGAAAATTGCTGACATTAAAGGAGTGAGTCTGTTGAATCGCAAATACATTAAAGAGGAAGACAATGAAGCGACACACATCACTCCAGCACTTTGGAAATGACTGAGACTTTATGAGGCCCGATCTGTTTGCCTCATGCTTCTCCCTGATTCTTCCCCAAACCTTACCTTATGCAACTTGTTGCCACGGATAAGAGAATGACACTGATAAATCAGAATGTGAAAAATCAAAATGCTATTTTACTAGGGTTACCTCATTATATTTTATTGCTGCTACTATTATTTGAAATAATGTGGACATTTGTTGAAATGTATAAAGCATCAAGAACACATAGTTTGCCAAACATTTTAGAGTATTAGCCAAATGTAGTGTGTACTCAGTTGGTTAATTTTAAAATCTCAAAAATCCTTGAATACAGACCACAAAAGCATAGTCAACTCTCTGGGTGTGATGTGCACAAAAAAGCCCAAAGTAAGACTCAGGTCTGTAAAGCACTGAGCACAAGAAATTGATGTGACCAATTTAACATCAAAGTAGACTTCAAGACAAGAAATACTATCAGAGATAAGATGTCAATTCACTAGGAAGACATAATCCTAGATGTGTTATTAACAAATGAGAGAGGTTCAAAATAAATGCATTAAAATTGAGATAACTAAAGGCAGAAATATAGTAAAATTCAATTATGGTGGAATATTTGAACACTTGTCTATCAGTAATTGATAAAACAATTAGACCAAAAAATCAGTACAAATATAGAAGATTTGAGCAACACTATAAACTCTCTTCATCTCGTTGCCTTGCAGGAGATGCTGCACCCAACAAGAACAGCCTTTTCAAGTGCACATGGAGCATTCCCCAAGATATGTCATAGTGTGGGCCATTACATATCTCATGAAAGTTTAAAGAATTGATGTTAGGTTGTTTAATTTGAGTAAATAAGAAAGCTTCTGCTTTGAGTGTGGATCCTTTTCTTTAAATAATATACCATCTGAAATAATAATAATATACAATTTGGGGACATCTATAAGAAGCTAGTTATTTAAGCTCTTTAATTATATTTTATCATAGAGTTTAATTTTTTTAAAGGACAAGTTTTTAAAACATATAAAGCTGTATCATCAAAACTGTTTGGGTAAAAAAAGCATCCTTCCCCTTCTCTTTCCCCCTCCACACTCACTATAAAACTGGGAATAAAAGCCATCTGTGGCCAGTGGTTGTTTGGCAATGACAGCTAACCTTGACTACAATCAGGTAGTATCTCTTTATTGATACAGCCAAAGATCTTCAATTCCCTTCTCCTTTGTGTACTCTTAACTTCACATCAAAGCACTGTTGCTTGGGAAAGGTGAAGGTTTGCGTGCTCCTCCCCATGCTGGATGGCCATCTGGTCCAGATAACACCCAGCACACTCTTGCTTCTAGTTCAGTTGGCACCTGTCTCACCTGTTCTGTCCACTGCACGCACAGTGAAGGTGTGCAACTGATCAAGATCACATTATAGAAATAACACAGTTATAATCAGGTGTCTTTGAATGTGAGAGTAAAATTCTGTTAAGCAAATATGGTTTGTGGGTTTTTTGATTTTTGTTTTTTTCAGAATTTATAGAAAGATAAATATAGAAATACCAAGGTGGTTAATAGCAGTTTTTAATTTCTATCTGTAAGAATATTTTAAAGAGAGGATTTCAACCACGACCCATTCCAAAGCTTATCAATTTTGTCTCACCGCTCCAACACCAGTGTTTACAGTTCATATGCTGTAGCATATGAACCTTCACTAATACGCTTTAAAATTCTTCTCAGTGCGTGCAGTTTATTTTTGCTAAAGATGAGGACACATGGTAATTCTTGTTAGGCAATGATGGAAGCTGAGGTTATCATGTGATAAAGTTCAGAGTAGGGTAAAACTGGTAACAAGTTGCAAGATACATAAAAAATCCCTCCAGTCACACCTGAGTTAGGTTGATTTAGGGTTGCCAGCAGCACTGCTATAACAGAGACACGGGAGTTCAGAGTGCAGAGTTACAACAACTGTTGACAATTAAACTCTATGGTAAAATGAATAAATAACTGTAGAAATAATTTGTTTCTAGTTTTCTAGAACTTCTTTTTCTAAAACTGGTGTTCACTTGTTAGATCCTTCAGTACTGCTACCAAAACTTTTGATATTAGAAAGTGTATCATGAACACAGAAAGGTTAAGCACCAATTTCCTTCCAATGAATGAATTCTACTATTCCACTTTGCACATCTTCTCGTTGCAACCTGTACTAGTCCACTAAGGCTGCCGTAACCAAATATCACAGACTGGGTGGCTTAAACAACAGAACTTTCTTTTCTCATAATTCTGCAGCCTGGAAGTCCAAGATCAAGGTGCTGACAAGATTGGTTTCTTCCAGGGTCTCTGTCCTTGGCTTGAAGATGACCATTGTTCTGCTGTGTGTTCCCCTGGGCATCTTGCTATGTGTGCACATATCTGGTGTCTCTCTGCATTTCCTAATCTCCTCTCTTAATAAGAATCTCTGCCAGATTAGATTAGGGTCCTCCCTAATAACCCCATTTTAACTCAGTTACCTCATTAAAGTTCCTGTCTCTAAATACAGTCACATTCAGAAGTACTGAGCATTAGGGTTTCCACACAGGAATTTGAGGGGGACATTATTTGGTTCATAGCACAGCTCTCGATGCAGTCTGGACCACAAGTTTTTGATAGACTTTGACCCTTTTCTGCAGTTCATCTCTTCCTTTAATGCCTCAGATTAATCAATTTAACATCCACAAGGGCCAGCAACCAACATTCTAGCTTCACAACTTCTCAATGTATCACATTTAGTAATTCCTTTCAGCTTCATTATGAGAGCCACACTCCAAAACTACTTCAAATTGAAGCTGATCCTCTGTTATCCCTCTCTCAGGCTTCCCAGTATGGGGATCACTCTAACTACAGAAGCCGGAATATTTAGAAGAAAGGGAACTGTCTTGATTTAGGAAAATGCCTTCAAAAGTGACCTGGGAATGGTAGACAAAACTCTCAGGATGTTGATTGGCAGGATACAAGGAACGAAATACAGAAAAACCATTTGGTATGAAATAAACATAAATTGGAGAGGAAAGGTCAGGTGCAGGAGGGGACTGGAGAGAGGAGAGCAGTGCTGTGCTTCATGGTTTCATGGCAGGAGGATGGAACCTGAGTTAGTGGAGAGAGATTTTTCAGAACCAGGTTCATGGCTTAACAAAGTATCTATACACTAACATTCCCCAAATGAATACTGTTATCCCAGACGTGTCCTTAAGTACCAAACTTGCATATCACACCCAACTGCCAATTCAACATTTTCTACTTGAAGAATGCCCATCTCAAACTTAAGCATCTGAAAGAGAATATTTTATTTCTTCCCACCGACAACCTCACTCCTGTACCATCTTCCTTTTTTCAGGAAGCGGTGATGCTGTGTGTCCAGCTATTGAGGCCACATCCTAGGTCTCATCTTCATTCTTTGCATACAAGCCCACAGCCAGTCCAACAGCGTTGCTTACTGGCCTGTCAATGCTACCTCTAAAATATTTCCCCCAATCCAAGCTTTTCTCTCAACTTTCCCTGTTTCCACATTAGTCTAAGCCAACATCAACTCATAGCAAGAGGACTGCAATAACCAACAGATGAGTTGCTCCTTAGTCGATTCTCTAGGCAGCAGCCAGGGTGAGCTTTTTTCTACTTTTTTTTTTTTTTTTTTTTTTTTTTTTTTTTTGTGAGACGGAGTCTGGCTCTGTCACCCAGGCTGGAGTGCAGTGGCCGGATCTCAGCTCCAGTGCAAGCTCCGCCTCCCAGGTTTACGCCATTCTCCTGCCTCAGCCTCCCAAGTAGCTGGGACTACAGGCATCCGCCACCATGCCCGGCTAGTTTTTGTATTTTTTTTTGTTAGTAGAGACGGGGTTTCACCGTGTTAGCCAGGATGGTCTCGATCTCCTGACCTCGTGATCCTCTCGTCTCGGCCTCCCGAAGTGCTGGGACTACAGGCTTGAGCCACCGTGCCCGGCCCCCTCTAGTTCTTTATTCACTAACCACCTGCTGACTTCTCACACCCAGAGTTTCATCCCAAATCCAGGTCACGGCTTCCAAAGCTCTACGTGATATGGAGTCTCTGCAAACTTACCCTTTACCTCTTTCTACTTTCTAATAGCAACTCATTAAGTAGGTATATACACTCACTCTTCACTTTGCCTGGATACTCTTCCCCCAGATGTCTAGAATCACATCTCATTTTATTAAAATTCCTATTCAAATAAATCTCCCACAGCAAGGTCTTGTCTTATCAGCCCATCTGAAATTACCACCCAATGAGTCTCCATTTAAGTGCTTTATTTTTCTTCATTGCACAACTTAACATAATTTAATAAACCTATTTGTTTAATTTCATCTCACCCACTAAAATGTAAGCACCATGAGGACACTTTCATCATTTCAAAAAAACCTATAGTGTGTTCTTGGCAGGTAGTACAGCACCTGGCACCTTGGACAGGTTGAGTATGGGGTGCTCTACGAATGTTTCCAGCAATGATGAGGATGGTTATAAGGGGCTGGTAGGGATGTAGAAATATAAATTTATGACACTGACTGAAACATGGTGGGAAAGGAAGGAGTGCGAATGAGGAAAGAAGGACACATGAGAGAGAAACTTGAGGGGGTAGTAGGGCTTGGGGAATGCTTTGAAATAGATATGCATGCAATTGGTATATAAAGATGAAGATGCACATGAGGGTGTACTGTGAAGAGTAAATGTTTCCTTTTCACCTGACTGCTCATTACTGACAAAGATCCTTTGGGCAAATTTGGCTCAGGCTTCCGAACTTTCCCCCAGGCCCATCTGTGCACTTTCTTGTAAAATCTAGCTTTAACAAAGAACCTTGCTAAGTCAGTTTAGCAAGAACACCCCATGCTTGATACCTGATCACCCTTAAAATCTGGTCAGGTCCCTCATCCTCTGTGATCCCTCAGATGATGTCTGGTCACCCTGGTCTCTCTTCAGCAAGAATTCTGTTAAGTCATTTTGGCCAGAACTTTCCTTATTCTCAATATTTCCTCTTAGTAATTTTCCATCCACTGACCCCCATCCTTCTCTTAGGCTATCAATTCTCACTTGCCCCTTGAAAAATGAAACATTACAACTGATGCCACAGAAATACAAAAGATGATTAGAAACTACTATGGACAACTACTATGGACAACTATATACCAAAACATTGGAAGAAATAGGTAAATTCCTGGACACATACAACCTACAAAGATTGAACCACAAATAAATAAAAAGCCTGAGTAGACCAGTAATGAGTAACAAGATTAGTAATAAAAGGTCACCAATCAAAGAAAACCTCAAGACCTAAAGACTTGGCTGCTAAATTCTACCAAACATTTCAAGAGGAACTAAAAAAATTAAAGAGGTGGGACTACTTTCCAACTCATTCTATGAAGCTAATGTTACCCTAATACAAAAAACAGAAAAAGACACAATGAAAAAAGAAAACTATGTTCCTGATTAACACAGATGCAAAAATCTTCAACAAAATACTAGCAAATCAAATTCAATAACACATTGAAAGGATCATTTGCTATGATCAACTAAGATTCATCCCAGGGATACACAAATGTTTTGATACATGCAAAACCATAAACATGGTACATCACACCAAATGAATCAAGGACAAAAACCATATGATCATTTCAATAGATGCTGAAAAAGCCTTTGATAAAATTCAACATCACCTTATGATAAAAACTCTCAACAAATTAGGCATATAAGGAACATACCTCAATGTGATAAAGGCCATGTATGACAAACCTACAGCTAATATCATACTAAACAAAAGAAAAATTGAAAACCTTTCCACTAATATCTGACACAAGACAAGAATACCTACTTTTGCCACGTCTATTCAACTTAGTACTGGAAATCCTAGCTAGAGCAATTAGGCAAGAGAAAAAAATTAAGGGCATCCAAACTGGAAAAGAAGAAGTCAAATTATTCCTTTTGCAGATGACATAACCTTACACTTAGAAAAAAACAAATACTCCACCAAAAATCCCTCTTAGAAATGATAAATTCAGTAAATTTGCAGGATACAAAATCTACATTTAAAAAATCAGTGAAATTTATATATGGTAACAGCAATCAAACTGAAAAATAAATCAAGAAAGCAATCCCATTTAGAATAGCTACAAAAACATAAAATACCTAGGAATAAATTTAGCCAAAGAAGTGATAGATCTCTACAAGGAAAACTATAAAACACTGATGAAAGAAACTGAAGAAGACACAAAAATATGAAAAAATATCACATGCTCCTGGGATGAAAGACGTTATATTGTTTAAGTCTACACTACCAAAGTGATCTACAGGTTCAATGCAATCCTTATCAAAATACCAATCATATTCTTCACAAAGATAAAATAACCTTAAAATTTGTATGGAACCACAAAAGAGCCCAAATAGCCAAAGCAATCTTGAGTGAAAAGAACAAAACTGGAGGCATCACACTACCTAACTTCAAACTATACTACAAGGCTACAGTAATAAAAACAGCATGGTACAGGCATAAAACAGACACATAGACCAATGAAACAGAAGAGAAAACACAGAAATAATTCAATTCACTTACAGCCAGTTTATTTTTGACAAAGGCACTAGGAACATACATTAGGGAAAGGTTCACTGAGGTGTACAAAACACAGTTACGTAGAAGGAATAAGTTCTAATTCAGCAGTACAGTAAAGAAATTGTAGTTAACAAGAATTCATCATATATTTCAAAATAGCTAGAAGAATTATAATGTTCCTGACACAGAGAAATTATAAATTTTGAATGATGAATATCCCAGTTACCTTAATTTGATTATTACACATTGTTTATAAGTATCAAAATATCACATGATATTTCCAAGGTCAAATATCCAAGGTCAAGGGCCACATCTGGTGAGGGCCTTTTTGCTGGTGGTGACTCTGCAGAGTCTTCAGGTGGCACAGGCATCACACGGTGTGGGGCACACAGGAAAGAACCAACCTGGCTTTTATAACAGACTCACTCTTGTAATAACTAACTTATTTCCATGGTATCCCATTAACCATTAATCTACAAATTAATGCAAGCATGAGGGGAGACCCCTCAAGACTCAATCACCTCTTAAAGATCATACCTCTCAACTCTGTTGCACTGGGGGCCAAGTTTCTGACATATGAACTTTTGGGGAACACATTCAAATTCTAACAGATTATCATCCTGGAACTAGAGGCAGCTTCAGATTGGCCGTTCACTTCAGCTTCACTCCTGTGGCCAGAGAATCGACTTGAATGTGTTGCCAGTTCCTAAGTATATCTATTCCCACTATATATTCAGACATTGGGGAAATAGCCATGGAATAGGCCCACAGACCCTCTCTGAGGTAGACTCAAGCCAATACTTCATCTATTACTTGACTTCCATAAGCTCCCATTTTGACTAGTCTACTACATGGGTATTTCTGGTCTCTGGTTATTAGCAATCATTTAAATCCAATAACAGTAATCCCTCAATAATCTAGTTATTTCTGTTTTCCTAGGGCAATTACCCTGATAAATGGTCAAAGTGCCTCTGGAGAAGGCTTGAGAGAAGAAGCCATATACAGAGTCTTATCTCAGTTGAGCCTCTAAGCCAAAGGCTTTATATCTAGAAACTGGACTTTCCAACCCCCAGAACTGTAAGAAATAGATTTCTTTTATCTTTCCAGGTTTTTGGCCCAATTTATATTTATTTATTTGTTTGTTTTTATTAATATATATAGTAGTTGTACACATTTTGCAGGTACATGTGATATTTAGATCTGGTAACTAGATAAGAGGCCACACATTCTCCATAAGCAATTCATTATGATCCATAGGGAAGGAGCCAAGCTGGGTGGGCTAATAAGTCCCTGGATTCCTTCTTCTCACCCCCTCCAATCTCTTCTTGTTGGTCCCTATTTGTGGAGGTCAACAGGAAACCAGAAAACAGGAGAGCTCAGTGATGTAACCCATCTGTAAACCTCCCAGAAGAGCCATGGGGGCAGAGAAGTAAGGAGCATGAACCTGGAAGAGATGGAGGTCACCAGCACCAACATTCAAAATATGTGTATGCCATAATGTGTCTTCATTTTAACACAAATTATTTTTACTTGGCTGCATTCACTTAATGTATATGTCAGATACCATTTGGTATTGGTACACATAAAGTTGTTTCATACCTTTTTTGTTTTTCTTTTCGAGATGGAGTTTTGCTCTTGTTGCCCAGGCTGGAGTGCAATGATGTGATCTTGGCTCACTGCAACCTCCGACTCTCAAGTTCAAGCAGTTCTCCTGCCTCAACCTCCCAAGTGGCTGGGATTACAGGCATGTGTCACCATGCCTGGGTAATTTTTTTGTATTTTTAGTACAGGCGGGGTTTCACGATGTTGGTCAGGCTGGTCTCAAACTCGTGACAGCAAATGATCCACCCAGATTGGCCTCCCAAAGTGGTGGGATTACAGGCATGAGCCATGCTTTTAACTTAATAATAATATGTATATTATTCCATTGTATAGATATAGCATAACTTATTTTACTAGTACTCTACTGATGGGTATATAAATTGGTACTAAGCTTTTGCTATTACAAATAATACTTCAATGAATTTCTATATAAGTATGCCATTTGATACAAGTGGAAGCACATACATACATAATACCCAGTGTGCTTTAATATTTAATTTTGATAAACATTTAAAAAGAGTACTTCATAATTAATTCTCTTTTTTTTTTTTTTGAGACAGTCTCACTGTGTCACCCAGGCTGGAGTGCAGTGGCGCTATCTCAGCTCACTGCAAGCTCTACCTCCTGGGTTCACGTCGTTCTTCTGCCTCAGCCTCCTGAGTAGCTGGGACTACAGATGTCCACCACCACACCCAGCTAATTTTTTGTATTTTTAGTAGAGACTGGGTTTCACTGCGTTAGCCGGGATGGTCTCGATCTCCTGACCTTGTGATCCGCCCACCTCGGCCTCCAAAGTGCTAAGATTACAGGCGTGAGCCACCGTGCTCGGCCAATTCTCTTATTCTTTAGAAAAGAGCTCCTCAATGTATTTTGCAGCACATTATACAATGGCTTATAGACGTGTCATGGGTGATAGGGCAGTAGGCAGGGCCCATCTACACGCTGCATTGTGCACATTCTTTTCTTTGTGGCCCTAAAAAGCATTGTGTTAGATATCTGTTACCTAAATGCAAAGATAGGATTTGTGTATTTATACGTTATCCACTCTCTTTACCCTCTTACACCACCCAGATTTCACTGATTCTGTTATTTACCTAAGTATTATCTTTAAATATTTTCTGGTAGATATGTCATGTTGACCCTATCTACTTTCCTTTTAACTGTTGCCTTGTATTGCAGTGGCTGAAAAGCTAAATGCTCCAATTTGCAGACTCCTTTACAGCTAGGGTTCCAGAGAACTCAGATCTGATAAATGAGATGCACACTCCTGGGTGGCAGAGCTGAGATGGGGGTCTTGTTTCTGCTGATTCTGCTGGCAAGTGTGAGAGTGCTATAGTGATTTCCTGCAGCAGCTCAATGTCTAGTGACCAGCACCTTGAGTATCAGGAAGGACATGGGTATCCATCTGCTGGTGGGGACCAGAGCACAGGCAGGGGCCATAGCACTGCTTGGGGCTTCTTCTCTGGAGTGGGTTCTTACCCAGGAGTGGTAGAATATTTCAGGAGCCAATGGCTTCCAATCATAGAAGAGGTAGTAGTTCTCTTCTTCTAGAAGCCATTTATTATGCTGTAATAAATTTCTGCTTTGATTTATATCTTTAAGCAAATTTACGCTATCAAATTTTAAATTTATATGTAAAATATGTTTGGGCAAGATTTTCACTGTTTTCAATATTTTCTGAGTGATCTTCACCTTCAATTTATTTTCCTATTTCTTGTCTTGTTTCCTTTTTTAAAATATTATTTGGTGTGTTCTATTCAGAGTTGAAGAATTTTGAAGGGGAAAGTAGTTCTTCCTGGACCAGTACCAATGGGAAGTTCAGATGGTAAGTGGGCCAGGGCTGTTTTTAAGGCTATCCGGAATCCTCCTTGGCACACAATGAAATTCCTCATGACTGATTTTTTGTAAGTGAATGAAGTATCCAGCCTTTCACTTCTCCCAGGCTACAAGACCAGTGGTGACAGAACTACTCTCCATGTAGAGCCCTTCTCCTCTCCCCTCAGCAACAGACAGCTTCCTACAAATATGGCATGCCTACCCCACTTCTTTTTCCATCCTTCTTGCCAAAATGGGCCCCAGGAAAATGCTACAACCAATTTGTGAACCAATTTGTCATTGCCTTGAAAAAGAAATATACCTATAACTTTATCTATATATCTAGGGGTTTTTTTTTTTTTCTTTTAGGATATAACACTTGCTTTAGGAAACTGAATAGAAAACTGTTCTTGGAAAATTTTGTCTGAGATCTTTAGCCATAGGCATCCTCTCAACCCTTACTCATTTTCCTTTTAAATTCTGGTCACCCTTCCTCAATTATTGTGATTTAAGTTTACAGGCACCCCCATGTTTAACTAAAGATAGGGTTTTCTTGCTGTTTTTCATTCTGTATGTTGTTATAGGTAATTCAGGAAGTTTGAAAGAGGCAGCAGCATCTGTATATGCTCATTTTGCTTTGGGGATGCTAGACTGGGCAATCCTGATCAGGCTGTGTTCCTAGGGAAAGGACACAGAGTACAGACTGCAAATGCAAACTAGAGGAGGTCAGGATTAGAAGAGGTGGAGCTCTGGAGGACGCAGAGAGGAAAAAGGTCAAGGACAAATGTAGGACAATGCTTCTCCACTCCTTCACACATATATTAATAATATGTCAGAATCTGTCAGCATTTTGAAACAAAAGTACAATGCTCATACCAGATAGTACCAGCCTAAAGATTTTGGCCCCATGCTGTTTGAAAGCCGAGGGGTTCAGTATCTCAGCACCATTACAACCATTTTCATGCACCAACTTGCCTCCAGTGAGGGCACACTGAAGAGATCAGAAGGTTAGACTGGGGAAGGAGTGTGCTATAGACATTTGGGACATAAGCAGAATTACACAGGTAATAAATCAGATGGGTTTTAAGGTAGAGAGGAGATGTGAGATGTTTATCACCAATTATAAGGTTAGTTGCATCTGATTCATTAGGTCCCCAAAATATTATGAAAAACTCATCATAATTCCTACACAATAATTGTAAGATGACATGGAGACTCAGTCTCTTAATCCTGAGTTCATTGCGCTACTGCTGTAACAACACAATTTTTAAATTCTCAAAGAAAATTTAAGTAATTAATTAGATTGGTATTTTTCCAACTTTCTAACTAAAAATGAATCTTTTAGTTGCTGTGTTTTAGGCTGATTTATTCAGATAATCACCCCACACTCTGTTGGCTGGTACATGTGTAGGCAGGCAGGTGGGTGAGTGTGTGGGAGACATAAGGAGACCAGGTGGGAGCAAGGAGAAGAGTTGGACTGGTCATTGCCAACCACTGCATGATCCAGGGGTGCCCAAGGCCAGAGGGACATGACCAATTAGTTATCCAGTCTAAATTATCTTTGCCCATCCCAGAGACCTGCTGTCCGGTACAAAGTTTGCCAGTCACAGAGCACCTAGAAGGGGGACTGTGGAATGGGAAGAGGAATCCTTAACCATGATAGACTCCTGTCTGCATGACTACAGCTTCTCCAGAGAAAGCCGCAGAGGCACAGTGGGTAGAATAGCGTAAATACTAACTTCATTTTTGCCCTCAAAGCTATTTTTTCTTTTTATAACCAATAAGAAAAGAACAGATTTTTTTTGTTAGTCTAGATGACTCTTCACTCAGAAAAATTTAGACTATGTGAATTCTGTTCACATTTTTTTCCCTACAACATAATTCAGCTGAGAGACTCAGACTTTGGTATAATAATTCCTAGTCATTAGATATCAGTAAACACAATTGGTCATTGTTTTAAATGAATTCTCATTATATTTTCCATTACACTTCCTTATTATTTAAAAAGCAGTATTTATGCATCATGTTTACCTTCTTGTTTTTTTTCTCTCAGTATGAAAGGATTAATTTTTTCAGTATGGAAGGATTGATTTCTATAACATAATTGTTGATAATATAAAATTTTCAAATTTGAATAGTCATAAAATGATCAACCTAATTTAAATGAGACTTTTTCAAATAAATATTTAGAATCCGCATTCATGGTAATAGAAGCAACCGGGCCAAAGATAAAAAAGTTAATCTAAGATCTAACATTAAATTCACAATGAGTAGTATGAAACTGCAATTTCTTAAATTAACCATTAAATGAGAATGAATTACTAATCTATGACAAAGTCATTGTTTCCTTTGAACATTATTTTAAGTGTTATGAGAAATGGGTTGTGACTTTCAAAAGAGCTAACTACTAAGAAACTCCAAAGCATATAGTGTACACCATTTCTTCTTTGTCATAAACGTTATTATAATTAAAGTTACTAGTAATTATAGATTCTAAAGTAGTGTTTAACCAACATTGTCTGCATTCTATGGCATCATTAATATTTTATATATTATTTTACTAATATAGATTTGTATTCCTCATACAAATTATAAAGAAAGGGTTTTCTTTTGTCATGATTGACTGCATTTTGCACATTCTACAGCAGAAGTAGGAAACAGCCAGCTGTTCAGACAGTGTAAAGGCTCTTGTATTCCTAAACTTAGAGGAACTAACATCTATATACCAGAAACCATACTATGTTAGTCTGGTCTCATGCTGCTAATAAAGACATACCTGAGACTGGGTAACTTCTAAAGGAAAGAAGTTTAATTGATTCACAGTTCAGCATGGCTGATGAGGCCTCAGAGGAAACTTAACAGTCATGGTGGAAGGGGAAGCAAACACATCCTTCTTCACATGGCGGCAGCAAGGAAAAGGACAGAGCAAAGGCATAGAAAAGTCCCTTATAAAACAATCAGATCTCATGAGAATTCACTCACTATTACGAGAACAGTATGAGGGTAACCGCTCCCATTATTAAATTGCCTCCCATCGACTCCCTCCCACGCATATAGGGATTATGGGAACAAAAACTCAACATGAGATTTGGGTGGGGACACAACCAAACCATATCATGTGCTAAGGGCTTTATGTAAATCATCACGTTTTATACTTGCCACAACACTAGGAAAGAGGTACTAATATCTCCATTTTACAGTTGAAAAAAAATCAAGACTCAGAAAAGTTAAAAGAACATGTTCAAAGTTAAAAGCAAAGGATTCAAATTCAGTTTTTGTTCCACTACAAAATTATGCTTCTCACCCATTCTTATTTTAGTAGTGCATAAGGCAGCCATGAAAATGTGCAGCACACACCTCTGCAGGACTTAGCTTATTGACCTGCTGGTCCCTCTGCCAGCCTCTGGAATCTGTCTCATGTTCACAGGGTTATCCTCTAAGGGCAACTGTGAGGCTCATGGGTGTTCTCTCAGGGCTTGACCAAAACTTTCTTGGAACTGCATTGCAATCTCCTTTCCTCCCTCTCTCCTTTCATAGGTGCCAGACCTACTGCATAGTCTGGAAACAACTCCACCTCTTTCCACTCCTTCTTTTAATAAATCTCTTGTATAAATAATCTTGTCTTTGCATGCCTTCTGACAGAAATAGACGACTAACAGAAAGTGATCTAGGAGTGGCCCAGGGAGATAGTCTATGAGCTCAGGATGTGGGACAAGCTCACTCCCAGTCCATTGGGTGCAGAGGATGCCAGCCTGACCAGTAGGTGGGGATCCCACTGGTTCCTGGCACAGGTTAGTGGCTTAATTATTAAATATTTCACTGGTGGTGATCAGCGAAAATGTCATGTGCAGGGGACTGTTTTTCTAGGTGAGATGATTCAGGCTTTGGGAAAACATGAAGCACAATGCCACAAAGACATCTTATCTGGCTGAGTACTAGGAGAACTTTTGATAAAGGGGGCTGGACTTGCCTAAGCAAGCATCTATTAATATAAAGAAACTTTCTTGGGGCATGAGATTTGACATCCTGGCGAGGATGAGGGGAATGGGAAGACTCACTGTGATGGAGGCTCTTAGAAGCTTATAAAAGGCTTTGGCCAATGCTGAGCAAAGGGAAATGCCCAAGGCACCCTGTCAGGCTGTCAGGTGGTAGAGTAAGGACTAAAAAGCTCAGGTGGTGATGGGGGTTGGTTGGATATTTTAAGTGAAGCCAGAAGACTTACCAGGGGATTACACTCCACAAAAGGACTCAGAGGACACATTTTTCACCAAGGCCATAGGGAATGTGCTGGTGAGAATGGCACCAGCATCACTCAGAAGCTCAGTGGTGCCTCCTCTGCACCAGGCATGACAGTAGGAGAGGCAGTCCTAGGCCAGCTCTTCATATGCATGGGAATGATGGCACCTCTAAATTATAGAGACCTGGTCTGGTGGCAGAACTTAACCACCCGAAGCCAGGGGTTCACAATTACCATGACTAGCAACAATGGACAGTACCCCATTGGGATTGGCCTCCGGGGTTTGTAGATCTTGTTAACAGAGGATGATTCCAAGAGATAAAATAGAAGGGGAAGGGCCATCAGCTATGATGTTACTTGGCATCTGCAAGCAAAACAGACAAGAATGAGGAGAAGGAGGCTGAGCGCAGTTGCCCCAATAAAAAATCACAACCTCTTGCTCAGTTCCCAGGTCTCAGTGAACATTCAGGTCTAGAATCTTTGACTGAAGAAGTGTCCAGGCCCCTAGGAAGAAGGATCTCAAAACACCACAAAACGTATATATTCTAATGGTGCTCTCAGTCTGTCCCAAAGAGACTTATGTGCACTGGCTTGGGTGATGTACACTGAGGGAAGGTGAATGGACAGTCAGACAGTTGGAACACTACCTAAAAATGGGTCTCAACTAATGTTATAACTGAAGACCCAATGTGTCATCTTGGTCCCTTTTTGGATGGGAACTTTTGGTGGGGGTGAGGGATTCACTGATGAGATAAAGTCCAGCCCACATAGGCCCAATGGTCATTTCCCAAGTTCCCAAATGTATAACTAGAATTTTGTTATACTTTAATGTGCTAGAGGACTTAGTAAGACATGTGTGCAGAAGACAATAATCTTTATAGATTATTATCTATAAAGATTGAGAGACTTACCAATTGATTGAAGTTTTCAGCATTTGGGGGTTGAGACAGGGAGTAATATCCTATCCAAAGCTAAAGAAAAATTGCTGTATCCTGCATCTCCCACCACAAAGAAGGAAACCCAAGGTCCAGTTGTCCTCTGAGGGCTCTGAACATGATACATTCCACATCTGAGAATACTACTCCAGCCCATATACAGGAGACACAAAATGCTGCCAAATTTGAAAGGACTCAGAGCAGAAAATGGCTCTGTAGTAAGTCCAGCCTGTGCTCAAAGCAGTCTTATAACTTGGTCCATGTCAGTTGTGGGGAGAGATGCAGTACACAGCCAATACAAGTCCCAGGGTGAGAATAAGAATGTAGCCTCTGGGATGCTGGAGCAAGTCCATGCCATTAGCAGCAGAAAAATTACATAGTTTTTGAGAAGCTGGAGTGTTCCTGGATCCTGCCAGAGGTGGAATACTTGCCCATGGGACATCAACAAACCATTGTGCAGAGCTGCTCAATGTGAGCAGGGTTCTGTGAGATCCAGCAAGTCATAAAGCCACATGTGCCCAGTAGGATTTGATGGTACAGTGGATATGGTACATCTGGGATTGAGCCTGAGTAGGACAGAAGGGCATGAGTAAGCGTCCAGAACAGGTAGCCCAGATACCCACATTACCCAGTCACTCATTGTGTTCACCAACTCACACCTGTAGTCAGATGGGGTGTGGGTATCCTCACATGACCAAATGTGAAGGAGGAGAGAGCCAATCTCAGTTCATGAATAGGTCTGCTGAGAATGAGTACTCACCTAAAATGATGGAGACTTCACTACCACCACATAGAGAAGGGGCCTTAAAAGACAATAGAGATGAAAAAAATCTTCTGAACCGACAGACCACTTTAAGTGGAAAGAGAAATGATCCAAGGAAAAAACTCATATCCAGATGACTGGATAGTGGTCAGTGGCCCGATCTCGGGAGGAAAGAGAAGGAACTGTGATAAGGAGGTCTCGGTAGAGGCATACAGACAGATGTCTGAGAGTGACCACCAAGAGTGAAGATTATCGTATCACATATTAACATACTGCAGAAAGCATCTGCCAGAGGAGTCATTGAACAGTTAAGTAGTCAAAACAATGCAGCCATTTGGCTGAAGCCATTTGTTACTGGCACCTGGAACTCGAAGAACTAGCACAATGAACACATGAAGAGGGTCACCATGGGGGCAGAGGTGGAAGTTGTATATGAGCCCAGTAGCCTGGATTCTTACTTACCAAAGCTGATCTAGCTACTGTTGTCTTTGAAGGTCTGATTGTCAGCAGCAAAGATCAATGCCCAGTCCCTGATACCAAATAATATTATTCAAGGAGAAAGTCAGCCACTTGAGCAAGTCGCCTACATTGGGCCCTTTCTTTCTTGGAAGGGCAGCAATTCATCTTCACACAGAGAAAGACCCATTCAGGGTTTGGACTTGGCTTTCCTTCCTGCATATTTTCAGGTAATATCACTGTCTGGGGCTTACATGAGGCCTGATCCTGGGCACACAATCCCACACATCATAGCATTCATCCAGGGAATGAATCTATCATTTTGCAGCAAAAGAGGTAGGCATGGTCCCATGACCACAGGATCCACTGGTCACATCACATGCTGCACCATCTGGAAGCAGCCAGCTTCACGGAACACTGGAGTAGTCTTCTAAAGAAAGCTGAGTTGCCAGCTTAATGGCAACTCTTATCCTTCACAATATGGTAGGTGCATCAAATTAGAAACGCTTATGTTTCCCAGTAGGGAGACTTTATGGGTCTACTTGCCATTGTTCTAGTGACCCACTTGGGGGGTTTCATACTTATAATTCCCGCAGCTCTGGGCTGGAGTTCTTGGCCCCCTGGGTGGGGCACATTCTTTCCAGGGGACACTTAATGGTCTTATTGAATTGCAAGTTATGGCTGTTGCCAGGGAACTTTGGGCTCTTTATGCCCAGGGTTTTGTAGACAAGAAAGACAGTCATCACTGTGGTAGGCATTACCATTCTGATCTGCAGGAGGAGGTGGCACTCCTAACATAGATAGCCTTTACACATGGGGATAATAGCTGTGGAGCCTAGATGATCTACTTGAGTATCTCTGGATACTCCCTTGCCCCACAATAGCTATGAATGTACATGGGCAGTAACTTCAGCCTGAGAAGTTTATGATGGCCAAGGGCTCAAACCCTTGAAAAATAAAGGTTTGAGTCACATCACCAGGTAAGGCACAAAGTGACAGTTAGGGTAAGAAAGATTTAGAAGATTAGTGCAGGATAGTAAGAATTACAACCAGTTGTAGCGCCCAGATCAACTGCAACCACAGAAGCTATAGGCGCCCAGATCAACTGCAACCACAGAAGCTATAGTTCCTCCCACTAAGCTTCCTTTTCCAAGTTTCCTCTCAGGAAAAGAAGCCCATAGGAATTATAGAGGAGCTACTCCCAAACCTGCATGGAGAAGTGAATCTGTGCAGTTTAAGGTGGGGAACTGCAGTGAGAATGAAATGCAACACTTAGGTTTCCTGCTGCAGGGGACACAGTTGTGTGTTGGCCTCTGCTGCTGCCTTCTGGATCTGCCACTCTGTCGCCACACTTCCTGCTGGCTACTCTCAACTAGGACTGGGCATGGTAGGGTACTGAGGCAGTCCTGTTCTGCTGAGACGTGAAACTACATGAAGCTATAACCTTGGCTTGAGGGTCCCCTGTTGGCCTGGAAAATCTGTGTCAGAACTCTGCTGCAGTTCAAATCTCTCTCCACTCAATCCTTTCCTCCCTCCTTCCTACGTTGTAGGATGAAAGCCTTCCTTACCTTTTCCTGCTCCCTTCTTGAAAAGGTCTCTTGCGCTTCTGATTCCATCTTGGGATCTGCTTCCCAGGGGACCTGAAGTAAAGCAAGATAATTAAAATGTGACCTCTTCTCATTTTCTCTCTCCCACTTCATTCCTTCCATATGCTAATGTTATACTGTAAAAACTCAATTACCAAAGAAAAGTACATCTCAAGTGTAATTACTCATAAGCAAAATGGGTAGTTTGGATGGAAAAATTTAGATTTATTGATCTGCAGACTTTCATTGGGTTGGTCAGAGCATGTAAAGTTAGTAAATTTTCAACAGGTTTCGGGGGATGGTCAGTGAGGGTATTGTCAATATCGTCTTATGTTGGTCAGGATTTTGTTATTTTTTAATTACAGTTTTCAGTTGTTTTAATTTAGTAATCTAGATGACTATAGATTATCTGCTTAAAATTCACCAATGGAAGCAATGTCAACTTTCTTCAACAATATTTTAGCCTAAGATTTTCCAATAATTAGCCTTAAGATATATATAGTCTGCAGTTCAAAAACCTTATTTCTACTGCTGAAGCAGATTTCTAAATAATTTCTGAAATAATTGCTGTACTCTGATACTAATTGTTATCTCTAACTTCTTTTCTCCTGAAAAGTAGGAACTGTGAAATAGATGTTCCCAATTAAATTGGCCACAGTCTAAAATTTAAAAAAAAAAAAAGTTGAGAGCTCTTCTATTACACTGGGAGCAAATTAATCTAAGAAGTTGGGAGGATAAATGTTAGAGTATTATTTTAGTGTTAGTTGCAAGTTCTTTCTCAGGTTTTCTTCCTAATATTATCAGCTTTTTTTCGTATTAGTTATTGAATTAATTTTTTTCTTATTTATTTTATTTATGCTTTTAAAGAATTTTCTGGTTTTACTTTTGTATCAGCAGACTTGGTTTTGACTCTTTTTCCCATTGTGAATTGTGTATTACCTTGTGAGTATAATGTTTATGGTATTTTAAGTTGTCAATTTAATTGTTCAAAGAGAAATTATAGTGTCTTCACAGGTACTTTATGCAGATTGTAATTTCCAAGATTTGACATTTCAGTAAAACAATCTACAATTTACTAGTTTACAATAATGTTAGCTCAAACACCAACATATAGGAACCATCAAGAAAAAAACACCCATTTAAAAAATCTTCACTTAAAGTATAATTAGCAAAATATTTTAAAATAAACTCATTTTAAAAATTAATCTTCTCTATATATTAAAATATAGTTTTAAGTAAATTATTTTTAATTGCCTTTGTTAAAGAAATTGAATGCCAAGTAAGCTGGGATATAAGAATTTACTTTTACAAATGTCTTCTGTTATTTCTACTAATCTCTCCTTTTCTGAAATGTTCCTTTTTACTAGAACACTTGAGTTTTATTTTACAGGAATGATCATGTTCCTCGAATAGGGAATGAAGATGCCTCTATCCCGGAAAAGAGATTATACCTCTGTATGGACGCTCGCCAAGCAAAGCACATCTGTGGACAAAGAACTTAGTGGGAAAAAAACTTAATGCAAGGTAACCTAAAGGTCACTGCTAATGCAAATACTGAAAAAAAAAGCCTTACTCACAGATAATTGTTATTCCCTGCATCTAGAATTAATATTGGAAAGTATTTTGTCAGGGGTATGTTTCCTTGAAATATGATAATGAGTGCAATTATATTTGCTTCCCCCAAAACCTCCAAACTTCCATACAGATGTTCATAACTTTAAAAAGAAAATTTCTAGATCGAGTTACCCTATTTACTGTTCTTTTATGACTTTATACACTGTCATTCTTTTAGATGCTTCCCAAACCCCAAATCTATATTCTAATTCAGGTTTCTGTTTAAAGCTAAAACATCGCTTCTATTTGGGTAGTTACAGTTTCTTCACTAGCTCTAGAACTTTATGAATAAAAAGAAGAAAATTTGTACCTTTTATATTAAATTTGTACTTTTTGTTCTACATTAGAGGCATGTGGAATAGATAGTCAGGGAAGTAATTGTTGTCACCTCCAATTAATGTGGTCTGGGAAAGAGGCTCCACCCTTCCAATCACAATGCATTAACATTTTTCACACGGGATAATAATGATCATTTATCATGTCTTCTAGATGACAACATACAGTTAGATGGTGCGTGCTCCTTAGTCAGCATGTCAGAAATATTTTATCATGGTTGCATCAACTCTTGGTGGCATTAAATGCCACAAAACCCCTCACTATGCACTGTCACCGATAGTCTGTCTCTGAAATCCGTTGGCCAGCCAGCCCTGTGTAGTATTCTCAATCAACGTTCTCCCAGGCAGACATACAAAAGTATATTTTCCATGAGCCACAAAGACTCCTTCTTTTTGTCTACAGTGCACAAACTAGTATGTACATACATTGTTTCATCGAAAGTGTTGCAAATTATGTTGTCAAAATTCTCTCCATTTGTTCTA
The DNA here is from genome assembly GCF_001698545.2 of Rhinopithecus bieti. Classification (NCBI taxonomy): domain Eukaryota; kingdom Metazoa; phylum Chordata; class Mammalia; order Primates; family Cercopithecidae; genus Rhinopithecus; species Rhinopithecus bieti. The sequence goes on from NW_016809702.1 coordinate 40,917, forward strand.
AATACCTCGTCTTTATTTAGCATTAAGTTTCCAAAACAAATAGTCATTAGATAGTAGGCATTGATGGTGAAAAAATTATAGGTTTTTAAAGTGTGTTTGACACAAAATGCTATTATTCTACAACAGTAAGCAGGGAAATAAAATTGAAACCACTAGTCTCTAAAATAGTGATATGATGAAGTATTTTGAAATCAAGGTGTCCTAGAGAGCCTTCTGCTATTGACTGTCTTCACCTGAGATGAGGCGCATGACAAAAACACAACTGGGGAGAGACTTGGGAGCTTATTGCAGCCTCAAAGGTCAACCCCTCCCCAGGAGAGTGCATCCTCTGGCCACCCACCCCCTCATGTCTGCAGCTGGAAAGGATAGCTCTTCCTCCATGGCCATGTCTTTGAGCCAAAGCTGTAAGAAAAAGAAAATCATCCCAGATGTACACACAAACTCAACTAGTCTTAGATAACTCATTTACTATTATTTTTGGTGATTACCAGTAATTTTCCCTAGGAAAATTTAGGCACGGGTAATAAATCAACACTAGATTTTGAAATCACAGCCAATGTGCTGTGTATTGAGATTTGAAATATCATAGAAATGATATGTTATGTTAGTTATATGTTCCCTTTTACATATTTGTATATCTATCTGGAAGATACTCATTTAACTAAAATTTGTCTCTCTTTCTCTTCCTCTTTCTCTATTCTGACAAATTCCTTCCCTAAGGTTTTTAAATGAATTTATACATGTAAGCAGAATAGTTAGGAGTAAGTGCAAAGACCTTGCATTCTGTGAAGGTCAATGATAATAATGAAATTAACCATTATGTACTTGTGTCAAGCAAGTGAGCATCTACAATAATAGTAATATTGTTCTAAAATAATATATATTTTTATTTACTATTTACTTTGAAAAATTTCAAATCTACAGATAATTCAGACTACTACAGTGAACCTCTATATACCTTATATGTAGAGTCACCAATTGTAACATTTTTCAATATTTACTTTATCTTTCCATATAGTTAGCTAGCTAGACATATGCATATATAAATACATGTATGCATACTTACATACTTTTGGTAATCATTTAAAATAAATTATAGACATCATGACATTTCACCTTGAAATAGTTCAGTATGTGTCTAACAACACTTTCCTATATAAACACAGTACCATTTTCATACCCAACACATTTGACACTGGTACAGTAACATTATCCAGTATATATAGTATATACTTAAATTTTCCTAATTATCCCTAAATATCCTTTATAACTTAGTTCTTGAAAATTCAGTATCTAAACAAGGACCATGTGCTGCTTTTATTGTCATGTCAGTTTCATCTGTTCAATCTAAAATTGTTCCCGGCACCATTTTCTGCCTCTCACGGAAACTGATATTTTTGGAATCCAGACCAGTTGTTTTGTAGAATGTCCCACAAACTGGGTTTGTCTGATTTTATTCCTGATTCAGGTGAGAATTTTCAGCAAGAGTCATATGTGTCATTTGTCCTACAATTGGTAGTATCAAATTTGTTCAGTTGGTTAAGGTGGAATCCACTGGGTCTCTCCATTGTAAAGCACTGCAATTTATTAATGATTAAACTGTGGAACGATGCTTTGAAAAAGCATGAGTATCCTATTCCACAACAACATTTCATCCAATGCATGTACTATCTCCAGGGCAAAGCTTTTAAGAAGCCAGTGTTTTCCTCCTTTCTTTCTGTTTCCACCGGCTGGATACAGATGGTGCAAAACCACAGTGGGTGGCAGAGACTTGGGATGGAGGAAGCCTAGGCTCCTGCAGTCACAGTGTGGAGGACAGTCCACTGCTGATTTGGAAAGTCTGTGCTGAGCCAATGCATGGGGAATAAACCTCTCCATTGGTAGGACCTTCGCATTTTTGTTCTATTTGAAACCACAATTCATGTTATTATAAATAATAGCTCAATATTTTCAACATGATTTTGTTACATCAGTTTGAAGTGTTGGTTTTAGTTTCTATTTATTTTTATTTGTTTTATTTCATTTATTTTTTTTTTTGAGACGGAGTGGCTCTGTCGCCCGGGCTGGAGTGCAGTGGCGCGATCTCAGCTTACTGCAAATTTTGCCTCCCAGGTTCCAGGGATTCTCCTGCCTCAGCCTCCTGAGTAGCTGGGATTACAGGCGTGTGCCACCACACCTGGCTAATTTTTGTATTTTTAGTAGAGATGGGGTTTCACCATCTTGGCCAGGCTGGTCTCAAACTGCTGACCTTAAGTAATCCTCTCACCTCGGCTTCCCAAAGTGCTGGGATTACAGGCCTGAGCCACCAAGCCTGGCCTTAATTTCTACTTATTTAGACACTTGGGTTTAGACCATCATAGGTGAGGAAGATGTTTCATGAAAAGAGCCTCACTCTATCTCCCAGGCTGGAGTGGCAGTGGATACAATCATCACTCACTATAATGTCAAACTCCTGGGCTCTAGCAGTTCTCTCACCTTAGCCTCTTGAGTATCTGGGGCTATAGTTATGCTCACCACATGACTGATTTTTAAATTTTCTGTAGAGAAGGGGTCTCACTATGTTGTCCAGGCTGGTCTTGAACTGCTGACTTGAAGCCATCATCCCACCTCAGCCTCCCAGAGCACTGGGATTACAGGTGCAAACCCCTTCGCCCAGCCTATACAAATATTTTTATAGGTAGCACATATATTGCTTTTTGCAGATAATATAAAGGAGAAAATATTTCCTGATATCCATTTTCAAAATTATCTCTTTATGGCATGAGCTTCTTTGAAAAGTAGTAAAATTTTGTATCTTTTTTTAAGTCACCTTAATCTCGAGATAATAATTAAATGCATGTTTTAAATTGCGCTTGCTTGCATAATACTGATCTGTAACTTATCATAGAAAATGTTTGCAACTTTGGAATGCCATTTTTCTGGTAAGTAAAAAAGTAGCATCTTTAAGTTCAGTCACTGCCTTAAGTACTTTTCCATGAAATAATATGGGAATCTTACGTTAAATATATTTTAATGATCACTCCCCATTTCATTACAAAATATTGTAAATATTCTACCATATTTTCAAGGTTGTATTTTAAAGTTTAACTGTCCTGTAGAACTTTGCACATTCCTGGGTTCAGCTTCTTTGTTGTAATAATGAGCTTATGAAAAATTTAGTGACTAAAATATGATGAGAGGTTCTAACTCCATAACCTTGTCCTGAGATTCTGTTTTTCTTATTCATGTGAAAGCAATTGCTTCATTGGCAATGACACATCTTCTCCACAAAATATTATTTTAATTAAAGGTATCACTTATTTCTTATGTTTTCTGTTACCTCTTTCCTTTGGCAGTCCACAAAAAAGTGGTTTTTATTGCCTTTCATAATTTCTTATAGGCTATTGACTATCACAGCTATAACATGTTAGAAACATTTGTATATACTTCCATCTAACCCTATAGTTAGCATTTGTCCAAAATTGGATAATTTATTTTAATACTTGCTTTTTCCATTTTAAGCAATATTTTCTATGTATACTCCAATAATATGTGTATCTCACAAAAGAACACACTCTGTTTTCATATTGTTATCCATTTGTCACTTTAGTCACTGTTACTGCTGTAACCAGGAAGAGCAAATGTTTCTCCAAGCATATGTGGCTTTATGTCTTCTTCTATTCATGAAAAAATAAAAATTAAAAAAAAATCAAGACGAAGTTATTATAAAGTTTGGTGAAGTTTCATAAAATATAAATTGTGTATTGCATAACTGAGACTTCATAAACATATGCTGACATTTGTTTTCATAATCTATAGGCTCAGTTGTTAAATGCCTTGCCTATGTTGATGGGATGGCTCCATACTATTTTTTATTAATATCAAAAGGTATTATGTCGACTTTAAGAAAAAATTTATTGTTAAGGATAGTGGATGTAATTCCATTTTCTGAACACTCTTCACAATTTATGGTGCTTTTTTTGGCATGACTTTGTGTCAAATTTCCATTTGCTTTTACCTAGTGAGATGGCCCACAAATATCATGTATGGGATGAGTATTAATGCTTTTATTTCTTATTGTGCCTGACATTAGCTTTCATCATAGTTTCTTTGCAAGATTCCTTTTTAGCCACCTGTCCATTTTGTGAGAGTTAATTTAATTGAAAGTACATTATAAAATGCCAATTTATCTTAACTTTGCCTGTTTTATGAAACACGGATACAAAATGCACATAGTGCCCACCCTCACATATTGGTCATTAATTTCTTTCATATTTTTAACACTAAAAACAAATTCAATAAATAGAAATTCTAATGATGTCTTACCAGAACCCATTGGATCATGTTAATACCACTGATTGTGTGTGTGTGTGTGTGTGTGTGTGTGTGTTCATTTTTTTGTTTTTTTTGAGACTATTGGTACTGTTGACAAATACAATAGCAGCCAGCTTTCAAACATTTTTTACCGTGACAATAATGAGAAGCTCTTTCATGTTGTAATCCTATTCACACACATTCATAAATTAATAAAATTTTGTAAAAAAAAAAAAAACTATGTGTGATGTACTCGGCTATTTTCGTGATTTCATTCCATCACAGTTTTGTTTTTAAAATGAGCTGACTTTGATCTACAGTTTGAACAGACCGTGCTGCTGTGTTCTGCACACAGTGGTCATTGGAGGGCAGCTATGAGGTGGAGCAGCAGAAGCAAGTATTTTGGAGTCAGACTGGTGTTTGGTCATCATTTGACTTTTCACTCTGTAAAACTTATTCAGAGTTTTCTCAGTTGCCATGTCTGTAAAATGAGAATAATTATACTTACCTTGTGAAAGTTAGGAGAAGGGAATGAAATAACATATGTAAGGCATCTAGTACACCTCCAGGCACACAGTGTGAACTCACACCATGGTACTCATTGCTAATGGTAGTATTGTTGCCCCCCCTTCAGAGGGGGTCGCTTGACCCTGGTCTGTGTAGTTCACACCAATAGAACAAGACCAGGTTCAGCAAAGCAGAGCAGAAACTCGATTCCTTGTTGAAGAAATGGAGAAGAGGAGCCCTTGCTTCCCCTGGGGGGAAAGGTAAAGGGGGATTTTAAGGACTCTTATGGTCTTAGGGCAGGTAGGTGGAGACTAGGGCAGGGATTCCTGGGAAAAGAGGAGTTCTTTCAGGAGGGGCTGGAGTTTGTGGAGTTTGGATGTTTTTGTTTTCTTTTGTTTTGTTTTTTGAGACAGTCTCACTGTGTCCCCCAGGGTGGAGTACAGTGGTATGATTTCAGTTCACTGCAATCTCCACCTCCCAGGTTCACAGCTTCAAGCAATTCTCTTGCCTCAGTCTCCTGAGTAGCTGGGATTACAGGAATGTGCCACCATGCCCGGCTAGTTTTTGTAATTTTTTTTTTTTTTTTTTTTTTTTTAGTAGAGATGGGTTTTCGCTATGTTGTCCAGGCTGCTCTTGAACTCCTGACCTCAAGTGATCTACCCACATGAACCTCCCAAAGTGCTGAGATTACAGGTGTGAACCACTCTGCCCAGCCAAGTCTGTGCAGTTATATCATTTCTTTTGCACTCAGCACTTTTTGTGCCCAGCAAGGTGATAGTGGCAGGAGGCAGCCAAATCCCTAGGCAGATAGGGGTGGGTCCCTGGTGAAACTCCACCTTCAAACCAAAGACAGTTTAAAGCCTGAAAGCCAAGCTACAAGTCTCAGATGAATCCACAGACCAGATTGATAACCTCTCTTCTCATTTGGCACGCTTTCCTCTGATTGAGCCCCACCCTTCACCTATTTTACATAAACCTGCCCTTCCCTGATTGTTTTTTTACACTATTGTGCCCATCTTTGAGTGGTGCCTTTTGCATGTTCACAAACCAATCAGCCCACAATCCCCTGTACTGAGCCCATAAAAGCCCAGGACCCAGCAACACTGGGAGAGAGACCACTATTTCTCCACATCCTCTCCAGCACCTGTTGTTTCCTGACTTTTTAATGATCACCATTCTAACTGGTGTGAGATGGTATCTCATTGTGATTTTGATTTGCATTTCTCTGATGGTGAGTGATGATGAGCATCTTTCCATGTGTCTGTTGGCTGCATAAATGTCTTCTATTGAGAAGTGTCTGTTCATATCCTTTGCCCACTTTTTGATGGGGTTGTTTGCTTTTTTTTCTTGTAATTTTTTTAAGTTCTTTGTAGATTCTGGATATTAGCCCTTTGTCAGATGGGTAGATTGTAAAAATTTTCTCCCATTCTATAGGTTGCCTGTTCACTCTGATGGTGGTTTCTTTTGCTGTGAAGAAACTCTTTAGTTTAATTAGATCCCATTTGTCAATTTTGGCTTTTGTTGCCATTGCTTTTGGTGTTTTAGTCATGAAGTCCTCGCCCAT
>NW_016809702.1:49259-67716 GCF_001698545.2 Rhinopithecus bieti
GTGTCAATTTTAGATCTTTCCTGCTTTCTCTTGTGGACATTTAGTGCTGTAAATTTCCCTGTACACACTGCTTTAAACGTGTTCCAGAGATTCTGGTATGTTGTGTCTTTGTTCTCATTAGTTTCAAAGAACATCTTTATTTCTGCCTTCATTTCATTATGTACCCAGTAGTCATTCAGGAGCAGGTTGTTCAGCTTCCATGTAGTTGAGCGGTTTTGATTGAGTTTCTTAGTCCTGAGTTCTAGTTTGATTGCACTGTGGTCTGAGAGACAGTTTGTGATAATTTCTGTTCTTTTACATTTGCTGAGGAGTGCTTTACTTCCAACTATGTGATCAATTTTGGAATAAGTGCGATGTGGTGCTGAGAAGAATGTATATTCTGTTGATTTGGGCTGGAGAGTTCTGTAGATGTATATTAGGTCTGCTTGGTGCAGAGCTGAGTTCAATTCCTGGATATCCTTCTTAACTTTCTGTCTCAAAAAATGATGTACTTTCAAGTTTCACAATTCATAGCCCCGTCAATATCTTATATTGACCCGATGGGTCACTAATATTGCAAATTGATGTATGTCTTATTAGTATTTAGTTATAATTAGTGGGATTTTTTTTTAATCTTGAGGTTTTTCTCTCTCAAGAGATGAGACAGAGGGAATGAGTCTGTGCAGTGATTTATGTGTACAGTGTCTTGTATGACATGTGGCTTATCTATCAGTTTGCCACTCACTGTGGGACTCCTTCCACCCTATTATGGTGTTGACCACCAGGATATCATTTGTTCTTTTTATTCTTAAGGCAGTTTTTCTTTCTCCAGAACCAATCAGATGACTCAAAGTTTTCTGTCTTGACATTTCTACTTGCAGGGAAAGAAAAATATATATCAGTACTTTACAAACCAATATATACTTGAGAGAAACAATCAAACACTCAAAATGTGTCAATGACTAATTAAAGTTCATTAAAATGAGTGTCCTGTTATATTCCCTTCCATTGCATTAAAACCTGCAGTTACAGACTTTAAACTCTTCTCTATTTGAGTATCATTATGAGTCTTTGGCTTTTCATAGACACAGACTCAACTTGTTACCATTGATGATAATCACTTAAGAAAATACTGGTGCTCAATATGCACGTCTTCGAGAAGTGCAGCAGCTTTCAGCTGGCTTTTTGTCCTTTCAGTATTACCTTAGACATTTTAAAAAGTCTTTGCTTACTTGCAATAGCAAGATATTCCAAGAGCCTTTGGGTTCTGTCCTGTTCCTCAAAATGGAATTAGCTACTCTGAAAGAAATGGGTTCCTTATCTGGAAAGTAACCCCAAAGAAGGTTGTATATTGGATGATTTCACATGAGTACTGCTACTGGTCAAAAAATAGGCCATTTTAGTGAGATTGCTAGAAAATAAGTTATTTTCGAAGTCCCAGGCTCACATGACATTTCCAAATTAACTCTAAAGTTGCTGAATCATATTTTTAGATTTGGTCCCAACATAAAATTTAAAAATTCCTGTATTCCTTAGATTTTTAACCCCTTACCTATGAAACAGTGAAATTCAGCTACATGAAGATCTTCTATTACATTGATTAGAGCGATTAATTTCATTTCACTGTCAATAAAAATTAAAATATTGTAAAAGAAGGAAATGCAAGGTATTCCTTAAAGGCGCTGATCTATTAATGATATGCTACATGTATTCATTTAAATGTAACAAATCAATATGCAATACTTAACAGTATTTTCTGTAGCATAATTCCCCTCTTCAACATAGGCGAAGTAATAGAAAAGAAACTTTAATTATAGCACCATACCCTCAACTTGTAACTATGAAATGACACAAAACCAAAGTGAATAGAAAGGCATTATGAACAAGAATCTTCCCATAGTGGAATTCAAAGCATATTTGGTTGCTAGCATTTTTCTAAAAAAGGATGGTATGTGAGCAGTTTTGCTTCCTTTTAACACTGTTGCATGTAGCATCACAAAACCTGGTCTCTGGAAAATGATTTTGAGAGCTAGACTGAATTATCAAGGAGTCTGCCAAGATTCTCTGGCATTTGGGATTTGGCAGAATGTTGCAAAATAAGTTTTCTTAGATAATTCTGGTTTTGCTACAAACCCAAATGTCTGAGAAGTCATTCCAAGTGTTCCGACCACAGGTTTCCTTCTACTTCTCTTGATTATGTTACTTTTTTATCTGTCTGGGTTAAAATGGCAAATCACACCACCGTGGGCAGCGATCTAACACTGTGCTTTCTTATCTGTTTCAGTGAACTCTTTCAAATTCTCTCAATAACCTAACATGCGATTTAAATTAATATTTTTAAAATAAAGCTATCAAGTATGAGTCCTTTTTCAAATTATTTTTTGTGCAGTAGATTCTCATCTCATTCCAACAGAGTCTGTCACTCACCACAGGACTGCCACATGGCACAGGGATTCGTGGGCTCCCCTCATTTATCACTTCAGGTGTCTGTTTAGTCCTAAAATTTGAAATAATAATTATTTACGTATGTAAATATTGTTCATAGGAGGCAATGTAGAGAAATTTTGTTACATAAAGGGTTTTTCCCCTTCATATTGCATTGTATATTTGCTGCGGCACTTTAAACCTCACTGCCAGCATTTAAGTACCAAAACAAGTGGTAAAGATGTTGTGTTATGAGAGTTCTGCAATAGGTAAAATGGGCAAGTGCACAAGATCATGGGAGGAACTCTTGGGCAGGAGTGGGTCTTGCAGGCGCCCTGAGAGAGGAATGCATTCTGGATAAATAGAGGGGAGAGGAATGGTGGTTGACGAGATGGGGAGTCGCATTAACAGTGAACACAGCACATCAACAAAGCATCTGGAAGCTGGTCGGGGTTGGAGTAGAGATTAGTGTAGGGAATAAAGTGTGAGTGGATCCAAGAACACAGGGCAATTTATGGAGCGTTGGGAAGGGCAGGCTCAGACAAATGAAGATGCTAATGGCCGCCAGGTACTTTCCAGTGCCAGTCTCTCTGCCAGGCACCCTAGAAAACAGTTTCTTCTCACTCCACTCCATGAGTAAAGCACGAGAGATAAGGAAACTGAGGCAGAGAGAATGAGTAGCTTTTCTGGCATCATCCAGTTCAGCTGCTTCACTCTTTTTTGCTCCATTTCCCTAAAACAATTCTGAAAAAGAATTCTCTCACACACTTTCAAATCAACATAGAAATTTGTTTTCATTTTCATTGTATGAAATTCCATGAGAAATAATCATGAATTTATTTCATTAGGAAGATAGAAAATAAATCAACATTTTTATAAGAATGAATAAAAAGAAGTTTTTATAACAAAACTATTTGATGAAATGGGTTTAAACAAACTTATGTAAATAATAAGCACACAAATGTGGGAAAAAATTACATAAAATTTTATGGCTTTATCTATGTGTCTTGAAAGTTTTGGTAGTCCTGGACAATTAGGTAAATTTACGCTGTAGTTGGAAATTCGGTTTTATAAGAGAAACTGCCACTTTTTTCCCTAGTTAAGTCAAATAAATAAATAAATATTGAGATTGAAATAACTAGATTGATATGACTTTCTGTGAGAGAAGGTAGAGGTTTGGCCTTTCTTTATGACAGTTTCACCAGGAACCAATCATCTGGTTGAAATATATAAAGGAGAACATGTTTATTTCCTGAAAACATTATGACAGTTCTTCAAAAAATTACACCCTTAACATTCTAATGATAATTAACATGCTAAATAAGCTACAAAACAAAGAAGAAAACAAATGAAAAGAAACTCTGCCCCAACTCGGCAGTTTATTTTTCTAAAATTGTCATAGAACCCCAAATTTAAGTTTATGTATTCGATGTGTGATTGAAGTCAAACACTGAGACATGGTGCTTAGAGATAGAGAAAGGTTTATTTGATTTGCTCAGAGCTAGAAGGTGTGAGAGTAAGACCTCTCTGATACATTTTAATAAAGTGATGAAGCAGGAAGTTTTCATGTGGCTAGGGAGTAAGGGAGGGGGAGTTTCAGTTTCTGGGAGCTGAGGGGAAAGTCTGTGTGTTTTTAGTCTTGGATAACATCTTGAGTAACCAGACTTCTGGGCATCAGCAGCTGGTCGCAAGTCCCTAAAGACATTTATTTCTTCTGCAAAAATTTTTTATGATTCTGAAGTTATTTATGTATTTACTCATTTATTTTGCTTGACAAAGAAACAGTGTATCAGTAGTTTATAATTATATTATGGGAACAAGGGATGCTGGGCAAAAAGTGAGTGGTTTACATGTATAAACAAGCAAGGGCATAATCAAGAATTTCTATGATTTTAGTCACTATAAATGCTAGGGGTAATCAATCCATAATTTTGGTCTAAATAACCTGCAGTATTCAGTGCCACATTTCAATGGGTTGCCCCGACCTCACATGCAGAAAACAAAGGTGTGCATCTCAGCATTGCTGATTGGAATGCCAAGGGTCTGGAAAAGAGCACATGACTGCAGGCAGTTGGCTCATTTTCCCAGTCAACACTTCACTTCTCATCAACACAAAACAATTTTATAGCTGCAGCATGTTTATCATCACTTTCCATTTACTTAGATCTTCTTTATTGCAAAAGATAAAAGATTTATGAAGATGCATCCACTGATATACTTTATTGATTGTCCATTCTAAATTTATTTAGTGTTTCCAGATATATCAGTTGACTGCTTGTTGCCTACTTACTTTTATTTTCCTATATCACCTGAGTTTGCTTGGGGTGGTAATATGTGCAGGTAAATATTTACATTCCCTGACCTCCTTTGCAAGTTGAGGATTTTTGTGGGAGCAGTGCTGGCTGAAGAGATATAATCACAAGCCACTGGAGGAGGAGGGCTACTGGGGAGGCTTCTGAATGGGAGCAGACTAGCTGGCATAGCCACTTTCTCCTCTTTTCCCTTTCTTTCCCTTCTTTCTGCTTGAAACTGATGATGGCAGAGAAATAGCATCTTTCTTCAGAGTGCAAGATTGTGGTTCTCACCCTAAAGGTGGTAGAACCAAGAACTAGAGAGAAGGTGGAGATCCAGTGGCTTCATGGAGGCTTGGTTCACCCTACTTGAGGTCTACGCTTTGTGAGAGAACAATCGCCCTCCTTTCTGGATAAGCCACACACAATTCTGAACCGTTGCATTGGATATATCGCTCCATTTACGCACTTAAAATAGGAAAATTAAAAAGTAAAAGCATACCTTCAAAGCCTTCCATTTTTAATATAGAATAGTATTATATCACAAATATGTGCACCATGACACATTTGAAAAGAGCCATACAAAAGAAACACAATATATGAAAATAAAAACATGTAAGAAGCAGATTTTATGCAGCCTTACTAAAACTTTGATGTGGTTACCATAAAGTTGAATGATGGTCAATGGCTACTATCACTGACCCCGTCTCATGGAAATCCCAACAGGGAGAGTGATTCTTTACATTAGACTGTAAATAATCAAGTCTGATTTTCAAAATACACACAGTCAGGAAAAAGAAGCATCTCTTTCTCTGGATAGAAAATGACATTGTCTGCCAAAATCCTAGAGGTAAATGCCAAGAACTAGATAAGTCAAAAAAAAAATTGCTGGCAAAAATAAATGCACACTTTTCAAAATTAATCACATTCTTTGAAAAAATGTTTATGATCCACCTTACTGTTTGTGATCCCTAGGAGAATGACTATATTATTAAAGTCAAGAGCCACAGTGAGTACCTGAAAGAGAAAGCTAGATTCTGAAAATGGAGTAGCATGATCATCTCGATATTTCAGTCTGGATAAATAGTGATACATTTTATTCACGTGGGATATCACTGTACCCAGGGTGACCAAGGTATACAAACAGGCTTAGGGTTTATTGTTTAATTGGCAAGAAAGTACGCTCCCAAGAGACAGAAACTGACTAATGTCCTGTGATATGAATGAACAATTAGAAAGGAGCACTTGGATGACAATGGAAGCATTGCTTGCTGATCTCTACCCACAGGCTTTTCTGTGTCACGTTCCTAGGCCTGTGCATTAATAAAATCATGTCTCAAAGTTCTTTTACTGTTGAATCAATCCTTTTGTAAACACCTTCTTATGTTGATAGCTAATGTGCAGACCAGAATTAAAGCAGAGGAATGCCATGGAAGATACGGAGTTACAGCAGAGGAGGGGAGAATTTCACATGTCGCATCCACAAAACCTCCGAGCTAATGTTTTATTTGGCTTTTATAGGTGAAAATTGTAAGGTAATTCTCGGGAAGAATGAGATTCTATATCCCCTGTTTTCCTCGCCTTTGGGTGTTTTACGGGATGTATTAACATGCATCGTAAAACCGTGAATGAAGACTCATTTATACAAAAATTTCTTGAGTGCCAAGTAGTATTAAGACGTATGGGAGATACCAAGTATGTTTCTTGCTCATAGTGTTCCAATCACTATTGGATTTTGATGATAAATAAATTAGAATTTCTTTCTAAGTACTGCTGAAGTAGGTTCAAATAGTATTTTGATTTATATTTTATAGTATTCAGTCAGGATGAGGCAGAGTGCTCGTCTTGATGTTGTACAAAGTAAGTGTTTTCAAGTGGCAGCGTGTGTTGAGATTACATACCCGTTTATATTTGGACACCAATCTGAACACGCTGAGCTACTTTTAAATTGAAATAGAAACTAATACATGGAAATAATATTTTCTTCAGGGCTTCAGTCTTTTGTATCTCATGATTTAAAATGTAGGCAGGCTCCAGTCTGAAATTCTGGAAAGTATAACAAGCAGTTTGAAAATTGCAGCCATTACCACCATATTTCTCCCTTCCTGGTTTGTCATTCAGGAGTGAACACTTTGAATGTTCATTTCTCTTTTTTCAGTGAACAGTGATGCCTTCTGATAAAGAAGTATGTTGAGAATAAGACTGTAACCTCAAACCTCCTAATTTACAAGATCCTTGAAATCAATATAATTCTTTGGAAATTACTATTCCCCCACCCCTATGAAAATACTTGCTTTGAGAAACAGGTTAATTGTAATAAACCTAATAATACTACATGAAAACCTGCTAGTAAGCCTAGAACTTTTATTACTTTCTCTAAGGAAGACAAAGATTTATTTTAAATGACAATAGGCCACACACAGTGGCTCACGCCGGTTAATATCCAGCACTTTGGGAAACTGAGGGGAGGCAGATCACCTGAAGTCAAGAGTTCGAGACCAGCCTGACCAACATGGTGAAACTCCATTTCTACTAAAAATTTTTTAAAAATCAGCGGGGCATGGTGGCAGGCACCTGTAATCCCAGCTACTCTGGAGGCTGAGGCAAGAGACTCTCTTGAACCCGGGAGGTGGAGGTTGCAGTGAGCCGAGATCGTGCCATTGCATGCCAGCCTGGGCAACAAGAGGGAAACTCTGTCTCAAATAAATAAACAAATAAAATGACAATAATAATAAGGATTAGACACATTGGAAATCATAGACATGAATGCAATTCTATCTTAATACGTTGTTTTTACTTCACTATTTTAGAGAGATAATTAAATTCTGCTTGTTACTGAAGATCAATACAGAATTAATTGGGAATAATACAAGAAGTTAAAATAGTAGCTCCTCATTAAATGTCCCTGATGTGTTTAACCTATCACAAAGTGGTGTGGTAGGCCTGCAGTTAATTATTATTTATTTATTTATTTGTTATTTATTTATTTATTTATTTTTGTTTGTTTTGTTTTGTTTTGTTTTTGAGGCGGAGTCTCGCTCTTCGCCCGGACTGGAGTGCCAGTGGCGATCTCAGCTCACTGCAAGTCCGTCCTCCCGGGTTCACCCATTTCCTGCCTAGGCTCCGGAGTAGCTGGATAAGGCGGCCCGCACTCGCCCCTAGTTTTTTTATTTTAGTAGAGACGGGGTTCACCGGTTGCCAGGATGTTCTCATCTCCGACCTCGTGATCCGCCCGTCTCGGGCCTCCCCCAAAGTGCCTGGGATTACAGCTTGAGCCACCGCGCCCGGCCTATTTTATTTATTTTAACATGAAATCTCACTCTGTCGCCCGGCTGGAGTGCAGTGGGTGATCTCAGCTCACGCAACTCCAACTCCCAGGGTTCCAGCAATTCTCCTGCCTCAGCCTCCCAAGAAGCAAGGGCCCACCACCACACCCGGCTAATTTTTTTTACTTTTAGTAGAGATGGGGTTTCACTATGTTGGCCAGACTGGTCTCAAACTCCTGACCTCAGGGGATCCGCCCACCTCAGCCTCCCAAAGTGCTGGGATTACAGGCATGAGCCACTGTGCCCAGCTGCTGCAGTTTATTTTGTTTTAAAACACTGTGCCTTTTTTAAAATCCAGGATGCAATGTGGACTACTGCAGCCTGACTGGCTGCACTATTCCAACTCTGAAAGCATCCACCTGTGATTAAAACAAGCACCCCGGGAATGCTGAATGAACAATGTAACATTTAGTGCACCAATTGATTTCAAATGCGTCTTTTACTCCCCTTTTTGGCAGCTTGTGAATATTTTTGCATGCATCTGACTTGTATTGATTTCCTTTAACTTCTTAAAAATACAACACTGACACAATTCAAATAACCCTCTTATTTTTGAAGGTTTTAGGAACCTCTAATAGATGGAGAAACTGAAGGGCAGGGAGTCTGAGTTGCCCCTGGGTGCAGAGCTGGTGAGTGACCAGCCAGGATGGGAATTCAGGTACCCCGAGTCTCAGCCAGGTCCTCTGAATGCCACTGCTGTAAGAGGTACTGAGTAATTTTAAGCACAGCTGCTGTCAATGATATACAGTGTTTTCAAAAGCATCCATGCTCTGTTTAAAGTTCCACTAAGCATATCATTGCTTGTCAGCTGTTGGAACATACATAACTAAGTAAGATGACACATGAGAGCTTGTGGAGGAAGACAGGTAGTGTATCTTAAAGGAAAACTAGAAGCTCCATCAATTATTACAGTCTCTAAATACTCAGTATGCAGCCAGCATGAACTCATAGGGCCACAGAGAATGATTTAGAATTGATTTTTAAGTCTCGGGAGTTGAGAACAGCATGCAAAGTGCACCGAAGGAGACCAAAACTTGGGTAACCACTTAATCTTATCATGAGCAGGATATATGAGGAAGGAAGAAAAGTAATGTTTTTCCTGGAGATATTTTTCTTCAGAATTATAGATGATCAATTAGTAATCAAGCACTTTATAGAGGATAAAGAGAAAATGTATGAAGATTCACTAATCTTAGGGTGAGAGTTGCTGGATTATTACCAATGTTCTATCTCCTCCAAATAAAGAGACTGATATTTTTACATTATTTTTTGTAAGGGAAGTAGAATAACTCAGTTTTCTAATTAGATTAACTTAGTGGTCAATACACAGGATGATTTTGAACTGTCAAAGACAAAGATTTTACATTCTTATTTTTCCATTACTAGTTTATAATGGAAATTAAACTGGGGTTAAATAAAATGGTGAATTTTTAAGCACTACTGTCTTTATGCCAAATCTGTCTCTCATTCCAGCAATTCCAGTGTTCTGTGGACCCATCCACAACCTCTTGATCTTCTCTTGCCCAATGACCTTCACTCATCTTCACTTACTGCCTTTATGGACAAACTCTGTCTGGGCTTGGTCATCGTAAAGGATCTCAGCCCTCTGAAATCTTAAGTGATGAGAATTCGTTCTCTCATTATGGGCCAAACAGAGCTGGCTGCTCATTTCCTCACTACCTCTGCACCCACTTATTCACAGTATTTATCTCTTTAATTCTTTTCAATTAGTCTTAATCAGTTGTGCTGGTTTCGTTTCATTCCCTAACTAATCTACGTCACAATGCCGGTAACTTCAATATTTGTCTTCCATCATCCTCATTTTCCTTTCTTATTTGTCCTAGGGTCTTACCTGTTCTATCAGTCCAGTATCAAGACTGAAAAATACCTCCTCAGTGCTTGAACTTGGTTTTCCTCTTCTGTGAACCATTTGCCCATCAGGGTTTTCATTTTTTCCTATGAGGATACTAATATCTTATTTGCTGTATGAATTGTGTAAGTTTAACCTGCAGAGTAATATTTCATCTATATAAATTGCAAGTATTTTTTCTCAGGGGTTTATGTTTTCAATTCAAGTATGTTCTATTTTATTATACAGAAGATTTTATTTTAATATGTCTATTCATTAAAATTTTTGTGTCTTGATTAAGTTCTCTCTCCTTACAATAAGTATAAATATTCTATTATATTTTCTTCTAATAGTTCTGAATTTTATTTTCACATTTTAGTATTTCACAGAAGTGTGATTTTGGTATATAGGTTGTTAAAAGAAAAGCTTTAGAGAAATGAAATTTAACAGAGTTTATTTGAGAAAAGAATGATTCATGAATTGAACAGCACTCAGAACCAGAAGAAGTTAAGATAATTCTTCCCAGAGGTGTGAGTGGAGAGCTTATAAAAGCTCAGAAACAAAACAGAGAAATCACCTGATTGGCCACAGCTAGGCATTTACGTTATTTGGGCACAGTGTGATGAGTTTGCTACCTGTGATTGATTGAAGGTTGGCTGTTTGTGATTAGCAGAAACCCAGTTATTTGTTACAAAAAGTATTTTCTTAAATTAGGCTTTTATGTTTTTAGGCACTAAGTTCAATTATAACTTATACATTTTTAGGCACTAAGTTTGTTATAGAGAAACTCATAGTATAAATAAGGTGACAACCATAGGCTAATGGACATCCACTTGTTGAATTTGACAGGTGTTAGGTAGTGATCAGATTTTATCTTTTTCGAAGTATTGATGATCAAGTCCCACTTGTTGAAAATTCATCCACAACCGCTGATTTATGATGCCACTTCTGTCACATTCCTGGGTTTATGTTCAGCCCTTTCTTTTGCCTCATTCTTTTTTGTTAAACCTGAGTCTATATACCATGGGCCTTAACTATTAAGCTTTAAAATGCATGTTGCTGTCTGGGAGGGTTGTTCTCAGATATTCTCCAATATTGTCTTAGCTATTCTTTGGTCTTTGATTACTTTGCAAAAATTCTAGAATCAACTGGCCAAGTTCTACAAAGAGAAAAGAAAGTAAAACAAAAAGAAAGAAGGAAGGGAGGGAGGGAGAAATCAGAAGAAAGGAGGGAGAAAGAGAGAGAAAGATAGATGGATAGTCTTCTTTGTGTTTTATTAAAATCATAGCTATTCTGAAATTAATATGAGTATTAAGTTATCTCATCTGTGAAAACAGTGTTACTCTCTACATATTTAAGCATAATTTTGTATTTGTTTCTATTCATAAAGTTTATTGATCTATACTTTTTTTTTTTTTTAACTATTTCAATAGATTTTTGGGGAACAAGTGGTGTTTGGTTACATGAATAAGTTATTTAGTGGTGATGTTCGAGATTTTGGTGGACCCATCACCAGAGCAGTGTACATTTTGCCCAATGTGTAGTTTTTAAACCTCACCTCATTCCCAGCATTTCTTCTGAGTCCCCAAAGTCTATTGTATCCTTCTTGTGGCTTTGTGTCCTTATAGCTTAGCTCCCACTTGTGAGTGAAAACATACAATGTTTGGTTTTCCATTTCTCAGTTACTTCACTGATAATAATGGTCTCCAATTCCACCCAGATTTCTGCAAATGCCATTAGTTTCTTTTTACAGCTGAGTAATATTCCATGGTATGTGTGTGTGTATATGTGTATATATATGTGTGTGTGTATGTGTATATATATAACATTTTCTTTATCCACTCTTTGATTGATGGGCATTTGGAATGGTTCCATATTTTTGCAGTTGCAAATTGAGCTGCTATAAACATGTGTGTGCAAGTATCTTTTGTATAATGACTTATTTTCCTCTGGGCAGATACCCAGGAGTGGGATTGCTGGATCAAATGATAATTCTACTTTTAGTTATTTAAGGAACCTCCACACTGTTTTTCTTAGTGGTTGTACTAGTTTACATTCCCACCAGCAGTGTGGAAGTGTTTCCTTTTCACCACATCCATGTCAACATCTACCATTTTTTAAAATTTTTAATTATGGTCATTTTTGCAGGAGTGAGGCGATATTGCATTGTAATTTTGATTTGCATTTCCCTGATCATTAGTGATGTTTAGTGTGTTTTCATATGTTTCTTGGTCATTTGTATATCTTCTTTTGAAAATTGTCTATTCGTGTCCTTAGCCCACATTTTGATGGAATTTTTTGTTATTTTCTTGCTGATTTCTTTGAGTTCCTTGTAGATTCTGGATATTAGTCCATTGTCAGATGTTGACATTGCAAAGATTTTCTCCCACTCTGTGAGTTGTCTGTTTTCTCTGCTGATTATTTCTTTTGCTATGCAAAAGTTTTTTAGTTTAATTAAGTCCTATCTATTTATCTTTGTTTTTGTTGCATCTGCTTTGGGTTCTTGGTCACGAAGTCTTTGCCTAGGCCAAAGTCTAGAAGGGTTTTTCCAATGTTGTATTCTAGAATTTTTATGGTTTCAGGTCTTAGATTTAAGTCTTTGATCCATCTTGAGTTGATTTTTATATAGGGTGAGAGAAGAGGATCCAGTTTCATTCTTCTGCATGTGGTTAGCCAATTATCCCAACACCACTTGTGGAATAGGGTGTCCTTTCCCCACTTTTTGTTTTTGTTTGCTTTACTGAAGATCAGTTGACTGTAAGTATTTAGCTTTATTTCTGGGTTGTCTATTCTGTTCCATTGGTCTATGTGCCTATTTTTATACCAATACCATGCTGTTTTGGTGACTGTGGCCTTGTGTTATACTGTAGTTTGAAGTAGGGTAATGTAATGCCTCCAGATTTGTTCTTTTGGCTTAGTCTTTGGCTATGCAGGCTTTTTTTTTTTTTGGTTCCATATGAATTTTAGGAATTTTTTTTCTAGTTCTGTAAAGAATAATTATGTTATTTTGATGTGAATTGCATTGAATTTGTAGATTGTTTTGGCAGTATGGTCATTTTCACAATATTGATTCTACCTATCCATGAACATAAAATGTGTTTCCATCTGTTTGTGTCATCTATTACTTCTTTCAGCAGTGTTTTGTAGTTTTCCTCGTAGAGGTGTTTCACCTCCTTGGTTGGGTATATTCCTAAGTGCTGTCGTTGTTTTTTGTTTGTTTGTTTGTTTGTTTGTTTGTTTTGCACCTATTGTAAAAGGGATTGAGCTCTTGATTTTATTCTTAGCTTGGTCACTGTTGATGTATTTGTTGATGCTGTTGGGCTACTGATTTGTGTGCATTAATTTTGTATCCTGAAACTTTGCTGAATTCATTTACCAGTTCTAGGAAATTTTTGGATGAGTCTTTAGCGTTTTCTAGATATACGATCATGTTATCAACAAGTAGCGACAGTTTGACTTCCTCTTTACTGATTTAGATGTCATTTATATCTTTCTTTTGTCTGATTGCTCTGGGTAAGACTTCCAGTACTATACTGAATAGAAGGGGTAAAAGTGGGCATCCTTGTCTTGCTCCAGTTCCCAGGGGGAATGCTTTCAACTTTTCCCCATTCCGTATACGGTTGGTTGTGCGTTTGTCATAGATGGCTTTTATTACATTAAGGTATGTCTCTTCTATGCTAATTTTGCTAGGGGTTTTAATCATAAAGGGATGCTGGATTTTGTCAAATGCTTTTTCTGCGTCTATTGAGATGATCACGTGATTTTTGTTTTTAATTCTGTTTATGTGGTATATTACATTTATTAAATTGTGCATGTTAAACCACCCCTGCATCCCTGGCATGAAACCCACTTGATCACGAAGGATCATCTTTTTGATATGCTATTGGACTCAGCTAGTATTTTGTTGAGGATTTTTGTATCTATGTTCATCAGAGATATTGGTCTGTAGTTTTCTATTTTTGTTATGGCCTTTCCCAGTTTTGGTATTAGGGTGATACTGGCTTCATAGCACAATTTAGGGAGGATTCCCTCTTTCCCTATCTTTTGGAATAGTGTCAATAGGATTGGTACCAATTCTTCTTTGAATGTCTGATAGAATTCAGCTGTGAATCCTTCTGGTCCCTGACTTTTTGTTGTTGTTGGCAATTTTTTAAATTACCATTTCAATTTCACTGCTTGTTACTGGTCTGTTCAGAGTTTCAGTATCTTCCCACTTTAATCTAGAAGGGTTGTATATTTCCAGGAATTTATCCATCTCTTCTAGCTTTTCTAGTTTATGCATGTAAAGGTGTTCATAGCAGCCTTGAATGATATTTTGTATTTCTATTGTATGGGTTGTAATATCTCCCATTTTATTTCTAATTGAGCTTATTTGGACCTTCTCTCTTTTTTTCTTAGTTAATCTTGCTAATGGCCTATCAATTTAATGCATCTTTTCAAATAACCAGCTTTTTGTTTCATTTACCTTTTGTATTTTTTGTTTGTTTGTTTGTTTGTTTGTTTCAATTTCATTTAGCTCTGCTCTGATCTTTGCTATTTCTTTTCTTCTGCAGGTTTGGATTTGGTTTGTTCTTGTTTCTCTAATTCCTTGAGGAGTGACCTTAGATTGTCTATTTTGTGCTCTTTTAGACTTTTTGATGTAGTCATTTAATGCTATGAACTTTCCTCTTAGCACCACTTTTGCTGTATCCCAGGGGTTTTGATAGGTTGTGTCACTATTGTCACTTAGTTAAAAGAATTTTTAAATTTCAATCTTGATTTCATTTTTGACCCTAAGATCGTTCAGGAGCAGGTTATTAAATTTCCATGTGTTTGCATGGTTTTGAGGGTTCCTTTTGGAGTTGGTTTGCAGTTTTATTCCACTGTGGTCTGAGAGAGTACTTGCTATACTTTTGATTTTCTTAAATTTGTTGAGACTTGTTTTGTGGCCTGTTATATGGTCTATCTTGGAGAATGTTTCACGTGCTGATGAATAGAATGTATATTCTGTAGTTGTTGGGTAGAATGTTCTGTATATATCTGTTAAGTCCATTTGTTCTAGAATAGAGTTTAAGTCCCTTGTTTCTTTGTTGACTTTCTATCTTGACCACCTGTCTGGTGCTGTCAGTGGAGTATTCAAATTCCCCGCTATTATTATGCTGCCATCTATCTCATTTCTTAGGTCTACTAGTAATTATTTTATAAATTTAGGAGCTCCAGTGTTAGGTGCATATGTATTTAGGATTGTGATATTTTCCTTTTGGACTAGTCCTTTTATCATTATATAATGTCTCTCTTTGTTTTTTTAACTGCTGTTGCTTTAAAGTTTGTTTTCTCTGATATAAGAATAGCTACTTCTTCTCATTTTTTGTGTCAATTTGCATGGAATATCTTTTTCCACCCCTTTACCTTAAGCTTATGTGAGTCATTATGTGTCAGGTGAGTCTTGAAGACAGCACATGCTTGGTTGGTGAATTCTTATCCATTCTGCCATACTGTATCTTCTAAGTGGAACATTTAGGTCATTTACATTCAATGTTAGTATTGAGATAAGTGGTACTATTCTATTCCATGCTATTTGTTGCCGAATACCTTGGGTTTTTTTCACTGTGTTATTGTTACATAGTTCCTGTGAGAGTTATGCTTTAAGAACATTCATTTTGGTGTATTTCTATGGTTTGTTGCAAGATTTAGAGCTCCTTTTAGCAGTTCTTGTAGTGCTGGCTTGGTAGTGGTAAATTTTCTCAGCATTTGATTGCCTAAGAAAGATTGCATCTTTCCTTCATTTATGAAGCTTGGTTTCACTGGATACAAAATTCTTGGCTGATAATCATTTTATTTAAGGAGCCTAAAGATAGGACTCCAATCTCTTCTGGCTTGTAGGGTTTCTGTTGAAAAATATGCTGTTAATCTGATCAGTTTTCCTTTATATGTTACCTGATGCTTTTGCCTCACAGCTCTTAAGATTCTTTCCTTTGTCTTGGCTTTAGATAACCTGATGACTCTGTACCTAGGTGATGGTCTTTTTGCAAAGAATTTCCCAGGTAAACACTTTTACACTGTTGGTGGAACTGTAAACTAGTTCAACCATTGTGGAAGATAGTGTGGCGATTCCTCAAAGATCTAGAACTAGAACTACCATTTGACCCAGCCATTCCATTACTGGGTATATACCCAAAGGATTATCAATCATGCTGCTATAAAGACACATGCACATGTATGTTTATTGCAGTACTATTCACAACAGCAAAGACTTGGAACCAACCCAAATGTCCATCAGTGATAGACTGGATTAAGAAAACGTGGCACATATACACCTTGGAACACTATGCAGCCATAAAAAAGGATGAGTTCATGTCCTTTTTAGGGTCATGGATGAAGCTGGAAACCATTATTCTCAGCAAACTATCAAAAGGACAGAAAACCAAACACCATATGTTCTCACTCATAAGTGGGAGTTGAACAATGAGATCACTCGGACACAGGGTGGGGATCATCACACACCAGAGCCTGTCATGGGGTTGGGGCAGTGGGGAGGGATAGCATTAGGAGATATACCTAATGTAAATGACCAGTTAATGGGTGCAGCACACCAACAAGGCACATGTACACATATGTAGCAAACCTGCACATTGTGCACATATACCCTAGAACTTAAAGTATAATAATAAAAAAAAGTTAGTTGAAATGTGAAATTTGAAATAATACTAATAAACTTTTCATATTCTGTTAATATTTAAAAAAAAAAAAAGAATTTCCCAGGTGTTCTCTGAGTTTCTTGTATTTGAATGCCTAGATCTCTAACAAGACCATAGAAGTTTTCCTTGATTATTCCATCAAATATGTTTTCTAAACTTTTAGAGTTCTCTTATTCCTTGGGAATAGCGATTTTTCTTAGGTTTGACTGTTTAACATAATCCCAGTCTTCTCGGAGGCTTTGTTCCAAAAGCCTTGTCTTCAAGCTCTGAATTTCTTTCTTCTGCTTGTTTGATTCTATTGCTGAGACTTTCCAATTAACTTTGTATTTCTCTAGGTGTGTCCTTGATTTCCAGAAGTTGTGATTGTTTTTTATTTGTGCTGTTTCACTGGAGATTTTTCATTCATATCCTGTATCAGTTTTAAAAAACATTTCTTTAAGTTGGACTTCACCTTTCTCTGGTGCCTCCTTGATTAGCTTAATAATCAACCTTCTGAATTCGTTTTTGGGCAATACAACAATTTTGTCTTGGTTTGGGTTCATTGCTGGTGAGCTAGTGTGATCTTTTGGGGTATTACAGAAACTTGTTTTGTCATATTACCAGAATCGCTTTTCTGATTCCTTCTCATTTGGGTAGACTGTATCAGTGGGAAGGTTTAGGACTCAACAGGCTGCTATTCAGATTCTTTTTTCCCCCAG
Source organism: Rhinopithecus bieti (assembly GCF_001698545.2). Lineage (NCBI taxonomy): Eukaryota > Metazoa > Chordata > Mammalia > Primates > Cercopithecidae > Rhinopithecus > Rhinopithecus bieti. The sequence goes on from NW_016809702.1 coordinate 66,504, forward strand.
GGTGCTCTCTTGATGTAGTGCTTTCCCCTTTCCCCTGTGGGAATGGGGCTTCCTGAGAGCTGAACTGTAGTGATTGCTATTTCTCATCTAGATCTAGCCACTGGGCTGCAGGCTGGTACTGAGGAGTGTCTGCCAAGAGTTCTGTGATGTGATCCATCTTCAGGTCTCTCAGTCATAGATACCAGCACCTACTCCAGTGGAGGTAGCAGGCGAGTGAATTGGACTCTGTGAGGGTCCTTGGTTGTATTTTTGTTAAGTGCGATGGTTTTGTGTTGATTGGCCTCCAGTCAGGAGGTGGCACTTTCAAGAGTGTATCAGCTGTATAGGGAGGATCAGGCAGTGGGTGGGGCCCTAGAGCTCCCATGAGGTTATGTCCTTTGACTTCAGCTACCAGGGTGGGTTGAGAAAGACCATTAGGTGGGGGCAGAGTTAGGCATATCTGAGCTCAGACTCTCCTTAGGTGGGGCTTGCTACAGTTGTTGTGGGAGATGGGGCTGTGGTTCCCAGGCCAACTAAGTTATGTTCCCAGGGGAGTTATGGATGTCTATGCTGTGTCACATAGGTCACCAGGGAAGTGGGAGAAAGCCAGCGGCCACAGGCCTCACCCATCTCCCATGCAGCCCTCAGACTGAAAGGCCAGTCTCACTCCCACTGTGCCCCTCTCAACAGGACTGAGTTTATTTCCAGGCAGCTGGTGACCAGGGCTGAGCACTTGCCCTAGGCTACCAGCCTCCAGCTGAGAAAGCAAGCAGACTCACACAGTTCCTCAGTGGTCCCATGGAGCCTGCAGCAGCAATCTACCTCCTTCAGAGGGTCTGTGGATTCTCCTGGCTTTCCTGATATGTTCCTACAGTAGTTCTTGGAGTGAAAGTTCATGATGTGGGTTTCCACATGCTTCTCTGTCCATCCAAGTGGGAGCTGCAAGTTAGTCCTGTCTCCTATCCACCATTTTTTTCCTCACAATTCTGTTTTTTAAATAGTTTCATTTTTCTTCACATCTTTTATAGAACTTATTCCTATAACCTTATGCTTTTTCTTTTGACTTATTATATTTTTAATTAGTAGTTGCTGGCATATAAGAATGTAGTTTATCTTTAAATATGAATCTTAAATCCAGAATGATTTTGAAACCTTCTTACCTGTTTGCATAAAATTCTTTTGGACTTTCTACGTAGATTATCATATTATCTGTGAATACAGACAATCCTATTCT
>NW_016809702.1:68070-87536 GCF_001698545.2 Rhinopithecus bieti
TTGGGATATATTCTCCTGGTGTGCCTGTATGCTTACAGCACAGTATTGGGGTGGGAGTTACCCGATTTTCCAGGTGTTGTGTGTCTCAGTTCCCCTGGCTAGGAAAACGGATCCCCTTCCCCCTTGCGCTTCCAGGTGAGGCGATGCCTCGCCCTGCTTCAGCTCTCGCTGGTCAGGCTGCAGCAGCTGACCAGCACCGATTGTCCGGCACTCCCTAGTGAGATGACCCCAGTGCCTCAGTTGAAAATGCAGAAATCACCGGTCTTCTGTGTCGCTCGCGCTGGGAGTTGGAGACTGGAGCTGTTCCTATTCGGCCATCTTGCTCCGCCCCCCCCGTATATTCTTTTAATTGTTATTTCCTTTTCTCATTGTTTACTGCTGATTTTTGGTAGATATCCTTTATCAAGTTGAAAACGTTCCCTGGGGATTGCTATCTGCTAAGGTTTTATTGTTGTGGTAGTTTTAACACGAGTGAATGTTGACTTTTATTGAGCCTATGCAGCATTTTTTTAGACACTCATGTAAAGAAGAAACCTGTGTTTGATGCTGATTCTCTACCAACTCAGTAACTTCAGTAGTCCTAATTGCCAACCAAATGAGACACAGGATTGTTGTAAATTCCAGCAATGTCAACACTGGCTTTTTTTCTTACACCACAGCAGTCTACTTATAGGATTTTATAGGTCTCCAAAAATGCCATATGAGAAGCTGCATTAAACACTCTTCTTGAGGCTAGGCACCGTGGCTCACACCTCTAATTCCAGCTACTCAAGAGGCTGAGGCAGGAGGATCACTTGAGTCCAGGAGTTCAAGATCAGCCCTAGAAACATAGCAAAACTCAATCTCTGCAAAGAATTTTTTTTTTTTTTCATTAACCAGGCATGGTGGTGTGAGCCTGTAGTCCCAGCTACTTGGGTTGCTGAGGTGGGAGGATCACTCAAGCACAGGAGTTTGAGGCTACAGTGAGCTGAGCTATGATCACACTGCACTCCAGACCTGTCAAAAAGAAAACCCACAAAACTCTTCTTGAACTCGGAGCCTCAGCTCCCACTTTCCCCTCTAGCCAGATGACCTGTCAGGAGTCTCCAATAAGTTGTCCAAAAATATATGTTCTCCCTTTGTCAAATGATTCCCAAAGGAAATCATGAAATCTATTTGTTTTTCCTACGTTTTCTCAGCAGGGAAATTTTGGAAATGAGTGAGACAGAGTCAAGTAGCCAGCTGTGGGATGACCTCAAAGCTTTGGGTTTCCCATCAGCATTTTCTGGTCATACAGATCAGTGGGAATGGCCTTTCAAGGCTTGTGTGGTTATACAGCGTTCTGGGAATACAGCCAAGCTGTTCATATCATATTATTCATATTATTGGCACCATAGCTTATTATTGGCACTATTATTAAATTACCAACTAAAGTTGGTAAATATTTTACTTAGAATTTTATACTTAAGTTTATATAAATGTATATGTTTTATACATACATATATATGAAATGTATATATATTACATATAAATTATATATATTTTTATAAGTTTATGTAGTTCCTTCCATTTATTTTCTGTCCAGAGGCATGTCTACTTAATTAATTCTTTTATAGAACTAGCTTTTGGATTTATCGATGCTATTTAGTATTTCTTGAGTTTTAAAAAATATTTTCTGATTTTCTTTATTATTTTCTTCCTTCATCTTTTAAAATTTATGGTGTTTTATTTCTTTCTAACTTCTTTAATTGAATGGTGAAGTCATTCATTTTAATCTTTTTTCTTTTGAAAATATACACTCAAGACAATTTATTTCCTTCAAAGGAAATTTGGCTGCATCTAAAAAGATTTTATGTATGTTGTGCATTTTGTTGTTTAGTTTTTCATACTTCACAATTCCCATTGAGTTTTGGATCCACGAATTAGTTATGTATGTTTTTTAATAGCCATACAGTTGGTTGAGACCTATTCTGCCTTGCTTTGTTTCGCTTTGCTTTTGATTGGTAATCTCTTGCATTTTGTTTTTAGCATTCTGCTGCATTCTCATAATTTCTTCAACTCTGTCTCTCAAGAATATTGAAGTTTCTTGGGTATATTTTTCAGTGGGTCTAAATTTCAGTGGATATATTTTATTTCTTGTAATTTTAATGGTTTCAAATCTCACCATTTTAAAATAGTGCTCAATTTATTTATTAAGTAAGTTAAAAATAAGAAAGGGGATGCACACCCTACACACATTTGTGCAAACCTACTTTTTATTTTGGCCTCCACTAAAGACAAGACTTCTTTTCTGGCGCTACCTCTAAGGTCAAAGGGGAGAGTGCTGCTAAGAGAGGCCACCATTCCCTCTGCAGGCAGACCCTGCCTGCTGCCCTCTTTCTCAGTCCCAGGCTCACCACTGCATCTCTGCACTGATGCTCACACTTCCCTGGGTGTGAAGCCATGCATATGTCTGGGGCAGGAATGCATTCACTTATCTGCTTTGTTGCCACAACTGAAAGGTTTCCCAATTTCCCCCTTCTGCTTCCCTTCCCAAAGCTCAAGTTTCTCCCATTTTTTAAATAAAACAAACACCCACTAAGCCTCTCTCTGTTCCCTGTTCTAGCTATGATCTTCCCTTTCTTCCTCTTCTTTGTTGAGGTACGAATATGCACCTAGTAGGTGCTACAGTCCTCTTAGCAGACCTTCCTCTTCTTGCTCCTTTTCCCTGAAAGCAGGACTCCACACTGCCCTCCCTCAGGCCACCCCCAGCACAACTTCTCTTCTATCATGACTCATGACCCTAGAATAACACCTAGGCGCCTTAACAGGATCTGGCGTCTGCCGTTATTCTCTTGTGTGTCACTATCCCTTTCTTAAAAACTTTAGGAGTTTTATAATGCCCCTCGTTTTTTGAAAGTGCAATGTGACTTCATGCCTCTTTGCTTTTGCATATGCTGTTCTCTCTGCTCAAATGATTTCTGCTTATCTGCACAGAAAACTTCCATTCATACTTCAAAACCCAGCTCAGAAATTTTCTCTTCAGTGAATCCTTCTCTACTTGCCCCAAATACATTTAATCTCTGTTTTTCATTGTGCTGTTTAAATGGTTCTTCTAGTATTAAATTTAACATATAATATTCTAACCATTTTCCTAGATATTTGCTGCCATCCATTGTGCCCTGTGTTCTTAAGATAGAACTCATAGTTTATTTGTCAATAGATTCCCAATAGGCAGCACATTGCCTGACACATGGAAACACTCCATATATGCTTATATACATTCAGAGTGATGTTCGAACTGGATACAGACATCCCTCAGTATCCATGGGGGATTGATTCCAGGACACTGAAGGATACCAAAATTCATGGATGCTCAAGTCTCTGATATAAAACTGTGTAGTATTTGCATATAAGCAATGCACATCTTCCTGTACATTTTAAATCATGTCTAGATTACTTATAATACTTAATATAATGTAAATAGGGGTTATACTGTACTGGTCTTTTAATTTGTATTATTTTTATTGCTGTATTGCTACTTTTTATTGGTGTAATTTTGGAGTGTTTTCAATTTGCAATTGCTTGAATTCATGGATAGGTATGGAACCTGCGGAGATGGAAGGCTGACTGTATCTTGTTTTTTCAGTAAAAATTCATCAATGTTGTTATAAAATTAAAAGTGTTTTTAAATTATTGTATATGTGGATATAAAAGTAATGAATAAACCAAGAATTTGGCATTAGAAATCTGGAATCTTGGGGTACTTTATATTTCTGAAAAAAATTGTTACCACTCACTTCTGAATGACTGGGGTGATATATCAATGCTGGCCAAGGACCTCACGCCAAATCACCAGAAAAGCACAGTTGCTCTTAGGAGCTTGAACACAGAAAGTAATCAATGACATCATTAGTGCTTATGAACTTATGTGTCCTGGGCATTTGGTTGAAGACAGCTGTCCAATAAATAATGTCAGCTTTAATCTGTACAAATCTGTGTTATTAACTTTTATCTGCTTGGTAATGTTCTGCATCTTTCCTGCACCTGCATTAGTCCTCTCTGAATCTCTTTCTTTTTAATCTCTGAATCTTCTTTATGTTTTAAACTGCTTTTTCCCATCAGCATCTCTTTTGTGATTTTGTAAACTTTTGTTCTGTTTACACAAAATAATAGCCAGTATCTGTTATTTTGGATCAAAAAATACATAATGATGTTTTCATCTATAAGAAAATTATGAATAAAGTATTGTCTTAAATGTATAGATATACAGGTAATTAAGGACTATCGGGGTGCAGGTTAAATCATACTTTAAAAGGTTAAATACTCTATATGGATTGAAACATCACTGAAAGCCTTCTAAGAAATAATTTATTGCTGTTATCACAATGCACTGCTAAGAAGGTGCCTCAAGTATTTTCACAGAGTTTTACAGTTGACAAATATTTCTGGCAGAATGTATATAACTGGAGACAATGGGATGGGAAGGGAATGGTGGTGTTCCTCTTGCATGTTCAGGGAGATACAGGCCTGAGAGATCAATTCTACGGCAGTACATCTGGTCTGAAATCCAGGATTAACTTCGGTGCAATGCCCTTCCCACATTCATCTCATGTAGATTTTGGCACAAACATAAATGAAAGACACCTTGATTGCAGACTAGGGTAGAAAACAAAAATGAACTCCATAACATGGTACCATGTAGCACTGCTCAAATCTGGGTCATGTATTCATCTCTACAAAAGTCAAAACCAAACAATAACAAAAACACACTTATATGGACCTCTAAGTGTTGACTTTAATTATTTTTGTTATAATGTTCCTTAAACATGCACACATAAAACATAAGGTATAAATAAATTGCTTATGCTTCCATTAATAGTTCTGATATTACTCTAAACCAAAACCAAATTTGCAAATTAAATGAAAACAATACTAAAGTTGAGAAAATAAAACTCAAATTATCTACACATATTTAATGGGATTGATAATACTGCTTTCTGAACATAAATCATGACGTCCCAGTGTACAAACAATTGGGGTGCAAGTTCTTTTCAGTTTGACATAATTTATATTACCTTGTATCCTTGCCCAGAATGGGTGGTTTATAAACAACATAAACTTATTTCCTGCAAACTTTTCTGAAGGCTGAGAAGCCCAAGATCAGTATGCCAGCAGATTTAATGTTTGGCGAGGGTCAGCATTCTGGTTCATAGACAGCACGCTTCTTGCTGTGTCCTCACCCAGTAGAAGGGGTGAATTAGCTCCCTTGGGCCTACTTTATAAGGGCACTAATCCCATTAATGAGGGCTCCATCTTCATAACCTAATGGCCTCCCCCAAAGCCCCACCTTCTCATACCGTCACCTTGGGAGATAGGGCTTCAACAGTAGAACTTTGGGGAAACACAGACAGTCAGACTCCAGCACCATTGTAGCACATAGAAACTCAATTCTCCCTCAACGTTTCACTAATCAGTCCATTATAAAACCTCCATATGGCAACTATAAGGCCATTTGGCCTTTACTTGACCCAACTACATCATCTACATGAGTCCATCCCTGAGATTTGTTCGTTTAGCAAGTGTAAGGCAAGTTCTACCGATGTCAACACAAATTTAAACACAGATATACATGCAGTGTGTACCTTAATATAATAGTGCTATGTTGTAAATTAGCCATTCATTAGCATGATCTAGAATACCCTTACATGATTTTCTAGTTATGATCAATATCAAAATATAATTTAGAGTACATCATAAAAATCTCCAGGACACCCTATAATACATCTGATAATGCCTAGACATCAGGCAATAGTGTGAAAAGACCTAATATGTGGGGAAACTATTCTATTTTAACCTGGAACTGCACTTGTGTCCCCACCAGAACAAGCACAAAACAGGACTGAATGATGCAACCTGGGTCAACAAGTAGAGGGAACCGCAGACCCTGAGAGGGAGAAATTCTGAGTTGTGCCTCTTATTCCCATTCTCTGCCTAGAACCACATCTTCACATGGCACAAGGGGCAGAGCCCACGCTAAGCAAGACATCTGCTGAGTTGTGGAGGCAGAGATCAGCATCAGAGCATCTCAAGAGGCTGGAATCCACAGAGCAGGACCCCAACAGGAGAGAACCGCAGAGAGGTGACCCCTGAATCTATGTGATGAGCCTTAGTCCATGGCTGAGGGCTGGGCTGCACGTGCGCAGGCCACAGTCTCCCAAGACCAGCAGAGGGAAGGCTTCTGCAGGGTCAGGAGCAGAACAGAGGTATTGCAGTTTACTAGAGCCATGCACTGAAAGGCAAGTTCAAGGAGCTCAGTTAAAATCTATGCATGGAGGCGGGGCGCAGTGGCTCACGCCTGTAATCCCAGCACTTTGGGAGGCCGAGGCGGGCGGATCACGAGGTCAGGAGATCGAGACCATCCTGGCTAATATGGTGAAACCCCGTCTCTACTAAAAATACAAAAAATTAGCCGGGTGTGGTGGCGGGCGCCTGTGGTCCCAGCTACTCGGGAGGCTGAGGCAGGAGAATGGTGTGGGCCCGGGAGGCGGAGCTTGCAGTGAGTCAAGATCACTCCACCTGCACTCCAGCCTGGGCGACAGAGTGAGACTCCATCTCAAAAAAAAAAAAAAAAAACTACGCACGGAACATGTACCAGAAAGTCAAAGTCAAGTCTAAGAAACCTGGGCGTTATGACTTACAAATCTGATTTGAGATCAAATAAACCTTCACTGTTTAAGAATGGCTAATAATATTGATATCACTTTACGGGTAGAAACTTCTTGCATTTTTGGATAAATATAATATATGTTTTATAGCTATTTTTTTTTTTTTTTTTTTTTTTTTGAGGACAGGTCTTGGGCTCAGTCAACCCAGGGCTGAGAGTGCGGTGGTGTGATCTCGCGTTCACCGCAGAGCTCGCCTCCGGGGTTGCGACGCCATTCGTCCTCCCAAGTGACTGGGACTACAGGCACCCGCCACTACGCCCAGCTAATTGTTTTGTATTTTAGTAGAGACGGAGTTTCACCGTGTTAACCAGGATGGTCTTGATCTCCTGACCTTGTGATCCGCCTGTCTCGGCCTCCCAAAGTGCTGGGATTACAGGCGTGAGCCACCACGCTGGGCCATGAGCTATTTTTAAGCCTCTGCTGTTTTGATTGGAATAGATATTAGGCTCTTCAATTTACATAATAGGTTTTTAAACCAGAGAGCACTTAATGAATTAGACTCACCTCCCTTCTGAGCACTGGTGTCACACTGTTCCATAGGCATGATAGGAGTGATTTTTTTTTTCAATTTCTAGTAGTGGTATTCACTTTTTCCTCTTTTAGATTAGTAATGATTCTCATCTTACGTGAAACCAGGGAAAACAAAGCCTGAACAGAACCAAAATGGCCCTCCTCCTAAGTCACAATAGGCTTTTACTTCGCTTTAACTGTGTCTATTTCCGGCAGAAAAATTCTCATCAGAAAAACAAAACGTATTATGAAGTAGTCATCCCTTTCAGATGTGAACTTTCAGCTCCTCTCGCATTCTGTGTTAAAATTTGATCAAGGATGACTTCAAAATCCTAGAAGGACTTCACATTCACAAAATGCCTAGCTAGCTCCTTCCCTTTAAATCTTATTTAAACTGAAAAAAAAAGAAAATATCTGAATTTCCTCATTTTCTTTCTGAAATGATAGTTTATAGGTAAAGCATTTTCATTCAGTAACACAAGTCAGCCTCATTAGTCTAACCTGGTTAGACAGTGGATTTGAGCAGAGGAATCACTTTTGGGGTGGGTCTTCTGAGATTTCAAGCCAAAAAATTGAACAGATATAGTCATGCACCGTATAATGATGTTTCAGTCAAAACAAACTGCATATACAAGGGTGGTCCCATAAGATTATAATATCCTACTTTTTATTATATCTGTTTCAGGTTTAGCTATGTTTAGATATACAAATGCTGTTATGTTCCAATTGCCTACAGTATTCAGCAGAGTCACATGCTATGCAGGTTTGTAGCCTAGGAGCCACAGGCTCTACCATATAACCTAGGTGTGTAGTAGGCTCAACCATCTAGGTTTATGAAAGTGCACTCTGTGATGTTTGCATATGGACAAAATCTCCTAACTACACACTTCTCAAACATATCTCTGTGGTTAAGTGACGCACGACTGTCTTCAGAAATTATACTAAAACACTTCATTTAAACTGGCAACTAGCCGTGTGTGATGAGAGCATGGGGAATGTATGTGCTTAGCTAATGCAGAGATAAACTGAAGTCACACAGAAGGGATGGAATATTTACAGACAGCTTATTCTTGGAGAAAGAGAAATCCTCACACTCCCAAAACCTTAAAAAGACAAAAGGAAGGAATAACACACATATGCACATACATATATGTATACATAGGTATGGTACGTGTGTATATGTGTGTATATGGGGAGTGAGATGAAGACAAACAGAGGGTTTCTCCTAGACATTAAATTTACATGTCTTTCCCACTCTCTTGAAAGAGGGCTTGACTCCCAAAGTGAATTCCCCTCTAAACCAGTGACTGTATTGTTCTAGTTTCCTACATGCTGCCCCATGGTGATGAGGGAAGGAACACATAATATGTCTTTTCCAGAAGACACTCAGTTACTTTTCTTTAAGAAGGAGAAGGGTGAGTAACTTTATAATGGGAAGATTGCAAGATAATCAGCTCTTTTGGGTTTTGAATAGAGACATGGCTGTTGCTAGTTGGTTAGAGGTCTGCTAAAGATGCTCAAGTCGTCTGCCTTTCTGAGAATAGTCAGTGGCTATTCCAAAGCGGGTGGTGGCCTTTGAGCTTACATTCCTGAAAGAAGAGCTGTCAAGCCTGGGAGAGCTGTGGGGAAAAGGAAGGGAGGGAGAAAGGAGAGTCAAGGTTCTAGACTGCAGCCTACATACATGCCTTGGCTGACTGAATTTCAGGCTCTGCTAATTACCAAGGCCCCAGTGCATGGGCTCAAGTGCAGGAAAGCTGCAGATGGACACTGTGCCCAGCTCTAGAACAGGAGTGGAGCAGGGATCTTGGACCAGCCAAACTCTGCCTAGGTCAGTAGCCTCCTCTGCCCTCAGCATTTCATGACAAGGGTGTCCCCAGTCAGCAATGACTGATCTTCCCAACTGGCCCCTGTCAAGTATGTGAGAGCGATGTCTTTGGGCCAGCCTCAGCTGTCTCAGAAGAGCACACTGGGCACACAGCTTCCTTTGCCCTCCAAGAGCAAGAAAAACAGCTCCCACCTGCCTCCCTGTCCAGTTCCCTTTCAATCCACCCTGCACCCAATCCCTGTGTCCACCAGGTCACCTTCCTTTTCAATCTTCAAGGGCTCCCCAGTGTTGATAACAAATTTTAAGTTTTTAAAAACAACTTGTCTCATCTTGTCAGGATCATCTAGGTTGCATCCTAACCTTAAGTATAATGAAACTGATAGTTTTCAAGTAAGACTGAATATAGTTTAAATAATCACAGTCATAAAATAATTTAAAATTAAAATCATAACTAGGGAAAGTATTTGTAACTTCTCTCACAATAAAAGGTATTTCCCTTAAATATATAAAGAGTATCCAAAAATAGAGGGGAAAATAGACCAATGGTGCTAAAGAAAATAATCTGAAAAATGCTCTTTCAGTTTAAAAAGTGGAAATGGCTACCTATCCAAAGATGCTCAGCCTCATGCATGTAAGAAAACACAAGTCAACACCACATGGAGATAATGATTTTAACTATAATTACCACATTTTTATTATGATATTATGTTGGCAAAGGGGCCCATGTCTTATCTCTCCAAAGAGATTGAGCCCACGTAGAAGGCAGAATTCATGTTTTCTATTTTTGTATTTCAGTAGCATCTTGATAAATATCTGATTAATAAATATCTGAGGTAATGATCTGGAGCTAATGCTGGGGATGCTGTCAATGATAATTTGTCACTCTTCAACGTTGCCACAGTCTTCAGAACTAGAAAAAGGCAATAGATGGAGGGGTGCCAGTGGGAAAAACACTGTCATTTTCTCTGTCTTGCATGACTCTATTGGTCTGGAATGGCGCGTACAGTAATCTTCTTGCCTGAGTACAATGTTGAAAAGAGAAAAAAAAATACAATGGCAATTAATGAGGCAATTGTGGATTTTTTCGTCTTTTTCCGGCAGCACCCTGGAACATTCAGGATGCTCTGAATCATATCACCACACACCCCAGTCACGATATGCACCCCCTCCTTCCAGGATCTTACGGATTAGCCCAGATCCCATGGTGATGTTTAATCCCCACAGTGAAAACAAAGACTTAAAACAAGACTCGTCTGAAAGTGGCTATGTGCAATACCTGCAAGATGACTGATGGAGAGATGGTCCAAATAAACTAGAGAGGAAGTGGAGCTAAGGACAAGACACAATGCTGACAGTTGTTTTGGTTCACAGGTGATAGGAAAAATAACTTCAGGATATTTGTTTTTAAATGAGTTCCTGCAGCTCTTTTCATAAGCTTTCCATACTGAATGATGTAATGAAAGGGCTCAATTCCAAATATTGTGACATTTGATGCAGTCATTATATAAAATACTTCTAAAATGCCAAAAAGAACATAATGCTAATGAAAAAACACAATTTTGCATAGTCTTGAGAAAAGTAGAATAAAAAAAGATAGGTGAGGGGAGGTTAAATCTGAAATCAATATATCTAACAAAGAGGTGTCATGCCTGAAATGACATATGTTGATAAGAGAAAAATAATGTTCTGATTTTCTTATTGCAAAGTGCACAACACCCATAAAGCAGAAGGCAAATTTTCAGTATAACTGGCAGACTTCATATGGTTAGCTTCTGTTCAAGCAAAAGAACAAACATTAAATTTGCTATTAGTTAAAATCATTCACATAACATTACAAAGCACCAATCCATAAATGTTTAGAGTTATGGTCCATAATTATAGGTAATTTTCTGAGCAGAGATTTTCTGAGTGGAGGGCTAAAGTTGTCCTCCTCATAAATGTTATATATAGCTTTGGAGTGGAGTTAAATAGCTTCTCTTCAGTTCAATAGCACTTCCTTGTATTTATCAGTTTCAGTACCTGGTTTAATGTCCAATGGACATGCAGGCAGGGAAACGGCAACAGCTTGCCAGCCCTGGTAGACTGGGTTCAGGACACCAAGCCCTTTTATAGCAAGTTTTCTAAAGCTGTAGGCTTTGCTAAAGGGATCCATGAGCTCCAGAAATCTCTCAATGAGTGCCAAAGTGGGAGCCCTTGATGTCTCAGCCTTGGTTTCCTCAGGAAGGAGGGTATTCAATAACTTGGTCTCCCATTTGGGGGACAAATATCATATCAAAATGTGCATTTGCTTTTAATAAAAGGTTTTCAAAACAAAGATAAGGCATGGTCCTAGGAGTTGATAGAAGAGAAGCACTTTGGAGTTGAAAGGTAAAAATGACTGGCAGATTTGAAATGGTGTTTTTTCAAAGCATTCTTTGCAATGATGGGGCTGAGAGGTTAGCAAGGGAGCTCTCGGAGTGGCCTACTGTATCCAGGCGTAGAGCCATGGTGGGCAGCACTAAAAGGGGATAACCCTGGTGATTAGAAAACATTCCCTCCTGTACTTCCTGTCTTATGGCACATCAGCAAAAGCGACCCAAACATGTTTCTTTTCTTTTCTTTTCATTTTTGAGATAAGGTCTTGCTCTGTCACCCAGGCTGGAGGGTAGTGGCACAATCATAGCTCACTGACTGCAGCCTTGAACTCCTGGCCTCAAGCAAGCCTCCCATCTCAGCCTTCCAACTAGCTGTGCTGCAGGCATATGTCACTATACCTGGCTAATTAAAAAAAAAAAAAAAACCTGTAGTAACAGGGTCTTGCTATGTTGCCAGGCTGGTCTCCAACTCCTGGTCTTAAGTGATCCTCCCACATCGGCCTCCCAAAGTGCTGGGATTACAGGTGTGAGCCAGCTCTGCAGACCCAAAGCTGGGAGTACAACTGAAGGGAGGATCCCTGTGAGAGCAGAGCAAACAAGTTGGAGCAAACAGAGTGCACACCACAGGGCAGGATTTGACAGGTCGAAACAGAGGTACACCCCAGACATCACAGGAACCAAACGATGCTCCAAAGGAATGTTGTAGAAGATCTACCCAGGAAAATCTGACAAAGATCCCAAAGCAGCTTGGCAGCAAGTATGCACTGGTGGTCCACAGCATGCCGGAGCTGAGCACAGTCCCAGGGTGGGTTGGAGGAGACAGACGTGTATGAGAATGGTAGCAATGCCATGGTGTGAGGGCAGCCATGCTCATGTGCAGGTGTTGAACCCACATAAGGTTTGCCTTACCCATCCCCAGGCAGAAGGGCATTTAGTGATGGTTTCCTTTTTTTCTTTTCTTTTTTTTTTTTTTTTTTTTTTTTTTTTTTTTTTTTTTTTGAGACAGAGTCTCGTTTTGTCGCCCTGGCTGGAGTGCTGTGGCACAATCTCGGCTCACTGCAATCTCCACCTCCCGGGTTCACGCCATTCTCCTGCCTCAGCCTCCTGAGTAACTGGTACTACAGGCGCCCGCCACCATGCCCAGCTAATTTTTTGCATTGTTAGTAGAGACGGGGTTTTACCATGTTATCCAGGATGGTCTCGATCTCCTAACCTCGTGATCGACCTGCCTCGACCTCCCAAAGTGCTGGGATTACAGGTGTGAGCCACCACGCCCAGCCTTAGTGATGGTTTTCTAAGGAAGAGTGGCTCTGTTGAGAAGTAGCAGTGGGAAAATTTGGAGGCACAGAGATGAGAACACATAAATGAGTGAACACAGAGTGAGAAATCCAGGGTTCAGGGCAGAGCCAGTAAGAGTTTCAGCAGCGAGAAGAGTGGAGGGGGAGTCCTAGAGAAGAGATGGGGGGAGTAAGAGCCTTGAAAGTCATGTGATGTCACATGAAGTTTGATCTCATTTTCTACCTAATTTGTGGCCATAGGACCAGTGATGCCATTTGGCATGGAAACTTACAGCAGGGCAAAGGATGATAGGAAACGGAATGCACTGAGAAAACAGCGTGACTAGCTGGAAGCTACTCAGATGCTATGCCAGTTTGGGCCAGTGTGATGCCTTCTGTACCAAGACAGCAGTAGAGGGTGGGTACCTAGAAGATATTGTGGAGGCAAAATAACTGCATATTGCAGGTGGCAAGAGGGAAGGCAGCTGGGAGTCTTAGTCTGTAATGTTTGACAAGACTGAAGTAAGGGGACAGCAGCTCTAGAGGTGAAGATAATGATTCTGGTCGCACATGTAAGACAGTGTGCATATGGGATGCAGGGGCATAGCCAGACCTGAAGATGGGAGCATTCTGTGCCACTGTAGAGCTTAAGCCATGGAAATGAATGAGGCGGCTGTTGGATAGCCATTTGCCTCTCCAGAGTGTTCCCTTTGGCTTCTCTCTAGTCTAGATATACAGTCTCTCCCACGTCTAATCACTCTCCAAGTTCTACCAGTCCTACCTTGCCTATTATTAAACTGTTTTATCCTTTTTACTTAGAGCTGTACTGTCTAATACTACCCACATGTGACTGTTGGGCGCTTGAAATGTGTTTATCTTGAATTGCTCTGCACTATAAGCATAAAGACATGCACTTTCTGTGAAAAAGTAAGAATGTAAAATGTCTCCTTTAACACTATTTAATGTTGATTATGTATTAAAATAATAATGATGTGGAGGTATTTGGTTAAAATATATATATTAATAAATTAATTTCACTTGTTTTAAGTACTAGGAAATTTAACTTGACATGTGTGGCTTGTGTTATATTAATATAGCACGGGTGCTCTTCTAGAGTATCATTGTAACAGAGTAATATGATATAACTGAAAAGTAGGACAAAAGCTGCTAAGACTATTTATGAACTGGAACTCTCATAATGCCATCTCTTTGAGCACTGCAACTCCCTACTTCTTCCTATAACATATGCTACCTTTGCTACCCCAGGTTTTAATATCCACCGGTATGAGGATTGTGGCCCTGCAAAGGATATCACCTGAGCAGCCTCATGGTAAGGGCATCAACTTTCTGGGTTGTTTCTTCCTGGTAAGTGCTTAAACTAAACATTGTCATGTAGTGGTGTAATAGTAAATGGCCTCTTCAAAAAAAAAAAAAAAAAAAAAAAAAAAAAAAAAAGGCCAGGCACGGTGGCTCATGCCTGTAGTCCCAGCTCTTTGAGAGGCCAAGGTGAGGGGATCACTTGAGGCCAGACCTGGAGATCAGCCTGGGCAACACAGCAAGACCCAGTCCATATGAAAAATAAAATTAAAAAGGAAAAAAATTAGCCAGGCATGGTGGTGTGCACCTGTAGTCCCAGCTGCTTGGGAGGCTGAGACAGGAGGATCACTTGAACTTAGGAGGTGGAGGCTGCATGCAGTTGGCTATAATTGCACTACTGCACTCTAGCCTGGGCAACAGAGTAAGACCCTATCTCTATAAAAACAAAAAAAGGCCCTACTTGAGACCTTTCCCATGGTATAAATGCTCCCACTATGCCCAGTTTTGAGCTACCAGTACATTACCAACTGGCTTGCAAAGTTCCTGGGTATTCACCAATGACTCTTGCAATCCACTTCAAGCAGGATCAACTTGCCTGGGTCAAATCTGAGCAGTCTGGTGGGCCAGAAAACCACGTATGTGTGAGTCTGGATCAGTACTGCCCAATAGAACTTTCTGCACTGATAGGAATGTTCTGGATCTGTGTTCTGTGGCTGTTGAACTGTGGCTAGGAGGACTGAGGAACAGAATTTTAAATTTCATGGTATTTTAGTTAATGTTCATGTAAAGAGCCATCTGTGGTTCGTGGCTACCATATTGGACAGTCCAGGTCTGGAGGTCTGTAGCAAACAACATTCCATGTGTAGGGAGCTGAGAGAGAAAGCGGAAGAATGAGAATACCGCCAAAACTAATACAAGGCCAGTTCCTAACTTGGGTGTGAACAGGTATGGTGGGGAGGAGGAAGGCGTGCACAGACTTCTCTGCTACTTAAAGCATATTGACCCCACCTCCTGGGAGAAAGAAGAAAACAAATTGCCCTCCATATTTTTTGAGTCAGTGTAATAGTTTATCTCATAAAACACTGGTAAGTCTTCCTTAAATTCCAATTAATACAACTTAAATTCATGAATATGAGCTCTCATGCCCCATGAATCCCCATGCCCCCATCACTTACAAAGTTCTCTGAATGCAAGGAGAGAACTCAATTACTATGAAACAATCATCCTGGTTCTTCGGAATGTGCTAGACTACTGGTTTAGGCCCAGAGAGGAGAGTCCACATGGACTTCCTGCTATATTTGCAGATTAAGAACTTTAGCCAGATAACATCTGGTTTTTCCCTGAGGAAATGAGCTTCAAAAGCAATAAGAAATCTTATGCTTTATTAAAAGGAATATTTGACAACAACTGGGAGCATATTATGTTTGTCTTAATCACGTAAGTTTAATCAAACTCATTTCCATTGGTCCAAATTCCAGATCAACTGACTATCTTGTTGATACATTAAAAAGTCATTGATCAATGGTTTCAAAATTTGGACAGCAGATTGTGATCAATTCTGGTTCCTGAAGATCATTTCACTGCACTGCAGAAACTTAAGGCTTGATAATTTTGTTTCTAAGCCTTGCCTAAGAGAAACAATATAGCAATTTCTTAATTGTTTCATTAATTCCCAGTTGGCAAAAATATACATTTGTGAATTGATCAGTAGAACTTGCAATTAAATTAACAATATTGAATATCTAGATAATGAAGATTTCAAAAGCAGTTACTATATTATGACCATATTTTTCCTTATATTCTGAAAAAAAAAACAAAACCAAAATAAACAGGAAAACAAATGAACCCCTCCAGTGTAAACACTGGATAACTTCTGATTATTTCTGTCAGAGTTGCCAGGTACTACAGGAGTAGAGAGTCTACAGACACTTTTCATTTAAAGTTGACCTGGAGAGGCAAGCCCAATTGTTCCAATGATACATGTGCATGTGTTGCATTTGTTTAAAAAATGCAGCTTCCAAGACATAGGGCCTGGAAATTGGAATTGTAACAAATATCTCGGGTGATTCTTATGCAGCCTAATTGATATAAACCCTTCAACACTGAAGAACCTCGCTAACTACGAGTGTCACTAATAGCTCTTATCAGTCGACCCACAAAACAAGGAGTCCATTTGTGTATTCAAATGCTTAATGCCTAAACCCGAGACCTGCTCCATAAATAATATTTAACAGACTTTACAAAGCAGATAATTCTGGATATTTCTTACTTAGTAATGTAAAATACAATTCTGGTCCTCAATGTCCAGAACTCATAGGAATTTGTTTCCTCAAAAAAAAAAAAAAAAAAAAAAAAAGTCAGTGATCTGTGAAGAATTCTGATTGCTGGTCAATAGGACAAGACAAGATCATAAACCCAGTAACACATTCATTTCTTCCATCATCTCTTTCCCATTATGAGCCAGAACTCTGGTGCTGTAGAAATTAGCTTTTAAAAGTGTCTCGGTCTCTAGCGACTATTAAAAAATAGAATTAAAATGAATCATCTCATCATTAAAATCTGAGAGGTTCAGGGGCTCAGACCTCCAGCCACCATGGGAGTGTTCTTTGAGAGGTGCCTTTTCTGGGTGCTGTAAGACTAATGTGAGTTAAAGATATAATTTAAAACAGTTATGTGGAGTCATGAAGACATCGTTTTGTTGTGAAGAAAAGGGGATTTAAGGCAAAACAGCAACACAAAAACACATATTTGGTAGTGAAAGCAGAAGAAACAACAAGTGGAGGTTAACTACTAACAGAGACTGTCCCTTGGCAGGGTGACAATACTCATAAATAATTAGTATTTCTCCATGAGTCAGGAGCATCCTCAAACATTCTTGGGTGATATTCAACTAATAAGCAAAGGCTATATTACTTTTGTTTGTGTTCTACTTTCTATAATTTGCAGGGCCATCTCTTTGAGATTCAAGTGCCCATAAAAGACCATGTGGATAAGGTCATATCTGGTCTTTGTCCAGCTCACATTGATGGTGTTTGTTTCCACAAGCCCGGGGAGTGCACCTCAATTTGAAGCTGTGGTGGAGTCCAAATCAATCTTTTTCCTTAAATACATGGAAGAAAAGGGAAACGTGAGAAAGGAGAAAGCATGAGATCAAGTCATAATATACAAGGACTGGAGGCTGACAATCATGGTAAAGTCTAAACAAAGCTGTATTTGGCCGGGCGCGGTGGCTCAATCCTGTAATCCTAACACTTTAGGAGGTCAAGGCGGGTAGATCACCAGATGTCAGGAGTTTGAGACCAGTCTGGCCAACATGGCAAAACCCCGTCTTTACTAAAAATACAAAAATTAGCTTGGCATGGTGGTGCACCTGTAATCCCAGCTACTAGGGAGGTTGAGGCAGAAGAATCGCTTGAACCCAGGAGGTGGAGGTTGCAGTGAGCCGAGGTCATGCCACTGAACTCCAGCCTGGGCAAAAGAGCAAAACTCCGTCTCAAAAAAAAAAAAAAAAAGCTGTATTTGTAGGTTGTTTGTACAGTCATAGGTTACTTGACAAAGGAAATATGTTCTGAGAAATGCATTTTTAGGCTACTTTGTTGTGTGTCATTGTGTGAACATCATACAGTGCACGTACACAGACCTAGATGGTAGCGCCTTAAGCTATAGGGTACGGCCCATTGCTCCTAGGCTACAACCCTGCCCGGCATGGGACTGCAGGCAACTGTAACACAATGGTGAACATTTGTGTATTTAAACATAGAAAAGGTACAATAAAATGCAGTATAAAAGATTAAAAATGGTGCACCTGCATAGGGCACTTGTGATGAATGCAGCTTGCAGGATGGAAGTTGCTGTGGGTGAGTCCGTGAGTGAGTGGTGAGTGAATGTGAAAGTCTGGGACATTACTATGCACTACTGCAGATTTATAAACACTGTACACTTAGGCTAAATTAAATTAATTTTAAAATATTTTTCTTTAATAAATTAACCTTAGCTTACTGTAACTTTTCAGTTTATAAACTTTTCTTTTAACTTTTGACTCTTCTGTAATAACTCTCAGCTTAACACATAAACACATTGTACAGCTAAACAAAAATATTTTCTTTGTATCTTTATTTTATGAGCATTTTACTGTTAAAATTTTCCCTTACTTTTAAACTTTTTTGTTAAAACTAAGACATAAACACACACATTGGCTGAGAACTACACAGGGTCAGGATCATAATATCACTGTCTTCCACCTCCACATCTTGTCCCAGTGGAAGGTTTTCAGGGGCAACAACAAGCTTGCAGCTATCATCTCCTGTGATAACCATGCCTCCTTCTGGATACCTCATGAAGGACCTGCCAGGGGCTGTTCTACAGTTAACTTTATATATATGCAGGAGTATACTCTAAAATAATGATTAAAAGTACAATATGGTAAATACATAAGCCAGTAGCATAGTCACATATTATTATTATCAAGTATCATGCCCTGTCCATAATTGTATGTGCTATATATGTTTATATGATAGTAGAGCAGTAGGTGTGTTTGCACAAACATTACAACCAGCAGGTAGGACATTAGGAAGGCTGACATCACTAGGCGATAGGAATTTTTCAGCTCCATTACAATTTTTTGGTACCATTGTGGTATATGCGATCTGTCATTGACTGAAGCATTGTTCTGTGGTGCATGACTGTGCAGGTATGGCAGAAATCTGGGTAGACTGTTGCCATAAGTACTGTATTGCTTTTATTGCAGAAAGCATTGAACATGAGTATTTTTAGATCTTTTAAGCTTTTCCAGATATTTTTTCTTGTCAGCTAGTTATGTCAACTCTTTCCCTGTAGAACTGTTTGTTAAAGGGCATAAGCTGTTCCTATAATTAATCTCCAAAAATGGGCAATAGGAAAAAAAACCCTACCATTTTACTTAGAAATGTTTTTTGCTTATGAGAAATTATCATTGATTTTAACTTTTATAGAGTTTGTTCTCTTGGTATCCAAGTTAGTTCTGCTAGAGTTAGTATTTTAGAACTCTTTAAGGAACTATGGTACAGTCAAACCCTAAAGCAACCCCCCCTCCTTCAAAATGTCCAGATATTAAGAAATTCCAGATCTTTCCTATGGTTTCTCCCCGCAAACACAGTCCAACACTAAGACTAATCTTCTCCTGATTTTAAGATCCAATTTAAGAGCTGTTGGCTTGAAAATTCAAGCTTTAACAACTTTAAAACTTTAACAAGTTTTAACAAACTGCTAAGAAAAGAGAGTTCAAAAGACAAGCTTGACAATGTACTGAGCTCTGAATTTGCTCAATTTTGAAAACACAAGCAGCTTAATTATCTTTAAGTGAGACCAAATCAGTCCTGCCTTTTTACTACTGATCAATTCAGTGAGCAAAGGAAAAATAAAAATAAAGTTGGCTAATAGACTCAAACCTAATAGCCATCCATTACTAAGTTTTTTTTTTTTTTTTTTTTTTTTTTTTTTTTTTTTTTTTTTTTTTTTT
>NW_016809702.1:88100-105037 GCF_001698545.2 Rhinopithecus bieti
TTTAATCAGAAACTAATAAGGATTCTTCAATAGGTTTTTGGTTTATGGCTGTTAATTTTCACATTACCATTCATCATTACATGAGATAGTTGTAAAAGATTTTTCCTAAAATTAATGTGCCCTTTGACCCATTAATGAGAAAATGATTAAGTAAATGCTATAATGGTATACATAGCTACTGAAGGCAAGTCTTTGAACGCTTTCTGGATTTTGTAAACTTTCTAAAATGTGAATGTATAATTTTACTAATGAAAAAAGTTGTAAAAGAAAGTCCCTCCTATTTTCAAGATAAGCCTCACATAGATACTTTAAAATAATCACTGGCTTTAGTCACTCTATCTTATCGTCTTGTTTAAATTTCCTTCATTTTCATTAAAATGTCTTCATTATTGTCTTAGATGGCTTTAATTTTAACTTATTATCTTCCCCATCTCAACTAAAATGTAATTTTTGTGAAATTAAAGACATTATGTCTCTTATTCAATGTGTTCCCAGACTCTAAATGAGAGACAACAGCAGTGTGGGCATGCAAAAAGCTGTTTGTTCAATAAATAAATGGACTGCCCACTAAGCACATTCTCTCATAATTACATTTGATATGTCTCTCTCCCCTCCTGGCCCTTGACCAAGCTAATATAAATCCCATGAAGACAAAGACTATGTCATCATTTTTCATACTGCCAAGACACTAGGCCCGATCACGTAGACATTCAGTTGTGCATGAATTAATTAATTAATTGATGAGTTTAAAGTCTAATTATTAATGCCTATGTTCTTTCCACTACACCATCATGCCTAAATTCACCCTGGTGAGAATCTGATAGGAATTCTAAGGTTAGAGAGAGTTTTGCAGTCAAACAGGCTTATAAATCCTGGTTTGAAGGAGATTGAAATTGCATTTGCCATGGTACTTGAAGAGTCTTTAGTGCACAGGTGCATTATAAGCTGTCAAGAGGGGACAGCGTGCCAGGCAGCTTATCCTTGGGACAGGCTCTCATGGCAGAGCAGGTCACCGAACAGTCAGCCTGACTTAGCATGAAAGTAATTTCATTTGTTCATTATCTAAATCATCAAATCTTATTGAGCTTTTAATTATCACATCGAATTTTTGGAAATAAGTGTTTCTACTAGTTGGGGAAAAATTATGGTAGCCACATTTTTCTGCTTTCTTTTAGAGTCTTTGGCAATATCCAGACCTTAGTCTTACTCTCCTTAGTCTTATTCTCCTTCGAGTGCTTGTCTTCCCAAGCTGCCTCTGGAGGCACCTTCTCTTCTCTTGTGCCTCAATGGCTTTCCTCTTTGAGTCTCTCCAGGGTAGTGCAGTGGCCTGAGCTACGGAATCAGTCTTTGATTCAGACCTTGGTTCCTTATTTGTAAAACATGGATAATAGTAATCACCACACGCTTGCTGAGGGGAGAATGTTTTATGCAGTGGGACAGTACATATTTATACTCAAAAATGTGGTTTTCCTCCTGTTCAGTTTCATGTGGGGTCATTTATATAAAGGCACAGAGTTAATTTAATAGATTGGATAGTCATTGCATTTTTTAAAGATTCATAGGCCCCTCACTTGCTGCAAGAATATGCAAATACAAATAAAGCACAGTGGCCTAGGCAGCAGGAGAGCATTCAATCATCTGGATTTGAGTCCCTCTTCTGCCACTTGATAGCTATGTGACAGTTCCATCCCACAACTTCCTCATCTTGAAACAGTACTGTTAATACCACTTCACAGGATTGCTGTGAAAATTAAATATGAAATAAATATGAAAAGTAGCTTCCCCTCACTCTTTTCTATCTCAGCCCCTGATTTGTTTCCTTGGTAGCTCTTTGAGTTTTATGAGTCACATCTGCTTGTTTACCGTTTGTCTTCCTGTGGAGGATGTAGGCCCCAGGAGCGGAGGGAGCTCATTGTGATAGTCCACACAAACCCTCAGCTCTAACACAGTGCCCCACATGGAGAAGGATATGCTTCTTTGTTGAGTGATCACTCTTTTACATGCACTTGGCATACATTAATTCATTGATTTATTTAATCCTCTCATCAACCCAGTATGTGGTAGGATTATTATCTCCATTTAAAAGATGAGGAAATTGAGAAGAGTGCATTGCTCACAGAACTAATAAGAGGTGAGCAAGCCTCTTCTCTCTCACTGAACAGCCGATGCTCTCAACAGTCCATATCATGGCTCCAGTGACTGTCTTCATAAGGCAGTGTGGTGAAGGAAACATCTCCGGGATCCCACAGGACACATCACTAGGAGTCTCACATGGTATCATCCATTGAAGCTGCACAGCTCCAAAAGAGGGAGCACTGGTCCTGCATGAAACTGGGAGTGGGAATTTTTTTTACATATGGCATAAACTTTGTTTGCAAAGATTAAATGTAGAAAATGAGAAAACAATCACACCTCCTTGATAGATTCTTTATTCTCTCTCTGATCTTTTAACAGTGGCGAATTCTAGGACTTAGTTCTTGGGCAGTTTCTGATCTCCATCTACACTCACTTTCATAGTGATCCTGTCCAGCCTCTGGCTTTATATAGCATCTATATGCATACAATGCCCAAATTTACCTCTCTAGCTTGGACTTCTCCCCTGAATTGTTGAATTGCATGTTATACTGTCCACTTGATATTTCTATTCATATGCCCAAGAGAGATCTAATTAACTCATCTTTCCCATCTCAGCTTGAAGGCAACTCTGTATGTCCAGTTGTGTAAATAAATCTTGGCACCATCATTGCCCTCTCCCCATATTTCTCACATCCCACATAAAACCAATTAGTCAGCTTCATTGAATCTACCCTCAAAATATACCCAGAATCCAATCACTTCTCATCACCTTCCTGGTACTGTTTAGTCTAAGCCACCAGTATCTCCTGCTTGAATAACTACAAAAGGTTTTCTTGGTTCTATTCTTGCCCCTTCGCCACTTGTAATCGATTCTCAACAAAGTTATCATAATGTTTTTTGTTTTTTTTTTTAAAGCATGTCAGATCATGTCACTTCTATGCTCAAAAATCATCCATGGCTTCCATCATACTTACATAAAAGTTAAAATATTAGGCCAGGCTCAGTGGCTCACACCTGTAATCCCAGCAATTTGGGAGGCTGAGGTAGAAAAATTGTTTGAGGCCAGAAGTTTGAGACCAGCCTGAGCAAATTGCAAGACTCCATATCTACAACAAAACAAAACAGTAAAAGTCCTTTCAGGGATCTATAAAGCATTACATTACCAGGTCATCATTACTTTTCTGACCTCCTATCCTGCAGCTCTGCTCCAGATTGCACTACTTTAGCCACCGTGGTCTTTTTGATGTTCTTAGGACACTCATCACATGCTCTTGTTTTATGGCCCTGGCCCTTGTCTATCTGTCCTTGTGTCTGGATGTACTTTCAAGTTTTTCCCCAAATCTCACTTTTCAAAGAGTAACCTGACCACTTCACTTACTACTCCAACTTTTACCTCCCAGTGTCATCTACTTGTCCCTACTTTAATATTTTTTCATAGCCTGTATCACCTTTTAATGTAAAATAATAACTTCTAATTTATATTTATTGTTTATGATCTGTCCCCTTCCCCTAGAATGTAAAATTAAGAAGCTCATGAAACTTACTTTATTTTATTCATCAAGGTATCCTAAATACCTAATATAGTACTTTGTAGATGCTCAATAAATATGTGCTTGATGGTCAACATTAAGTTTTATATTTCACACTCGAGAAAGTATTTAAGTCATGTCTCAGTCTTTTTAGTTTGCTGAGTTTATGACCAGTTTTAGAAAGAGAATACAAAATGCTTTTCAAAATGTTAGGCTAAACAGAAAGGAAGCCATGAAGACAGATTGAATGAGAAAACTGCAAGTAGAAAGAATAAATGAAAAGCTGAGGCAGAAGACAAAAGAAAATTAGAATCCAGGGAGAAAAGATAGGCAATTATGGATCAGAAATTAGGATAGTATAAAAATAAATTGTAAAGATAAATTATTATCAACTGAAATATATAATGCCATTGAGTCCAGATTAAAAGTAGAATTAAACAAAATCTGGTTTAATACTTAGCTTGGTGTTCAAAATTCCTTTTATTATGAAAGAAATAATCTTTTTTGTTTTACTACTCATGATTATAAGAAAATAATCCTTTGATTTATTCAATAAAAAGTTGTACTCAGTGTTGAAACATTACTAATCTTATCATTTAAAGGCTTCTTTAGACACATTATCACAGTCATATTTATTTACATATTTAGCATTTTCCTATGCTCTTCATTTCTTTGCATAGCTCTATATTTCCAAATGATATCATTTTCCTTTTGTGTGAAGAATTTTATTTAACATTACTTGTACTGAAGGTCTGCTAGTAGGGAATTCTTTCAACTTTTACATATTTGAAAAGTGTTTCCTTTTATTTTAAAAGGTCTTTTTAGTGAGTATGACTATAGAATTCTAGGTTGACAACCTCTTTTTTTCTTCTTTATTTCCTTCCTTCCTTCTTTCCTTCCTTCCTTCCTTCTTCTATCTTTTATCTTTTTCTTTTCTTCCTATTGCTCCACTGTCTTTTTGCTTGCATTGTCTCAAACAAGAAGTCTGCTGTTATTCTTTGTTATTGTGTATGCTGTGTTCACTTTTTCTCATCTGATTTTAACATTTTTCTCTTTATCACTGGTTTTAAGGAGTTTCATTAGAATTTCATAGAAATTCCATAATTGTATATTATTTCTAAATTACACATTTTCTTTTCATTTTTGCATAAACAGAATTATAATTCTATAAGGAGTGTTAAAGTGTACTAAGTTCAAATTCTTCATTTTTATAGACAAGAAAGCCCAGAGTAAAAGTCTATGAGTGTTATTCAATTTAACATTTTAATATTCATTCAATTAATATTTATTCAACTGGTAAATGTAAAGAAAACATGAGAAGGAACAAATCTGTAATGTCGAAGTCAGACAGATTGATACGCATAAATATAGATACAGATATATGTCAGGTTTAAAGATGTCAGCAGAATATCCATGTAAGTGTTTCCAACAGTCAGCTAAAGATCTTAGAATAAAATGAATCTGGATCAGATTTCTATCTATTTATCTTTCCAGATAGAGAGATAGATGTTAGATAGGCAGATAGATAATTTGTTTTAATTTCCCCAGAGGTGAGAGTGGAAAGATCTAATAAAGATTATAGATAGTTAACCAAGAATAATACCTAAAGCTGAGGAACAGAATGAGAAAGTCTGAGAAAATGTCAGAAATGTAGTAGAAGCAAGAGAATATAAAAGCTTATTGAAGAAGTGGTACCAACTAGAGTAAATGTTCCATAAAAGAATGGTTGCTCATTAGTACTTGTTGGAAGAGTTCAGAGGGAAATAAGAAGACAGAGCATGAAAACTTATAATGAAATTTGGCAACTGATGTTCATTAATGACCTAAATAATAGTTTTTTAGAAGGAAAGGATGAACAGAAAGTAGGAAAAAATACCACTTTTTTTGGTAACACACATACAATGTTTACTATTGTGCCATGAACTCTTCTAAGCTGTTTGTTAAGTATTAAGTCATTTACTTAATCTTCATAAGAATCATTATCATCCCACTTGTCAGATAAGAAAATTGAGCCAGAAACCAACTAAGTACTGCCCAAAGTCTCACAACTCATAGGTGGTAGAACCAGAGTTTAGATTCACACCTGTGTGATCTTGCTATGCTCTAGAATTCATACTTTTTTTACCCATTATTCTACACTGACTCTTTGGAGAAAAACTGAAGCACAGTCAAGTCCTATTTATCATCTCAAATCATGGGGAAAATTCTAATTAGAAGCATTGGAGATGGGGGAAGGATTGAATTATCAGAAGGATTTTTTTGTTAGTTTCTGATCAATGTAAGATAAAAATGCTTAAACAGAAAATTATCTACTGATAGTTATGAATCCATAATTATGCTTCTGGCCCAAACTGTTACCAACTATATGATCTTTGATGGGTCTTAGCCTCTTTGAGATTGTGTTTTCTTTTCTACTGAATTGTTAATTCCTAACATTCAGGGTTATTTGAGACAAAACATGTCAGAACGCTTTGTAAACTTGCAAAGAATACTGAAAAGCAAGGTATTTTGTTATTTTTAAAAATTGAAAGAAAGTTCAAACAACACAAACTTATTGACATCGTTGATTGAATAAATGCAAATATGTTATAACACTTGGAAAAATAAACATGAACATTGAAGGTACACACCAAAAAATAACAAGTGTTTTCTCCTATGTAAATAGATCATCATCCAGGTCAATTCATATATAGCTTAATTGGATGCTGTGGGGAAAACAAAAACATATAGGTCCTGACATATGCTAATTTCTTAATATACTTTTTAAAAATAAAACTTTATTTTTACAGCAGTTTTAAGTTCACAATACAATTAAGAGGAAGGTCCAAAGATTTTCTATATATCCCCTTCCTGTCCCCACATGCACATTCTCCCCCACTAGCAACATCCCCTGCCAGACTGGACCATTTGCTACAATTTATGAACCTCCATTGACACATCATTATTTCCCAGAGTCCGTAGTTTACTTCAGGGTTCACTCTTGGTGTTTTACATTCTATGGGTTCGGACAAATATACAATCACATGTATCCATCGCTACAGTATCATACGGAGTATTTCCACTGCCTAAACATCTTATCTGCTCCATCTAGTCATCTCTCCCTCTCCCTGGAAATCAGTAACATTTTCTTAATACATTTTAACAATTAATTTTATCCATACTGTAGGAGATTGAGATAACTAGCAATATCTTTTATTCTTCTTGTAACTTCGTTCTATAATTTTTCTCAGATTTGTCAGGCATCATAATTAGGCACTTCTAACATATTTTCGAAACAAGTACATATAAAGGATTATGTAAACACTTTCAATAATAAGATAACTCATTATTGGGTAATAATAAATACTTTTCATATATCTCAACCTGGGGAATAAAATATTAAATACAAAATTTTAACAACAATGGCTTATACTTTTGAATAACATATATTAACTCTTAATAGTAATACTGTACATGAAATTTTACAATCTTAGCATTATTTGAAAATTGAACTTCAACTTGTCATCAACATTGAAAAGTGCCACATTTGTAAAGTCATTATGGAAACACATAAACATAAGCACATATCAAGAGGAGGGGAAAGTGATAAAATGTAATGCTCCATTGATTTGTTTTCAAAGCCAAATTGATGCTCTTTTTGTCTTCACCGTTATTTTTTACCTGATAAAATGTTTTGGTCCTTTCTGTCTGTAGAGAATTCTTCAAGCAATACCCTATCTTCTCTGTTAAGAGAGAACCAGAAGCTACAGTCAAAGTTCACTTCATGTTTTATATGTTTTTTTAATGTGAGAAGACTTAAAATGCCAGCCCTCAAAGGCTGCTGGGGCCTCACAGCTGACCTGAACCTTGTACATCTAGGATGCAATCTACAATAGAGGCAGGGAGAAAGTGGATGTATTAACTGAGCTATATATGTTTATATAATAGATATATTAATTGATTCTAAGCTATTAATGATATTAACAGCTATAATTTTGGACACCATACTATGTAACAGGCACTATTGCAAGTAGTCCTCATTCAATCCTCTCAATAGCCTTGCAAACTAGGTATTATTAAGACCATCTCACGAATAAACAAATTGGGGCTCAGTTACAAGTAGGGGAATTAATATTTATACCCTGGTCATTCTGACCCCAAAGGCTACCAGCCAGTCAACCTGTTTGTCTATTGTAGCCTGTAAAAGTTATGATTCATTTTAGAAGTTTTGCTTGTACCTGATTAGAATTATTTAGCAATAAAAATTACTTTCTGTATTGATTTTGTGGTTAGCTGCCTTTTAAAAACCTGTGTTGGACTAGCAGAGCAAGAAAAGAGAAGGTTGCTAGTACAACTTGTATTTTTTTGGGCAGAATGCTCAGAAGGCATGCAACTTGTGGTTGGGCATGGAATGGAACATTTGTGGGGAAAACCGATTAGCTACCACACTACTATTAACTACTGTTAGGTAACTGCTGCTAATTGTCAAACTAGGGAACTTAGGTTGGTTAACACTTGTTAAGTTAATATAACTAAATGATATTATTTTGCGCTGTTTAAATCGAATTCCACTAAGATTTTTTTAAGTAAAATTTGGGCGTTATAAAAGGTGACTCATCAAAAAAGATTTACTTGCCCCTGGACACCAGCAATAAAAGAGTAAAAGAGATATAGTCAGGGAATCATCCAAGTCAAAGATAAAGTCATTGTATTTAGTCACGCACCAGGAATTTGGTCTGAGGTCTTGCCTTTCCACATGATGCTGTAGGGGTAGAAAGGTGTGATACCTCTCCTCACCCATCATGAGGGTCACAACTGACATTCCTATAACCACAGACTTGTTAAAAGAATGACACATAACAAATTTATTGAATCAAAAAGTTTACACAAACTCTGCCACAAAGTGACACAGGAGCCTTCAGAAATGAATAGCAAAAGACCCAGAGAAAACTGTCTATTTCTATGCTCAGGTTTGATGACAAGTGGACAACTATGTGGAAATGTGATTGGACAAAATAGTATGACCTTTGGTAATAGAATGAGGAGGGAAGCCAGCAAGGCCTGTCTGTTCAGATTCTTCTTGACCTATTTGTGCAGCACTATTGCCCCCAGAGTACAAGGAGCTTCAAAAGTTCTTGGAAAATGGAATTAAAAGATGAAAATTTAAAAATATAATCTTTATTTCTCAATATGAGCTCCATCAAATTGAAGACTCTTGTAAATGATGATACTAGCTATTTAATCCACCACTAAGGAACTAAGAGTCCTGGGAATTTAACCATGTCCATGTAGTCATTTCAGCACTATTAACTGAAGAAAAATGAGTGCCCTTTAAAGATTTTTTGAGATTAGGAAATGCAAAGAAGTCACAAGGAGCTAAATCAGGACTGTAAGATGGATTCCTAATTTATTCCTATCAAAGATCTTGCAAAATTGCCCTTGCTTAATGAAAATAATGATCAGGAGCATTGTTGTGGTGAAGAAGGACTCCCTGGTGAAGCTTTCCTGGAAGTTTTACTGTGAGAGCTATGGCTTTATCAAAACACTCTAAGAACAAGTAGTTATTATTGTTCTTCAGCCCTCCAGAAAGTCAAGAAGTAAAATGCCTTGAGAATCCCCAAAACTTTTGCCATAACCTTGGCTCTTGATTGGTCCACTTTGGCTTTGACTGGACCACTGTCACCTCTTGGTAACCATTGCTTTGATTGTGCTTTATATTCAGGATGGTACTGGTAGAGCCATGTTGCATCTTCTGTTACAATTCTTCAAAGGAATGCTTCAGGATCTTGATCCCACTTGCATAAAATTTTCACTGAAAGCTCTGCTATTGTTGGAAGCTGATCTGAAAACAATAGTTTTGGCACCCATTGGGTGGAAAGTTTGCTCAGCTTTAATTTTTTAGTCAGAATTGTGTGAGTTGAACCAACTGAGATGGCTGTGGTGCTGACTATCATTTGTGCTGTTAATCATCAGTCCTCTTTAATTAGGGCATGCACAAGATTAATTTTTTCCTCACAAATTGATGTGGATGGTTTGCTGCTGCGGGCTTCATTTTCAACATCTTCTTGTGCCTTCTTAAATGAATTATCCACAGGTAAATTGCTGATTTCTTTGGGATTTGTCCCCATAAACTTTTTGTAAAGCATCAGTGATTTCATGATTCTTCCACTAAGTTTCACCATAAATTTAATGTTTGTTCTTGCTTCAATTATAGCAGAATTCATGTTGCTTTGAAAAGGGCTGCCTTCAAACTAATGTCTTATGCTTCTTAGTGCCTCAGACTAGATGCTGTTCAGATGTGTTATAACAAGTTAGTATGAGTTTATTTTTGTGCAAAAATTTTTGAAATCCATGTATGTTTTTTCATAATATTCATTTTCCATGAACTTTTTGAAAATACCTTATACATGGCAGGGACCCCCCCTGGAAGGAGAGTCTTCAAGGGAAAAGGGAAAGAATTACTTTTCTAGGCTTTATGGTTTGCTTTGTGGGAGGGGCATTCTAGTTTCTTTGGCTTAACTCATGGAATAAAAATCCTGGTTTCTATGACTCTCTTGGGGGAGGACATAGAGAGACAAGAGGGCAGGAGAAAGTCAGAGAGAACTTGCTTCCAAGGCCCTTCCAATGCCCTTCAGTTCAAAGTCAGCAGGCCAGGGTGCCATAGTTTGAGGTATTGTGTTCTGAGCCCCAACAACGCAGACATAGAAAATAGCCAAGTTTAGTCCTTTCCTTTGTAATTCTTGTGCCCTTAATCATGATTGGTCTATGTGATACTTAAGTTGAGCATGATATGGTGTTTGCCCTTTGTGGTAGTGGTGATTGTTTATAGACAGATTGTAGAAACTTGTTGAAGAGACGTACTTAACTATTTTATTCGACTAAGAATTTTTTTTAACTAAAAGCTCTGAGAAAGCCAATTTGTTAGAAATCAAGTGGTTCACAGGATTTAAGCTTTTCCTTCCCTCAATGTAACAGGCCATCTGGACATGTTGAATCTGAAATTCTAAAAAAGAAACCAAGGCAAGGCTGAACTAATAAAAAGAGTCTAGATCTTCAGGCTCAAACTGGACACCTGCACTGTGTAGAAGCCCACCATAGACCACTTAGTCTCCCTTACAGGAACTCTCTGACCCATCATGAATTTTGAAAAATTGCAGAGCTGGGTAGCATATCTGACATTACAGTTTCCAGGAAGATTCACAGATTTTTTGAAGTGACTTAATTGCTTTTGCTGCCTCTAGAGCACAGGACTCCAACTGTCCCTGAACTATCATTATTCACCCTGCCTGTGGCTCAATGTCAACATGTCCACCAAGAAGACAAAGACTGCCCAGGATAGCAGTGAGGATCCATTAATTTCAGATGTCTTCTATTAGATCTGACAATGTGGCCAAAGACTTGACAATTTTTAGTAACAATTAGCTCCAATATAGTGTTCTCTCTTTAATAAAGCATCAGCGATGTACGTTTGAAGTCACGAATTAAATATATTCTAACACTCTCCCCTCACCTTTACAATTTTGAGATCAGAAATTCTGATAGTGTCATCGAAGTTTCAATGACTACTTTTAGGGTTATACTGTTCACTTTTGTTCAAACATGTTATTAAACACTTTGGAGTCTATTTTATAATTTTGTTGATAATCCATATATTGAATAGTGGGCTACTGTTAATCATACCATTATGATTAATTAAACATGTATGCATATCACATATAATTACGTATCTCATTTTCAGTCAATTATTTAAAAACAAAACAAAGGAAAAGCTTGAGCAGTTCTACGTTACAGAGAGCTTTACTTTACTGAACCTCAACCACGGTGACCCCACAGTGGTCATAAACTAACAGTGGTCATAAGTCTCTAGGAAATTCGTTCTCAGAATTCCCACCCCCAATAGGTCAGTTAAATTTAGGCTACCCAGTATGACACCTCTGCTTGCTGATGTTACGAAAGAAGATTTGTATCAAGGATAAAGCTGAAAGTTAAGCACATGTTAACAGATTGCACTCAAAGGGGGAACAGTTATTGAAGCCCCTGAGCATCAGACAGCATTGTAGTTAGCTGTGCCCAGAGAGAGCTGTGCCTGTTCTCATGATGAGATCAAGAATTTTAAAATGAGCTATGTGATGGTTACTATCATTATTATGAACATTTTCATATTCAAGGGAAATTTTACCCACATTATTTCACTTCATCCTTGCCTTCAGAGAGGTGCACAATATTACCACACTTTACAGAGGAATACATGAATTTTGGAAAGATAAAATGATATACCCAAGGCCAATTGGCCAACAAACTATAAAGCTGAGACCAGAATATCATTCTTTTTACCACAAGTTCAACTAAATTTAGGAAGAATAGCAGCTCCCCAACAAAGAATGGGGTAGGCATTTGTTCCTCATTAATTCTTTGTAGCCTACCTGCTGTGCTTGTGGAAAACCTGGAACTAGCACATATTGAGAGAGGATTTCCAACATTCATGCAGCATGAGGAAAATTGTCAGTAGAAGCAGATTGCCTTTCTCTGCTTAGAGATTATACGCTTTGTTAATAGGACTTCTGTTATTCAAAAACCTTAAAAGTGTTTTGGAAACTTAAGGGGAAATTATAAAAATAACAAAGAAGCTTTTATAAAATAGACTGCAAAAGGAAAAAGTGACCTTGTAAACTCATACCTAGGTGCAGAGGGAGTAATGCAGACCAGGAAAATTTTCCAAGAGGGTACTCAGCATTTGCCCCCATGAATGTGAGTCTTTTTTAAAGGCAAACACTTGGCTTCAAGGGAATGTACACACTTCCTATGGGGGTAATTAGCATGCCTTCCACAGAACCATTAAAAGCTATGTCTTTCACTGCATTCAACTCAGTTCTCAACTTGCATCTCATTGATCACACTGAATCTTTCAGAAAAAGAAATTATGTTTGAAATTTCTCGGTTTAGGAAGATAGTCTTTAGGAAGATAGTGGGCTGACTAGCCCACTCATGGACGGGAATATTTTGCAACCTACAAATCATCCCCTGAGCTTCTAGTTCTTACTAATAAAAGGGATTCTGAACAGCAATGTCTTTGGGGATATATATGTTTACCCCTCTTTCACAATAGGACCTGGGCACACAAGTTGCACACAAACTTTTCAAGATACCCGGAAGCCATTTAAAAGAGTATTTTGTCATACTCAGTGACTTGGATTGCTGTCAAAATGGCTTTTATTTTAAACTTGGCTTCTCAAAGTCATGGCTTTCACTT
Organism: Rhinopithecus bieti; assembly: GCF_001698545.2. Lineage (NCBI taxonomy): Eukaryota > Metazoa > Chordata > Mammalia > Primates > Cercopithecidae > Rhinopithecus > Rhinopithecus bieti. The sequence goes on from NW_016809702.1 coordinate 100,935, forward strand.
GATGTTTTTCACTGCCTACATAACAAAACAGACATACATTTCAACCCAATGTTCCTCCTACTCACTAATTTTAAGATGTTCTTAGATAAACAGATTTTTAATGCTTTACTATTTTAGTTAAATTCATCAAAGCATTGGCTCCTAGCTGTTTGTTAATTGCTTCATTTCTTTGCCACATTTTTCTTCCTTGCCACTCAGAACATATTAAACTTCTATTTTATAATGAGCTTCCAAAAATTGTATCCAATTTACTCCTTCTCATATTTACTTTCTTAGGGATAAATTCTATTTTATCATGTCAGCGATTTACTCCCCATATGAGGTAACTCTGCTCTGTTCATCGTGACATCATCATTCCACAGTTGAAGACCACTAAAGTCTTAAAGATTCACTGAATGCTTCCAGTTTTCTTCAGAAAGGAATATTCTGATTCCCATACAATTTTTATTGATAAAGGCAACAAAAAGGACTAGCAACGACATGGCGTATGCATTCAAATCTTTCTAATTAAAATGTTTTCCATGATATGTCAACTTCTTAATGTTGTACCCTGCTATTCTGATTATTGTATAGCATTTAAAAATGGATGAAACATAACAATTCAATCAGAAAGAAAAACATCAAATTTTTTTTTAAAATGATCACTTTGAGAATACAAATGTTCTGGCAAGATCACATGCAAACAAGGATGAAATGTATCTCATTTCCTCATAAATCCTGACCAATAAGAAGCTTAGCATTCTATTTCTAAGTAGCCAGAGAGTTACCCATCCAAATACAAACATATAATAAGTAGAACATCATAAAAAGTTGAAAGTAAAATGAATGTTAACAGTTTGCTGAACTGTCTCCCCTAAAGGATGAATTCAGTGGTATGAAACTATAGCTGATATTTCTGATCAGAGAGTTATGAGACTGGGGAAATATAATTATATTTTCTGTTCGATCTGTTCAGGAAATTCTCAGGCTACACAGTTTTTATATGACAACGAGACCATGAAATAACTTGCAGTCATTTATGAGCGTTTTGTCCCCCTGGGAAGTAGGAGGAACCCATCCTACTCCCAATGACTCTGGCGGGTATGAATAGGTATGGGAATGGGATGTGACTGGAGAAAGTGCATTTTGCAGTAACATCTGAACGGGGAAGCTCTTATATGATCCATCAGACTGGGCTAAGGCCAGCTTTCGGAGGGGCCCTTCCTTGCCACCAGGAGAGGAGAGCCTTTCCTAGCCACAACAGGAGAGACCAATTTCTGCAGGCAGAGAAGGCTCTGCCCTTTAGGCATGGCTTTAGTATTTCAACAAAGCCCAGCAGTCGGTAGGGTTGGGCACAGACTAACAGAGCTTTGGCAATGAGGGACTACCAGTTTGCTACCTTAGGCTTTTAAGCCACAGGAAGCTTTAGTTTCCTTTTTTTCTGACAAAATATTAGGCTCAATTGAAAGATATCCATGATTTAAAGATATCCCACTTGGAAAAGGGACAGCTATCTGGTCTGATTAGCTTTAATTGGCAATCAGTTAGTAATCAATTCTTCATCAATGATTTATGGGCAGGTAGTCTGCATCAGGCATTAGTCTATCCCTGGGATTCTGTGCTGAACAGGACAGAATCGCTGTCCTTATGAAGTTCACATTGTAGTGTGATGAGAAGAAATAAACAAATACTCCAGTAAATAGGTACTGTCTTGGAGGCTGTTAGGTTCTACAGAGAACATGGCAGGGTCATGGGATAAGAAGTGACCATGGGCAGGAGAAATAGGAAGGGGGTGGCCAGCAAAGCCTTCTGTGTAGGCAACTCTAGGGCTGACATCTGGATGAGACAGAGTCACAGGAAACCTATGGGAACAGGTCCAAGTGGATGATGCAAAGTCCCTGAGGCAGGGCCGGATAAGGGCTACAGCGCTGACCACCTGCTCTACAAAACAGCCCATTGAATATGCTACGAAGTTAAAACACACACATGGTCAATCCTGGACATTTTTCATTTCAAAAGCCACAGGAGATGCACAAAGTATCCAAATCAAATGAGCACCAAGTCCCTTCTTGTAAATGGTCTCATTCTTTCTGTCAATTTTCTACAATATAATATACAAAGAACCTCTCTTAATGGCTTACAGGGAATTCGCTGGTAGCTCCAGGAAGAACACCTTGTCCTCAGTTAACAAATGAGGATTATGATGGTTCCATTTGGACTGTAAATAACCTGTTTCTATCAGATTTTTTTAGTTTTGGCAGAGTCTTCGGTGTCTACACTTGCACAATCCATTCTCTGCTTGACAGGTGTAAATGTTGGATGTTTGTCAGCATCAAGGGCTTTCAAGCATAATGATCTATTATTCTTCTTCATTCCTAAAGGGGGCTTACAAAGTTGAAAAAAATTGAAGATAAGAAATATCATACCAAAAATTTAAATGGACTCCAGGTTAATTTTCTAAGTCAAAAGTGCAATTAGAATATTTGTAAAAAAAATTTTCAAATTTCTAACTGTGGAAGATCATTTAAAGCATGTTTGTTTAAAAAGCATGCATTGCTGGCAGCAGTGGCTTGCTTCAGTCATACCAGCACTTTGGGAGGCTAAGGCAGGAGGATTACTTGAGGCCAAGATGTGGAGACCAACCTGGGCAACAGAGCAAGATTTTGTCTCTACAAAAAAAAAAAAAAAAAAAAAAAAAAAAAAAAAATTAGCTGGGCATGGTGGTGCACACCTGTAGTCCCAGCTACTCAGGAGGCTGAGGTGGGAGGATTGCTTGAGCCCAGGAAGTCAAGGCTGCAGTGAGCAGTAATCATGCCCTGATGAATCATGTCATTCCAGCCTGAGTGACAGAGCAAGACCATGTCTCGAAAGAAAAAAGAAAGAAAGAAAGAAAAAAAAAAAACTATGCATAACTGCAGTGGCTGTGATGAGCTAAGTACTGCATACTAAACAGACCAGAGTGACTTCTCTAAGACGTTAAAATATAATGGTGATAATGTTTGCAAACATGAACCTGTAAAATATTCTGGATAAAATTATCCCTACATTCAATATTGCTAGTTGCTTTGTGTGAAGGACACATTTTGAGAAGTGGCATAGACTAAGCATTAAAGAAATGAAAGACTGAATAAAAAATTTCTATTTTTACCCAATGGCAGAGTGAAGAAAGTAGATGTGACACAGAGTAAAAAAGATGCTCTAAGAAAATGTATAATATAGATGTTTCCTTTCCTTTTCCCATAAAAATATATTTTAATCTTCCAAGGTCAAGCACTTACACTTCCAAAGCTCTCATGCCTCAGTACCCAGAGCATGGTAAGTACTTGGTAAATATTTACAGAATGAATGGAAGGGAGGGAGCAAGGACAACACCCCATAAATAGTGCATGCACTCAAGACTGCATTGAAATGACCAGGAGCTAGTTATACTCTTTACACCAGTGGGTTCCAAATAAATTGAGAGTAAGACACAGGCAGCAGATGAGGTTCAAACTATGAGCTTTATACTTGGTATTCTGAATGGAGAACATGCCTTAGCACCGATGTACCGACGCACCGACGAGATATCAGTCTGTGACTTACCCTGGGGACACTGGGTCCCCAGTGCAGACCCTTATGGGCCAGCTGTGTGGATAATTGCTCACTGTCTGTCTCTCATTGCTGAGTCATGAGAGCAAGGACTGACGGAAGTGTGTCCAAAAGGGAGAATGACTGTCCACTGGAAAGCCAGACCTGCCTGATAGGGAGAAGGAAAGGTCATTTTCTCCCCATATTACTCACTAATTGCTTGTGCCAACTTTACTCACATGGGAAGGACTAAGCAAAGAATGGAGAATGCAAAAGTGGCCTCATGGACATGTAGGGACATGGGATATAATTCCTCATATTTCCAACTACATTCCCAAGGGTTCCTTTTTCTCTTATCCCAGTTTTAAAAGGTAGATGGTGGGGCACCAGGAGAGAAGAGTATTTCTCATTTTAAGCACACAAGAAATCTGGGTAAAGAGATAAGAACATCCTCTTCTTGGCCGGGCGCGGTGGCTCAAGCCTGTAATCCCAGCACTTTGGGAGGCCGAGACAGGCGGATCACAAGGTCAGGAGATCGAGACCATCCTGGCGAACAC
>NW_016809702.1:106451-135159 GCF_001698545.2 Rhinopithecus bieti
CGGCTAGTTTTTTGTATTTTTTAGTAGAGACAGGGTTTCACCGTGTTAGCCAGGATGGTCTCGATCTCCTGACCTCGTGATCCACCCGTCTCGGCCTCCCAAAGTGCTGGGATTACAGGCTTGAGCCACCGCACCCGGCCGAACATCCTCTTCTTGATCAACATTTGGAAAAGAAGGAAAGATAATTTAAAATGAATCTTAACCTAATGAAAAAATGAGAAAAATATTTGCAGAGACACACCACCAAAGAAGAGATACGGATGAAAAACAAGCACTTGAAAAGATTCTAGTATTATTGGTCACTAGAAAAATACAAATGAAAACTTCAATGAGATACCACAATGCACACTAGAATGGCTAAAATTTGACAACTAATAGTACCAAGTGTTGGAAAGAAGAGGGAGTATAACTCTCACGTGTAGTTGGTAAGAATGTAAAATGGTACAGCCATATTTTTAAAAATTTCGCAGTCTCTTGTAGAGTTAAACATACACTTACCATATGACCAAGCAATTCCACCCCTAAACACATATCTAAAAGAAATGAGAAGCGATGTCTCCACAAAGATCTTTGCACATATTTATAGCAGCTTTATTATTATTATAATAGTCCCAAACAAAAGCAACCCTAATGGGTAACTGATAAATAGATAAACACATTGTGCAAAAGTCTTTGTGGAGACATTGTGGTATATCTATACAATGGAACACCTATTCAGTAATAAAAGAAATAACTAATAATATATACAACCATATAAATGAACCTCAGAAGCATTATGTTAAGTGAAAAAAACCAAGTCATCTTTTTTATAAAAAATTGACAAAGATTGTACATATTCAAGGCATACAACAGACTGCTTTGATATACATATACATCATGTAATGATTATCACAATCAAATGAATTAACATATCTATTATCACCAATACTATACATTACATCGCCAGAACTTGTTTCTCTTATAACTGGAAGTTTGTACCTTTCCATCAGCGTCTCCCCATTTTCCCCACTCTTCATTCCTAGCAATCATCATTCTACTCCGTTTGTATGAGTTCACCTTTTTAGATTCCACATCTAAAAAGTGAGATCATATAGTATTTGTCTTTTTGTGTCTGGCTTATTTCACTTAGTATAATGTCTTCTGGGTTTACCCATGTTGTTTCAAATGGCAAGATTTCTTTCTTTCTTTTTTTTTTGCCTGAATAACACATATATTTTTTCTTCATATTTTATATATGTACTACATATATATGTACCACAATACAATGAATACCAATATATTTATTATTGACATTTATACATGTATAATACACACACACACTTTTTTTTATATGCTTTAAGTTCTAGGGTACATGTGCACAACGTGCAGTTTTGTTACATATGTTTATATGTGCCATGTTGGTGTGCTGCACCCATTAACTCGTCATTTACATTAGATATATCTCCTAATGCTATCCCTCCCCACAATAGGACCTGGTGTGTGATGTTCCCCTTCCTGTGTTCAAGTGATTTCATTGTTCAATTCCCACCTATGAGTTAGAACATGCAGTATTTGGTTTTCTGTTCTTTGCAATACAGTTTGCTGAAATGCTCTCCAGCTGCATCCCATGTCCCTACAAAGGACATGAACTCATCTTTTTTATGGCTGCATAGTATTCCATGGGTGCATATGTGCCCATTTATCTTAAATCAGTCTGTCACTGATGGACATTTGGGTTGATTCCAAGTCTTTACTATTGTGAATAGTGCTGCAAACACACATTTTCTTTATCCATTCATCCATCAATGGGCACTTAAGTTGTTTCCATACTTTAGCTATTGTGAGTAATGCTGCAGTACACATGCGAGAGAATATATCTCTTTAGGATACTAATTTTATTATGTTTAGATATAAACCCAGAAGTGGAATTGCTGGATTCTATGTTAGTTCTATTTTTAATTTTTAAAGAAACCTTCGTAACTGTTTGCCATAATGGCTGTACCAATTTACATTCCCACCAACAGTGTACAAGGGTTCAATTTCCTCCACATCCTTATTATTTCTTGTCTCTTTGATTAGTCATTCTATCATGCGAGGTGATACCTCCTTGTGGTTTTGACCTGCATTTCTCTGATAATTAGTGACGCTGAACACCTTTTCATATGCCTGCTGGCATGTATGCCTTCTTTAAAGAAATGTCTATTCAGGTTCTTTGCCACCTTTTTAATCAGGTTATATGGGTTTTATTGTTGTTGCTTGTTTTGTTTTGCTTTTGGATTATATGAGTTTCTTATATATTTTGGATATTAACTCCTTATCAGATATATGGTTTGCATATATTTTCTCCCATATTTCATAAGCTGCCTTTTCATTTTGTTGACTGTTTCCTTTGCTGTGCAGATTTTTAGTTTTATGTAATCTCACTCACTTTCGCTTTTGTTGTTTATTTTTTTGGTGTCATGTCCAAAATCATTGTTACAATGTCCATAGTACCAAAAGATCTACATATCCAGTTCAGTCTCTATCAAATTTCCAATAGCATTTTTCACAGAAATAGAAAAAAAAATTCTCAAATTCATATGAAATCATAAAAATATCTGAATAGCCAAAACAAACTTGAGAAAGAAGAACAAAGGTGGAGGCATCACATTCCCTGATTTTAAACTACATTACAAAGCTATAGTAAACAAACAATATGGTCCTGGCACAAAAACAGACATGTGAAACAATGGAACAAAATAGAGAGCCCAGAAATGAACCTATACACATATGGTATACTAATTTTCATCAACAGCACCAAGAATACACAATGAAGAAAGGATCATCTCTTTGATAAATGGTGTTGAGAAAATGGGATATCTACATGTAAAAGAATGAAACTGGACTCTTGTCTTATACCATATACAAAATATAACTTGAAATGTATTAGGCTTAAATGTGACATCTGAAACCACAGACCTTCAAGGAAAGTAACATAGGCAATCAAGTCATCTTTTAACATAAACCGGAATTTTTCAAGTTGACTGAAAAGAATACGTTGTTCTCATCATATGAGACCACAGAGTTTGTTCATCATGAAGACAGCAGAAATAGTAAGTGCTCTCAAGTGGAAAGGTAATTTATAAAAACAAACAAGCAAACAAACATTACCAATCTAAATATCAACCGTGAGATAAAGCCAGAGGAATACTTTTGACAAAATTAGGGCAAATAGTCTGTATTTTACAGAGAGTAATATGACTCTAGCAGGGACTCTGTCCTTGCAGAGGATCCCTGCTTTCCCTTTTCTTCCCTTTTCACCTAATAAACCCCTGTCTTACTCACCCTTCAAACCATCTGCGAGCCTAAATTTTCATGGCCATGGGACTGCCAAAGACCCCGTCTGTAGCAGAACTAAGGAAAATTCCTGCAACAATATCATAGTACAATACAAGTTGAAATGGCTTAACTTAAAAGTTTAATTGAGATTTTTCTTTTTAACTCTGCATGACAGTTCTTTATTTGTATCAGTTTAACAGAGAACATGGCCATATTTCTTCAATCACTCTACTCTATAGAATACTATTGACCCAAATATTTATAAGGCAAACCCAAAGGCAATCTTTTATTTATTTATTTACTTGAACTTTATTCTTTAACTTTTATTTTAAGTTCCAGGGTACATGTGCAGGATGTTCAGGTTTGTTACATAGGTAAGCATGTACCATAGTGGTTTGCTGCACAGATCAACACATCGCCTAGGTATTAGGCCCAATATCATTTAGCTATTCTTCCTGAATGCTCTCCCTCCACCCTAAACCCCCAACAGGCCCCAGTGTGTGTTGTTCCCTCAATGTGTCCATGTGTTCTCGTTATTCAGCTTCCAGTTATAAGTGAGAACATGCAGTGTTTGGTTTTCTGTTCCCATGTTAGTTTGCTGAGGATAATGGTCTCCAGATCCATTAATATCCCTGCAAAAGATACGATCTCATTTCGTTTTATGACTGCATAGTATTCCACAGTGTATATGTACCATATTTTCTTTATCCAGTCTATCGCTAATGGGCATATCTTTGCTCTCGTGAATAGTTCTGCATGAACATATGTGTGCATGTATCTTTATAATAGAATGATTTATATTCATTCCTTTGGGTATATACCCAGTAATGGGATTGTTGGGTCAAATGGTATTTCTCCAAGGTCAATATTTTAAATACTAAAGATGTATTCAGGGACACTAGACCTGTTGTATGGTACACTTTAAAGGAATAGTAAGAAAGAAAGTTGGATTTTGGAAGACAGGTATGATCTGAAGATAGATGAAAAAGGAAATACATGCAGATTGCAGGAGCACTCCCTAGGACAGAAGGGAAGATGCACCACACTCAACAAAAGCCAAGTTCATGTTGGCTTCAGGATAAAATGGTTGGGAAGTAGCTCAAGATCCCTGAAGAGGAAGACGGAGTGCCTCAAATAAATGGTTATGCAACAGGTTCTGTGCCCTATGGGAAACCATGGAGTTTGAATTTCAGATCTGACAGCCCAGGGTGGGATAAACCAAACAGATTACTTAGTCTCTGTGTGCCTCAGTGTTCCATCTTTACTACAGACCTAAGTCTGTGTCTTTTGGATTGTGTGTTAAATGAGAAAATTCAAGCAAATGTTTTAGAACAGAGCACAATAATTTAAATGCCAATAAGTGACAGAGTCTGCTTCAATTTATAAAGAACATGAAACTATTTTCAAACTCTGTTTGTGAATCTATGATTAGTAACGAGGTCCTTGCAGCTCCCATCAGCACCAAGGTTGAGGGAGCACATGTTACACTGTAATTGAGAATCCTAGACCATTCTAGAAAGGGCTCCTCAATCCCGAGTACAGTTTGTGATCACAGGCACAGACTCCGTAAGTCAGAATCTCTGCACGCAGCTTGGTGTCGCCTCCGTTCGAGCTCAGTGAGCTCAGAGCATAGCAAGTGACTGGGGCACACACCCTGGTGCGAAGAAGCATGAGCTCTCATAGGAGGTGACACCACATGCTCTGTGTTGCTTATTGAACGAAGGAATGATTACATGGATACATGAGGCCACACCTAAGGAGTGTGTACTAGCTGATGGCTAAGAAACGTCCTTTGCTGACACCTCCCCATGGGACCTTTGTGTCTGAGCTGTCAGAGTGTCATGAAGTGATCAAGGGTATCCTACTGACACAGCATTTCCAGATATCATAGCCTGCAAGAGCTAGGGCTACCTCTGCAGAACTCACACCCACTGGCAGTGACAGTGCATTTCTTCACTGATGACAATCCCTTTTAAAGATCCAGACAACAGGGGAGTGGTCAGCGTCGGGCCCCTCCAGAGGGAGAAACCCTGCACCAGCAACACAGCCCCCATCTGCTGGGTTTTGTCCTGCTCTGAGTGTGTGGACTGTGGCAGGAGAATCTTGAGGGGAACTCTAACATTTAGTCAAGGACAACTCTGGAAGAAGTGAGTGACTTATTGTCTGACACAGTATGGAACATTTCCTGTCTCTTTTTGCATTGCCAGTCTTGAAAAAAATTTAGAGCAAAAGCTATTTTAAGCACTATGGTTAAATTGATAGAAACTCCTTTCATCAAATTAACTGGGAAACATTACATACCTTTGTGCTTAGGCGCCCTGCAGCTCGGCTCTTCCTTGAACTTTCTAACATTGTGAAACTTTGTTTTTCATACTTGTTCCAGGTTCAGGAAAGCACCTTTGGCAAGGACAAAAGTAACACAGCCTGACTTACATGCTTTGCCTTCACCTGTCTCCCCTTCCAAGTGTAGTATACACACACACACACACACACACACACACAAACACACACACAATGGTAAATTGGAAATCCCCCAGGCTGCACAATTTTCAAATCTCAAGAAACACAATGTAAGTGTGCACACGCTGTCAACAGCAACATTTGCAAAAGGGGTAAATGATGTGACAGTGTCAGTCTCACCAACATGTTGCAGTGAAATTCCTAATTCAAAGGTTGCCAGATGTCAGCCTGAGGACCAGTACCTGCCAGATTGCATGAGAGTCACCCAGGGTGCTTCTTGTACATCAATAAACAAACCAAAAGCTTCAGACTCCACCTCAAGAGAGTCTTGCACATCAAGTCTACAAGAGGAGTGGGGATCTGCATCTTAAATCACTTTTCCAGGTCATTCTTATGCATAAGCACATTTAGAGATAATATCTTGATCGGAGTTATGTAGGAAAGAAAACCTAGTCATTTTTGCAGACTCATTTGTAAATGTATTCAGAAGTCGATGACGTGTTTCAGAAGGAATTTTAAAACCTTTTCATATGCAGATCCTGATCACCTGCATTTAGAGACCACAAAGAGCAACTAAAAGTTAATCTCCATTTAGTAAAACAAAACAAAAATGCCAGGCGATTAGGAACTAGAACTCTCCGTTTCAACGGGTGTCTTTGGGCAAAGAATTTTATTTCTTACCATTTCATTTCCTTTGCACTGGAAATGAAAATAAGAGGCTGGGGAATAAAAGTAAAGAGAAAGTGTCTTAAATATAAGTAACCTAAACCACAAAACTCAAGTGCTAACTGAGAGTCTGAATTAAACAAAGAGACAATAAGCAGACTGTACATGACAATAGAATTCTGACCCCCAAACTCTGCAGCAACCAACCCAGGAAGCCAAAATACAACTTCAGTAGCAATGGCCCCCAGCAGTCACGATGAGATCAATATGATCAGATTCCATGTTTTCTGCTCCCACTTGAATCTAAAGATCAACCAGAAAAAGCCAAATACGCACTCCTAACCAGTTACATAGGATGCCCCAGCTAGTTAGCCACCTCCAGCTTCCCCAGGCTAACAGCTTCATCAGGGCACACCTGGAGCCTTTCCGCTTCTCCACCTTTCCACCTGTCTGCCTGCCTGTGAGTCTCTGCCAAAACACAAGCGATGGTAGCTGACTCCCTTGCTACAGCAAGGTCAGAAAAGATAGCATTTGCTTTTCTCATTTTGATAGTTTTTGTTTATTTCCACATAGTCTTCAAAGTAATAAAATACAACAAGCAAAAGCCCATTACCCTGTTGTTTAAGGACTTCCATCCTAAAACAATGCTCATGCCAGCATACACACTCAAGGCTAGAATTAAAGGAAGCAGATGGGGGGAGAAGGGAGGGGTCAGTGATTGAGGTCTGTAAAAGAGGGATGGCATGCACAAAAAACTGCAGGATGGAGGAAAAAGGAAGTAAGACCCAAGCAGGTTGAGCAAAGTGTTTGAATTAGTTGGAATCCTTTAATTAATCGCAGGAAAGAGTAACTAATGCTGAATTTTTTTTTTTTTTTTAGACAGACTCTCACTCTGTCACCCAGGCTGGATTACAGTGGCGAGATCTTGGCTCACTGCAGCCTCTGCCTCCCAGGTTCAAGCCATTCTCCCACCTCCGCCTCCTGAGTAACTGGGATTACAGGCACAAGCCACCATGCCCGGCTAATTTTTTTGCATTTTTTGTAGAAACAGGGTTTCGCCATGTTGGCCAGGCTGATCTCTAACTCCCAATCTCAAAAGATCCACCCACCTCAGCCTCCCAAAATGCTGGGATTACAGGTGTGAGCCACCGCACCCAACCTGAAAATCTTGAGTAACTGTAGGAAGGCACTTGACAGGACTAGCTTGCGGGTGGGGAGCCAGTGTGGCAGGGTGGGACGGACCCAGACAGCTCACTTGGCCCAAGGGCAGACACCTCAACCACAAACACTCTGGTTGTGGGGAAGAGGAGACCCTTTGTTGTGTGCAGCAAAAATACCATTTTTTTGTCTCTTGGCCATTGAAGATTTAAAGTCCGAGTACTAGCTTTGCTTGGGTCACAAGCCTTGCCCTCAGCCAAAAGGACAGAGCAAGAAAAATACAGTCCTTTGCATTAGGAAGAGCTAGTTTTTAAAAAAGAAAGTGGGGTGTTCTTAGGAGCAGGAATGGGTGCTGGGCAGGCAAAATGCAGTAAACACTAATAAAGGGCCCGTGGAATTCAATTTGACACATCATCCTCCAGCTATATCAGTGAAATAAAAAAGCAGAGTTGAGGAGTGGATTTTTAAGCGTTAGGGAATCTGTTGAAATGATTGTGTGATGCTTAAATTTGACCTCTCTCCAACAATCGCCAATTTTATTGTTAAAGTTAAAGGAGCCAGTAATCATTAATTCCAACAGGAGAATAATAGCAGAAAAATAAGTTAGAGAGGTACACAAGTAATGACAATGGGGAGACTGGTAGCAACACAGCTTAGAGAGCCAGAAAGCTTATAAAAATAGACACTTTATAAGCCCACCTGAGTCTTCCTTTCTCTATAGGGTAATCAGTGTAATATTCCTAATAGGTGCTTAATTTCTGGGAGTCAGAATGCATTTTCATGGGGTCTATGTGAGCTAGTTGCCCCTGATGAAACGCCACATTGAGCTTTGCCAGCCAAATGCCCAGGGTCAGAGCCCTCAGAGGACAGTGGTGAGCACTCTCGGTGTGCTCCAGTCACCACTGCTGGGACTGTCACTTCACCATACATTTCTAACTTCCTAAGTCTTTCTGAGAAGCCTGTCCCTCTCTATTAACTGACAGTGACACGGGGCTAAACAAGAGACTTCACAGATCTTTTTTCTAAGAGTATCTCACTGGGTTGACACAGAATCACAAAAACTGCTGGGGGAAAAAAAAAGCAAGCAAGATGAATTTCCCAAAATATTTCAATTTTCTCAGCTTTTCCATCAATATTCATTACTCATAAATTTTAATTTCCAGTAGCAAAACATAACTTTTTTATGTCTGTACTGACCCAGGCATTGTGCTCCAGAAAACAAAGATGAATAAGATAAAAAGTCCTGCTCTTGAGAGAGGAATAGACTAATATAACAGGAACGGTTTTGAGCTGTTAATTCCTGACTTCTTTCATTTGCTCCTCCTCCGTCCCCTCCTTTCAGGCAGGACATCAGGCTAGGTCACTCTCTTTCCTGATAATTTTGGTAAAGAGGAAGGCTGAGGTTCCCTGAACATCTGTCCCTTATGTGCGTTGGTAGTTAGGATACTCCCCTTTCATTTTCAATCATTTATTCATTGAACCATTCATTTGTTTAAATGTTTAATGTTTGTGGATACGTAGTAGGCATATATATCTATGGGATACTTGAGATGCGTTGATACAGGCATGCAGTGCATTATAATCACATCACAGAAAATGGGGTATCCATCCCCTCAAGCATTTATCCTTTGTGTACAAACAATTCAATTCTACTCTTTTAGTTATTTGTAGATGTACAATTAAATTATTATTGACTACAGTCATCCCGTTGTGCTACCAAGTACTAGGTCTTATTTATTCTATTTTTTAACCCATCAACTATTCATTCTTAATTTTTTATACAGGTGATAAACTGAGTGATTCAAAACCATCAAGTGGCACAAAAGATTTATTTCTATTCTTGCCTTTCATTCTCCCTATTCCCGTCCCTCCTCTACCACAGATAACCTATTTAAAATTTTTTTCTTGTATGTCTTTCTATAGTTTGTTTTTCTGTTTGTGAGATATAACAGTAAGACAGATATTTACATAAAACATATATGATGGTAAACCAAATGTGGTCTATCCATAAAATGGAATGTTATTCAGCCTTAGAAAGGAAGGAAATTCTCAACCATGCTACAACATGGATGAACCTTGAAGACATTATGCTTAATGAAAAAAGTCAGACACAAAAGAACAAATATTGCATGATTCCATTTATATGAAATGTCCAGAATTAGGCAAATTAATGAAACAGAAAGTAGATCAGAGGTTACCAGGGGCTACAGGAAACAGAGGAGTGGGTAGACATTGTTTAATAGCCACAAAGCATTTGTTTGGGATGATGATAAGGTTCTGGAGATGGATGGTGGTGATGGTTACACAACACTGTGAATGGACTTAAAGCCACTAGATCGTACACCTAAGAATGGCTACAATACTAACTTTTATGTTATGTATATTTCACCACAGAAACACCTATGAAAGCGTAGAGAATAATTATAAAATCAACACTCATGTAGCTATCAAAAAAAAAGATTAAATATGGAACACTGTCAATTGTCTGGAAGGCCTCCCATGGGCCACAGCCTTCTCTTGAAGGCACCACCATCTTCCTGACCTTTTGGTAATAACTGTTGGGCCTTTAAAATAGTTTCTTTTTTTTTTTTTTTTTTTTTTTTTTTTTTTAAATAGTTTCATATATAATATATATGTAAGAAAACACTACCTGTGAAAATTTTGCCTGCTTTTTACTTTTATGTAAATGTAAATACATTCATATATTTGTGTTACTAGCTTATTTTATTCAACATTATAAAATTATGATTATGAAATCCATCCATGTTATTGATGTATCTGTATTTCATTCAATTTTATGACTGTTTTATGGGCCAACCCCTACCCAATTTTTATGATGTTACATATATATCTGAAAAGAATGTGCATTGGCATTTGCCAGATGCAGTTTTACACATCTCTATTATGGCCTTTGTTAATCATGTCATTTAAATCTTCTATATCTTTAACACTTTTTTTCTCCCTTATTTTCCCACTTACCAAGAGAAGTGCATATTTAAAATCTCCTTATGTAAAACAGGCTGCCTCTGTTTTTAATTGTATGTATGCTTATTTTTGCATTATGTCATTTGAGCCTATATTACTAGTAACATTAATTTAAAATTATACAATATCTTCCTGATGGATTAAACCTTTTCACCACACTTAAACTTGTTTGGAAATTTTATCCTGTTTTTATTCTTTTGGTGGTTGCCCTAGAAATTCAAACGAGCATACTAAATCGAATACCTCCATCCTCCTTTTAGATCATCCAGGGCTTTTGAATACAGTGCTTCACTTACCCCCACCCAACTCGCAGACTTATGTGTTATTTGTTGTTTCCTGTTTCAACTTTATCTCATGTTATTTTTAACAATACTTCAATGCAGCCAATGTTATTTTAGATGTGTCTACATATTTTCTACTTCCCATGATCATCATTCCTTCTTGCATCTCAGTCTTTACATCCAGAGTTGCTTTCTTTCTGTCCGAAGTATGTGCTTTAGAATGTCCTTTAGTGAGGAACTAACAGCAAACTCTCTTAGAATTTTTGTGTGTATGTTTGAAAATATCTTCATTTAGTCCAGGTGCAGTGGCACATGCCTGTAATCCCAGCTACTCAGGAGGCTGAGGCAGGAGAATCACTTGAACCCCAGAGGTGGAGCCTGTGGTGAGCCAAGATCGCGCCATTGCACTCCAGCCTGGCCACAAGAGCAAAACTCCATCTGAAAAAAAGAAAAGAAATGAACCCTATAAAGATGATACAATTTGAAGTGCTTTGGAAGACTTCATACACTGCCACGAAATCTTCCCCATCTATAGATATCGGTGCCTGACAGTGGCATGCCATTGCACTCCAGCCTGAGCAACAAGAGCGAAACTCTGTCTCAAAAAAAAAAAAAGAAAAGAAAAGAAAATATCTTCATTTTTGGTCTCATTCTGGAAATATATTTTCCTTGGCTAGAAAATTTTAGGTTATTTTTATAATTTTCAGCATCCTGAAGATATTACTCCATTCCCTGGTTTTCTCTGTTGATCTTGTACGTTCTGCTTCTTTGAAGGTAACTAGCTTTTCTCTCAGGCTGTTTGTTAAATATCCTGTATGTTTTTGATACTAACAGTTTTATTACATTTGCTCTGGATGTGGATATTTTTAATTGAATCCAGTTTGAAATTTATTGATCTCCTAGAAATTGAGGAATCTGTGAAATGATATATTTCAACACTTCTGGAAACTTCCCCATCACACATATCATTTATTTATCTTTCTCTGCTACATTCTAGAAAATTCCTTCTAGTTTATATTCTAGTGAACAAATTTTCTTTTCAACTGAACCTAATTTGCATTAAACACATAAACCCAGATTTAAATTTTACGCATTCTATTTTTTAATTTCCATAAGTCCTGTTTGGTTGTTTTTCTTTACAATATGCTAGATTAATTTCATAGTTTTTTACAGCAGAAGATATTTTAAACCTGTTGAAGCAGTGCTATAGATGTTTTTATAATCTATATTGACATTTCCAATATCCAAAGGCTGTGTCAGATATGTGCTATTTCTGCTGATACTCATTAATGTTTTTTTGTTTTTATTTAAGGCTTAGCTTTGTTTTTACTGTGTACTGTTCCTTTTCCTTGGAAAATTATTTGTGGGAACTCTTTAACGCTTAACGACCTCAAAGGCACATTCCCTACTCGACCTTCCTCTACACAACTTCCGCTAATCTCAACCCTCCTCTCTGTCAGGCTCCAGACACATATCTTTTCCAGTTGTTATCAATTAAAATACAGTTTTTGTACCTCCCGGTGGGCCACACAACCTTGGAAAGTGGACTTCTGCTGGCACTTTCTGAGATTTGCCACTGGTTGGCCCTCAAGCTTTTGTCTGTGTCAGTGGCTTTTGCAGGCCACACACTGTATACCCGGGAGTTTGCAGGTGTTCACTAAGTACTGCTTTCACTGAAATTGGAGACCATAGGTTTTCCATTGTCTTTGTTAATTTGAATAAAAACAGAAGGGGAAAGTTCTTTTGTCTGCCATCATCATGTTCATACTAGAAACAACATCCAGTCTTCTATAAAAATCAAAACACTTAAAAAAAAAACAATAACTTACATTAGTTACACTCATATAGGAGGAAAAACAGACAGGGCTTTGGAGAAACAACAGGGAAAAGAGAAGAGATTTTTATCTACCAGAAAAAAAGAGGTCTGTGAGCCCCAGAGCAGCGGGATCCCCGTGAGATCTGTTGTCTTTGAGTAAGGAGAGACCTGGAGGAGATGCACCCTTCCTCTTAGGGGAGGGCTGCAGAGCAGGCTAGAAAGGAGTGTCCTGAGACACTTGGGTTCTCAGCCATGCCAAAAAGTCTAGTACTGTGCGAGTTCCAGAGAGAAAACAGACTGTGGCAGGGACAATGACAGACTTGGAGGAAAAGCATTTTTCTCTCCAAACAGAGTATAAGCTTCTAGGATTCTGTTGCCCCTTAGAAAGGAGAACGTGCCTCAATTATGCTTGAAAATAAGGTGCACACCTGTAATCCCAGACTTGAGAGGCTGTGGCAGGAGAATTGCTTGAATCCGGGAGGCGGAGGTTGCAATTGAGCCGAGATGGCGCCACTGCACTACAGCCTGTGCAACAAGAGCGAAACAGAAACTCGGTCTCAAAAAAAAAAGAAAGAAAGAAAGAAAGAAAATAACAGGATTTTTTTACCAATCTGTGTGACAGAGATTAGGAGCTGAACATTAAGCTGACGTACAGAAAACAAAAGAAGTAACATTTGTCACACTTCTGAATTTGTGAACTGAGATACATGATCACTACGCAAAATGCTAATTACAGTAAGAGGAGAAGGACAGGGTAATATGGAAACACAGAGAACGGGGGAGCCTTAGTTTTGACTGATGCAAAACTGATGCATGGTCTCAGAAACTGAATAGGAATTTTCCAGGCAAGAAGGGAAGCCCCTTCCAAGCAAAGAAACCAACATGGGCAAAGTCCTAGGGAATGGTATGTTTGCAAAGTTTCAATCAACTGATGTGGATAAGCTTGCAAATATTAATGTTGACCCTATAATCAAGTAATTGACATATTCATAAGCTTAGTAATCAGTTTAATTGGTACTCTTTAGTCATCCTCATAGAGGCCTGGAAACAGAGGCCCAAGGAAGTTGATGCTACATTCTTAGGACTTCACACTCTTTGTGGTAGAGAATCAAGATTAATTTCAGAACCCAGGGGTCTTTTTCTAGTATACTCTATCCCACTGCCTGAAAGAATGAAAAGGAACCTCCATGTAAAAAACATTAGCTTACCTGGATGTGGAGGAGGGCGTACTTTGCAGTGTTTCTTCACTTCTAAAAGTAACTTAAAATATAACTGTCCAAAAGTATTATCAGCCCTGATGACTGCAGGATAAACCTAACTCTGATGGGCTTTCTGGAGAGCCTCTCTCCGTATTAAAGAACAATTAGCTTAGCTGTCCAAGACATTATTTTACCTACAGCCACAAAGAAGCTACGTCATCCTTTGCTATAACAAACATGTAACTTAAATCTGCTTGCGAAGTTTATATGAAAACACATTAGCACCTGAAGGCCATCCATACCATCATTGCACCATTACGATAACTTGGTGGTTAAAATAGAGGATGCATCCATCAGATAAAAGTGTTCTTCGCTCCATCTTGACTTTAACCCAGGTGTAAGCAAACCTGTGAAGACACAGGGGTTGTGCTAGACAATTGTGGTGCTCCATGAAATGGGCCACATTTTGTTTTCTGGTCTTTGTTTTTGCACTTGTCTGCCATTCACCAGCATTTTTAAAGGATATGCATGTCAGGTTTATGGATGGGGGTTTTACATCATTCACTCCACAAGAAAAAACAAACGACATGACCAAAATGCCTCTTTTCACCCAACCTTTAAGAATCTATTTCCTGCCTTTGTGCTGTGCACTCTGTCAATAATTTTTTGCTTTCTCTGAAAACCTAGAAATAAATATAGCTTCAGTGTTAGTTTTCCAGTTTTCAAGGAATAGCTATTATATAAGGGGTTTGGATTGAGACAGTCCCAGAATCTGGACAATGTCTAAGAAATGAGCACTATAAGGATAAAATAAACAAGAATCCACATAAATTGGTGGTGCTATCAGCAGAAATAGCACATATCTGACACAGCCTTTGGATATTGGAAATGTCAATATAGATTATAAAAACATCTATAGCACTGCTTCAACAGGTTTAAAATATCTTCTGCTGTAAAAAACTATGAAATTAATCTAGCATATTGTAAAGAAAAACAACCAAACAGGACTTATGGAAATTAAAAAATAGAATGCAGTATTGGTATTTACATCACCTCCTCCCTCAAGAGAAGAATTGTAAATGTGCTGTTGGATAGAACTGGGAAATAGACAACTCCAATCTGAACTGTGGCAGGGTGGGGAGAAAGGGGCAGGATTATGCTTGGAATGAAACTGTATTGTTGCAGCAAAGTTTGTAAAAATAGAGGCACTGAGTGTAATTATTTGGGAATACTTATTCTGCACAAATATAAACTGAATTGGGAATCATTTAATATTTCAATCTCTAATAAGGTGTATTGTATGGTAAGGCAAGAATGATTCATGTATTTAATAGACACAGAGCACTGACTATAAGCATGCAGTATGCCAAGAACTGAATATACAAAGCTGAGCACAAGATCTCTCTCCCTCCATAGGGCCTGCGAGTTAGCAGAGAGCACTTGGTATGCCAAGAACTGAACATACAAACCTGAGCACAAGCTCTCTCTCCCTCCATAGGGCCTGCAAGTTTGCAGTGCGCCTCTGCTCTGTTTGCAGCATGCACATTATTCACTCAGGTCCTTGCTAGAACACTGGCCCCTCAGAGGGCAGGGAAAATGACTATGCTGTTTGCCAGTTTATTCCCAGTGTCTGACTCTGGGCCTGGCACACAGGAGATGTTTTACAAGCTTCTGCTTAGTAAATGAGTGTGTTTGTTCAGTTCCGCTTTGTGCAGGGCACCATGAAATAAATGTCATCAAGGGCAAGAGGTGATTCTCCAAGCTTCTGTTCAGCCTGGACTGGTCCTCCTTATCCTTGGGGGATACATTCCAAAACCCCTGCTGGATATCTGAAACCATGGATAGTATTGTACCCTATTTATATCATCCACAAATTTATTTTTCTCCCTTTACAATTTGACGAATATTTGTTCTTACTATGGGTCTTAGCAACCTTAGCATACAACTTATTTTCTTTCCTTATTAAGACAAGAACTTTCACCCTTTCACTTAAAGGAGGTACTTTTCAGCTTCTCTTTGGCATATCCGAATTGCTAGAGCACTACTCTTGCACTTTGGGGTCCTTATTAGGTAAAATAAGGGTGACAAACACAAGCGCTGCAATACTAGGCCTAAGTGATTCATGGATACTCAGGACAAAGAGAATATTCACATCCTGGATGGGACAGAGCAGGATGGCATGGGATTTCATCACACTGATTAGAATGGCATGCAACTGAAAATGAATGAATGGTTTATTTCCGACATTTTCCATTTAATATTTTCAGACTGTGGTTGACTTCTGGTAATTGAAACCTCAGAAAGCAAAATCACCAATAAGGGGGAACTATTGTACTTATTTTTCTTACCTCTAATATGGTCTACTGGTCACTTTAGAAAAAAAAAAGGCTGTTTTTAACTTCACTGAAGCTATATTCTTCATGTATTTTCATCCTCAGATGTAAAAATTTACCGTTTCTAAGGAAGGGATTAGTTCTTGGTCATGGGTTAGTAAAAGGGAAACCATTATAACAACAGCATCTACTTATTGAACATTATTTACTAATAATGATCTGCCAGGCCAGAGTTAAGTACTACACACACATGCACACACACACACACACACAGACACACACACACATATATACACACTTACACACACACTCTGCTTTTCCTAATTGTGAAATGTGCCCACTACTGGATATTGATAAGATAATTTTAGTTAGCATATAGTCTAACTTAAAATTTTTGTTAGACATAGATTTATTTTAATGTGTTTTAGGAAAAAATGTAATTACATATTAAGTCAGTGATTTCATGGATATTAGGAATATGGTTTAGGATGAGGCCAAGCTCTCTTCACTTATAAATAAACTGATTTATACCCAGTTCAAGGAAGAAAATATCAAACATATACTAGTACAGGTACTACTGCAGATGACAAAAATCATGAAAGTGGTATGCAAGATTTGCCTCCTTGGCCCCTCTGCCTGATTTTGCAGGATACTAAAAACACGCAGGGAAGGCAGGAGGGCCCAGGTCACAGTGTGGACGCACACGGGCTCTGGAGTCAGAGTTGTAGGGTCACATCCTGGCTCTCCTGCTCATTCCACTCTCTAAGCTTGGGCAGGTCACTTGGCTTTTCCATGTGTTGGTTTCCTCATCTGCAAAATGTGGGTGATGATAGCATCTACCTCACAGGGGCAAAATAGAGATTCAAAGACAGGTGTCTTTGATATTGAAAGCCACATCCTGATCTCTCCTGGGCTAGCAAATGAGTTTTAGCTCATGTGCCAAATTAACAGATTGGAAGAAGGCGCCTGTGGCACCGAGTTGACAAGTATTTGAGGCTTCATGAGAAAAAGTGACCGATGGATGTGAGATGTCTGCCCTGCACTCTGCTGCTGTCTGCCTGCAGGCCTCTGTCACCAGCTCAAAGACCAAACTGCAAGTGGACCCACAGGATGTGCACTGGGAACACACAGTAACCCAATTGGTTGGGTTCTTTCTACATTTTCTTATTGATATGACCACTAATTCTGAGAGAGACATACCATTGTCTAACAATAAAACTTCCACTTTAAAATTAACATAGGTTGCATAGAAGTGTTTTTCATACATCAAATGTTATTAGGTACCTCTTCAGTTATTTTCTACAAAGGCTACTTATTTAAACATTTCAGTAACCTTAGCAGTAAGTCAGATTTTCTGAAAGAAAAAGGAAAAGAAAGAAGGAAGAGGAGGGAGGGGAAGAGGAGGGAGGAAGGGAAAGAAAAGGAGAAGGAAGAGGAGGAGGAGGAGGTGAACAGCAGCAGTATGGGCACCCCAGATACCAGGGGAGGATCTTGGTCAGCTGTTGGCGGAGACTCTCAGTGCATCCTCCCAACTTCGGAAGTTCTCAGAAACAATGAGTGGGTCCGGCACAAACTGACCCTCCCCAGGTGTTTGCTCCAGCCCAAGCAAAAGAAAAATGCACTGTCACAATCAGATCAACAGCCTTTTGAAGCATATTGGTGCGACAGGCCCAAGTGGGCCCTTTCAAGAGATGATGGACCCAGTCTCTCCTCCTGCACGGGGGCTACTTTCTGCGAGCAATTCCCGCTGGGTCTCGCCGTCATCTTGGTATCATCTAGCCATCTGCCATGGAAAAAAGAAGATAATGAATATGAGAGAGCATTGAAAGAAGGCTCATTAGTTAGAAAGGAAAAAAATATATATATGGAAAGAATTTAAAGAGGCCTTTAGAGAGATCAGAATTTGAAAAAAGGATTTAAGATTTTAAGCCACACCAGATTATTTAGCAGTCCAGCTTCGGCAAGCCTTTTTCCTTCACTCAAGTTGTAAGGTCATATTGGTTCACTGCAAAATTTTGGGTTTTAGAAAAGTCCTCTGGTAACATCACAAACATTCTAACATAGGCAAAATTTCTCACTTGGAGTTTCCTTAGTGGTAGCTGTTATTTCTCTCCTGCCATGTGACTGACAGGTATACACAGTGGTTAAACCCTCAGACTCTAGGACAGCACGCTTCAAGAGAAGTAGAATACAAACCGCATATGGAAAGAAGTAAAAAGAAGGTAAATTTAATATTTTGAATTTTCATACATTCAAAAGATGATTATTTCAACATGTAATCAGTATAAAAATTATATCACATTCTTTTTTTATTCTACATGCTTGAAATCTGGAATATATCTTGTACCTACATTGGAAGAGCCACAGTTCAGTAGACACATGTGGCTTGTGGCTCCCATGTGAAACAGTACAGTTATAGAGTCAAATATATTTTGATCTGAATCCTGACTCCAATTACTAATATATTCCAGCAAGGAAATTGTCTTTGAAATATAAAGATCACAGAGTCTACCTGTAGGCTTGCTGTGGGGATCAAATGAGTATCTGTGTGCAGTTCTGGCTTTACCACGAAGCCTATTCCTTGGAAAGCATTCAGTAAATGCTGGTGATGGGTATTCTTCTGATTTTTCTCTACGGCAATAGAACAGATGGGTGTGGAAATCTTAGAGGCTCCCACAACACAAAATATAACCCCTCTATATCTTGGTTATTTTGAAACTCCACAAATAAAGTTATAAATAACTTCCTTCTCAGAGACCTTTTCTTTTCCCATAATTAGGAGGGGACTTGCATTTAAGTAGCTGGTAATCTATACTGAGGAAGACTAAAACTTATGTCATCTAAACACTCCAAACGCTCCAGAAAGTAGAACTTTCTGACAAAACAGTTTTATAGCAAACTTGGTATCTTGTGCAGGGAATTCTTCAGTAGAAGATAATTCACAAAATCATAGTTATATCATAAAAACAACAGATTGACAGATACTAAATTAAGACTTTCCAGAGAGCCAACGAACCAAGAGCCCCTCCCTGCTCTCTGACTAACGCGTCTGAGGTGTGCACGCCATTAATCTCATTAGGTCATAGTTTTCTCATCTGTCAAACCATGAGACTAAATGCTATCTATGCTTTCTTCCACTTCTGATGGAATAGCAAGAAAACGTTTTTATTACTTATTTAACCCTGGGTCCTCAGAGAGAAAAGGCAAGGAAAACAGTTTATATTGCTGTAGTTAAGTTAATGATAACAGTGCAATGATATGCCTGTGTGTATATCATTCCATATGATAGTATAATACAATAAAACATCTTAAATATTTTCATCTGCATCATTTTGTTTCTATAAATCCAATTTCTAAGGTTTGCAATTATTCTAAAATCTAGAAATAAGTCACCTCCATCTTGATTTCTACTCCTTTGCATTGCCAGTAAAATTAATCTTGGCTTGGAAGAGAATGTGACCATTATCACCTGCCCTGGATGCCTTTTGACTTTGCTAAATGTGGCACAAATAGAAAAATAATAATCTTATATTTACTACTTACATGATTTCATTGGTACCATCACATTTAGAGCAATAAACTATACTGTAAAATATCAAACACAGCTTCATATGATACCAAATATGTAGATGTGATATAAAACCAAATGTTGTATATATACTGGCCAATATGGTAGTCAGTAACCATCTGTGTCTATTCAGCACTTGAATTGTAGCTAGTACAACCAAGCAACTGAATTTTTATTTGATTCGATTTTAATTAATTTAAATTTAATTAGCCATATGTGACTGGTGGCTACCATATTGGGCTGTGCAGATACAATATTTAAAAAGTAAAACTTAGTCAATTATTGAGAGTTCTAAATACTAGACACATGATCTAGAAACAAAGGTGTGTTTTCTCCCTTCATTTGCATATGTAGTATCATGTCTAAAAATTTCTTTAAAATTGCTTCTATGACAATAACATTTACCATCATGGAGCCTCTAATAATTGCAGGACACTTTTGTAGGTACTTTATATACATTGTCTGAAATCCTCAAACAACCCTGCAAAATAGGTGTCATTACTGCCATTTTACATAAGAATAAACTGAGGCTCCCAGAGCTAGTAAGTAATGCAGTTGTAATCCAAATCTGGTGCTAAACAACTTCAATCATTTCCCCTTCTATTCCCTATTCACTAAGATTTTTTGCAAAAATAAAAATACAAGGTCTCTTGGCTGGGCGCGGTGGCTCAAGCCTGTAATCCCAGCACTTTGGGAGGCCGAGACGGGCGGATCACGAGGTCAGCAGATCGAGACCATCCTGGCTAACACGGTGAAACCCCGTCTCTACTAAAAAATACAAAAAAACTAGCCGGGCGAGATGGTGGGCGCCTGTAGTCCCAGCTACTCGGGAGGCTGAGGCAGGAGAATGGCGTGAACCTGGGAGGCGGAGCTTGCAGTGAGCTGAGATCCGGCCTCTGCACTCCAGCCCGGGCGACAGAGCGGGATTCCACCTAAAAAAATAAAATAAAATAAAAATAAAATAAAATAAAATACAAGGTCTCTTCCTAGAGCTTGAATTTCATAAAATGGCCATAGCTACTACTACATGCACTTTAAATGAATGTGCATGGAGAAAAGAAAGAAACAGATGATCAGAGAAGTGCTACACATTTTGTTCATACGAAATGCAACTCCTTATTAAGTTTCAAAGGAATGACTATTTCCTAGAATTAAAACTATAGTAAGGTAAAATCCAGTGAGTCAACCAATGTGCTTCTCTGCATGTCTGAAGAGTGTCCCTCACTTTAGGGAATAGTGATGCTGAGCCACCTGCTAAACTCGGAGCATACTCAGCTCTCCAGCTTCATGTAGCATTACATCCCTCCTCCCCTAATTGAGCATCAAGTGGAAGTTCTCTGAAGACAGGGACTCCACTTTTTTTATCTCTAAATCTCTAGGATTTGGTATAGTGCCTGACACCTAGCAAGCATGCAATATTTTCGCATAAATAAATGGATGGATAAATTAATACATACAATGCATGAGTTCTCTAGATTCAAGGAACATGCAATCACATAGATATAGCACCTTGACACCAGGTCTTCACAGCATATATAAGCCTCTCTCATGGCCCTCATGTCGTTAACATTTCCCATGTTCCCATGCGGGGACCATAGGTCCTTGCCAACAGAACCTGGATTGCCTTATTGCTGGATCTCCATTATCTACCCCACTTCTTGATATGGTGGATGCTCAATTACTACTTGCATAATGACTGATCAAATGGATCAACATATTCTGTAGATTGATTAATAATGGAGGGAACTTAACTACATAATTTCTCTGTTTAGTGCATTTTGTTTTAAGGTATATTTGATATTCTACTTATTATAACTCTATAAAGTAGGTAGAGAATATTTAATCATTCTCATAAAACTTCGAAAACTGAGAATCAGAAGTTTGAGTGATTCACCTATGACCACACGGCCAAGGAATTACAGTTACCCTTGCCACTTAAGTCTCCTATTATATTACAGCTACACCACATTAGTACAATGCATTAGAGTTCACAGTTCACATATATAACATAATTTGAGTTTAAATGATTCAAATGAACTAGGGGAAACAGGTATTACTGCCATCTTCCATATGAGGACATTGAACCTCAGAGAAGTGAAGAGTGGTACCCAAGTTCACAGTACTAGCAGGGAGCTTAGCATGTTTTTTAGAAACAGAAAGAAGAACCTGTTTTCCTAAGTCCTAATCCAATTTCTTTCCATTTCAGCATACTTTTTTCAGAAGAGAAAATGTTAGCGATTACAAAAGAAGAGAGAATTACTAATGCTGATAAAGGACAGCTTCTTGAGGAGAGAAGACCTTCAGTTCTGGTTTTCAGGGAACGAATGATATTGTCCAACAGCCGGGATGAGGCATGCTGGAGGACACAGGTGGAATAAATTGGACAAAGAGAGTATAATTTTGCACAATAATGCATTAACAGCATACCTGTTGCATGGAAACAGCACCTCTTCACTGCTGTCTTCATCTTCAGACTTAACAACAATACTCCCAAGAAACCATCCATTACCTGTGTCAGTTGACAAAGGAGATTTATTTAATTCTTTAGCATAAAAACACCAGCATTATGATTTTATTCATAGGTCCTCCAAATGTTCCTTTTTAAGTACACATGTCAGGGTACGAAAATATGCACATGCAAATTATGCCAGTAGAGAAATGAAAATGTGAGTGAGCAACCTAATTACTCAGAGTACTAGAAGCAGAGGAAAAGAGAAGATAGGGACCCAAACTCTCTATAAAATTTTAAAAAATTATTTAAAAGCACATGAGCCAAGAATAAAGAGAGAAGTAAATTCACATAAATGCATTTCAGTTATGTTAAGCCATAGAAGATTTATAAGTTTAAATAGTAATGGAAAGTCACAATCAATCATCATTCTTAATAGTGAAAATTTAGAAGTTATCATTGATTACTGTACTTGTCAATACAATTAAAGAAAGAAAAAATGAAAGTAAGGAAAGAAGGGAGAGAGAATGAGGGAACAAGGGAGAAAGGAGAGGAGAGAAAGAAGAAAGGAAAAGGAAAACTGATAAGTATAGAAAAAAGAAACAGAACTGTCATTATTCACAGGAGATATGACTTAACTTAAAACCCAAAGAAATCACAGAATATAGAATTAAGAGTGATGAGAAAAATTGTTAGAAATATAATTAATACATAAAAATCCAGTGTATTTCTATTAACCAGAGAGGAAAGGTTAAAAGCATAATTTAATGAAAGTCACAATGTTGAATTGCTATAAAAATTTAAGAATTTGGGAGTTAATTTAAAATCAGATGTAGTATAATTTATAGAAAAATCATCTAAATGTAGGAAATGACAGCAAAAAAAGCCATAAATAAATGGAGAACTATCCCATATTGGTAAGTAGGAAGATATCATAAAGATGTCAGTTCCTCATAAACTAATTTAAAACCTCAGTGTAAGTAAACCAAATTCACCATAGTGTTTTACATGAAAATCCAGAAGCTGGTAATAAAATTCATGTGGATGATAAAGGCCCAAGAATATCACAAGCACTTCTGATCTTCAGTAAGGGAGGGGAATCATCCTACCAGTTATCAACGTTTATTGTAAATCTATACCAATCAAGGCAATGTGGAATTGGGGCTGGCATGGATAAATTGACTATGGGATAGAAAAAGAATTCAGAATTAACCTTTTCCATTCACATAAACTTGATACAGGCAGCTCTGCTCTGCACATTAGTGTGGAACCATAACAAGAACTGCAAGCTGAAACTATGCAAGCCATCTTAATAATCAAGAGGGAAAACTTATGACTGTTTGATGATCTTTAAACATTTTTTCAAAACATCAAAAAATCTTCACTGTGAATTTAAAATAGCTACAAAAATGTAAAGTAGCAACACTAATATTTAATGTGCTATAATTTAAAACATTAGAAACACTGAAAATTAAAATGTTTTATTTTTTCTAATAAAACGCTTAGGAATTGTTTGGTGCTTGCCTTCTTTTCTCATCATAAAATTTATAATACCGAGGAAGCATCTTTTGCATCTTAGCAAATTATTAAACTCCTAAATTTGGATCAGCTTACAATATTTTTTTCTTTGTGTTTTCAACGTCATAAAATATCTCAGAATTCCTTTAAGTGAAGTTTTTATCAACACCTTCGTCCTTCTTGTCACCACCACCTTCCTCGTCCATGGGCATCAATTCCCCTCATTAATTTCCTCTTACTGTGAATCTAAAGTCTCTCAAATGGTGGCAGTGTCAACACTTTCATGGTGGTAAGTTTTGTCTATAACTCCATTTATGGACTTCACTTCCAGCATTGCCACTTTTCGTTTCTTTGATGCACTTTCATCTTTGAATTATATATTGTTATAAACTGTCACATGGATTCATTATTGGTAAACAAGGAAGCAATACAACTATACACTTTGCTGTCTAGGCATATACTGATAACAAATGCACCACGACCCAGTACCAACAGACAGACTTTGGAAGAAGTGATGTGACTGGTTGCTGATGAGAATGTGCATCTGTTATCCACATAGTGATTTGCAGACTAAAAAGCTAGCAGCAAAGTTTGTACTTATGTGATTGCAGTTACTAGAGCATGGTAGCTGAAATTTGAATTATGCTGTTTGGGGACTTGTGTTAAGTAAATCATTGCAACTGAAATGTGTGCATATAGATTCTATGCAAAGCAATGACTCCTTGTATAAAATAAAGATGACTTTGTAGAGCTCTCAAGTGAAGATGAAGTACTCAATACACAGTGGTAATACAATTGGTGATCCATATGGAAAAGAATGTAAGTTGATTCTATCCTCATATCATACATAGAAATCAATTGCAGATGGAGTAAAATTTTAAATTTTAACAACAAGACTTAAAATATATGTATGTGGATGTATAAACTTGTATCATTAACATCAGGGACACATTCTGAGAAAGGCATCATTAGGCGGTTTCATTATTGTGCAAACTTTGTAAGCATTTACACAAACCTAGATGGTATCACCTACCACATACCTAGGTGATATGGCACAGCCTATCCTCCTAGGCTATAACCTGTTCAGTATGTTACTGTACTAAATACTGTAGGCAACCGTTACACAATGGTAAGTATATGTGTATCTAAACATAGAAAAGGTAATGTGTTTCACTACAATATTGCAACGGCAGTGATGTTACTAGGTAATAGGAATTTTTCAACTCCATTATAATCTTATGGGACCACCATCACATATGTGGTCCACGTTAACCGAAACATGGTTATGCAGCACATGATTGTGCACATATATACATAAAAATATCCGTTTGGAATACTCTAGTGGTAGAGAAGACTTTCTTAAATAAGACACAAAATATGCGGATAATTTAAAAATTACACTATACTCTTAAACTACTTTAAAATTAAGAATTTCAGTCATCAAAATATAACACTAACTAGAGAAGACATGGTGCCAGTCACTGCTAATTGCTCTCCTTTTCTTCTGCAATGCGAGAGATCCACATCTCCCAGATGTCTCTGCAGCCACAGATGCACTATGTGACTAGGTTCTCAGGAATGAAATGTGGCCAGAAGTCATATGTGCAGCTGCCATCTCCCATACTCAAAAGACACTGTTGCAGGGGACTTTCCCTCTTTTCCATGTGCTGTAACCAGCTCTGACCACACAGAGGAGAGGAGACTTAGGTGATGGAAGAATAGCAAGGTGGAAGGACCTAGTCCCTGATGACTGGCTGGGAATGGCTATCTCTTCGGGGCTGTTACCTGTGTGTGGAATATGCTGCTATCTTTAAAAAACTTTTTTGTAAATTACTTTTTATTAGAATACCTTTGCCTTTCCCCTAAATATTATAGACAAGAACATGTATTTCCACAGATAAAGAAATTCAGTTAAGGATAAGAAAAAGAAGAAAGAATGCTCACTGTTTTAGAAATCAGGGTAATGCAAATTAGGGCCAAACAGAATACTATTTTATAGCAACTTACATAAAATAAAGGCAAAAATTAAGTGTACCAGGTGTTGGCAAGCATATGACGCAATAGAAATTCTTATATACTGTAGATAAGAGAAAAACTTAGTAGAATCACTTTTGAAACAAGTAGTTTATCTTAGAGAGCCAGATTTGATCATATCCTTTGACCTACCTAGCAACTGACTTCTATGGATTTACCTTAGAACCTGAGGTTTCTTAGCCTCAGCTCTGCTGACATTTGGGGCCTGATAATTCTTTGTTGTGGGACTGTCTTGTGTGTGGTAAAATGCTTAGCAGCATCTCAGGCCTCTACCCGCTAGGTGCTGGTAGTAACACCTACCAGCTGTGACAACCAAAACAGTCTCCAGACATTGTCAAATGTCCCTAGGGGGCAAATTTGCTCCCAGTTGGGAACCACCCTCCTAGAAGAACTCTTGCTTCTGTGCATTAGAAAGTTTCCTTCAGACTGGGCACGGTGGCTCATGCCTGAAATCCCAGAACTTTTAGAGGCCAAGGTGGGTAGATCACCTGAGGTCAGGAGTTTGAGACCAGCCTGGCCAACATAGTGAAACCCCATCTCTACTAAAAATACAAAAAATTAGCTGGGCATGGTGGCATGAGCCTGTATTCCAAGTCACTCGAGAGGCTGAGGCAGGAGCACTGCTTGAACCCAGGAGATGGAGGTTGCAGTAAGCCGAGATCACACCACTGTACTCCAGCCTGGGCAACAGAGTGAGATTCCATCTCAAAAAAATAAAAACAAAGAATGTTTATTTCAGCTTGTTTGTAACAGTCAAACTGCAAACAACACAACTATGTATTAACAAGAGATGGACAGATTAATTATGTGTTATTATGCAATAGAATATTACACAGTGGTGAAAATCAACTATTGCACCACACATGAAAGTGGATAGACCTTGGAAAGAACGTTGAGTTAAAAAAAATCATGTCCCAAAAGACAGCATATGGCACATCACAACTTTTAGAAGGCACAGAAACTATCGGTGTTTTCAAGTATCCCCACATGATTAGTAAAGCCTTTCTTTAAAGCACAGGTTTCTGAAATCATGAAAAATTTAAAAATCAGGATGGATACCTTGTGGAAGAGGTGAACACAGGTAGAACCACCAGTACTGGTAATGTTCAGGCTTATGTTAGATAGTGGGTTATCAGACTCCAAATAATACACAGTTTGAAAAGAAAAGATGGGAAAAGAATATAACCTAGATACTGTATTATGGCATATTTTTATTTTAGTGGAAAGAGTATTCAGAATGTAGGAAGGATAGTTCCATTAAAGAACTTTAAAATCATGTTAACTTTAAAATTACTCTTAACTTGCCTTAACTGAGTTCCTTAACTGAATTTCAAATAGCCTGATCCCACCAGTCAGAGAAACCCATCTAAATGTCCAAATATCCAGCCAAAACCTGGCCCTCACCCCCAGCCTACCTACCACATTTTCTTCTTTTCCTGTGAAGGTTTTTATGTTCTTCCAGGTCCCTTTGCCAAATGGACAATAGCACTGTGAAGGTTACTTTCAAATATTTATCATACTCCATTCTAACTTAATGTAAGTATTTCATATGTGTTTGTCACCATAGGCCTTGCCTGTGAGCACAGACACCCCATGCATCTCACTGACATTTGCATCCAGCCGGGGACTGGCATCCTGCAGTCCCTCAACAAAGAACCCTGGGGATGCAGTCTGAGGACCTCTGGGATCAGGACCCCTGGAGGTGCTTGTGTTGCAAGCGATAAACAGAAAAGCACATCTACTTCTGATTACTTGGTACCCACTCAGGCAGAATCTCTGGGGTGGGCCCAGGGGTCTATTTTATTTAAGACACTCAGATAATTCCTAAATGTCTGCAGTTCTACAAATTTGCTACAAATTTGAGTCTTTACTGAAGCTTTCTATGTATTCCATTTGTGGTTAGATAACCCTAGACATAACAGTATTTGGGTTAAAAGAACAATACTGTATGTGGCTTCTTCTTAAAAATGGAAAGAAAAAAAAATAACTTGAGAATCTCACTATTGTCCTTCCCATATCTGCATGTTTTTTGTTAATGAATGTTTCCCTCAAAAAAAAAAAAAAAAAAATCAGTATTTTGGAAGTTTGTTGCTCCCTCCATCAAAGCCATTTCTGTATGAGTAAATGAGCCATGTAAACATGTTTAAAATCACAATGTCCCTTTCATTCTTCCTTCTGTCATTTTTATTCTTTGTATCAAACAACCTTGGTTATAATATCATCCCCATCAAATGTCCAGCCTACCTCTTCAAATAAATACCTAATTCTGCTTCTCTTCCTCTGCCTGCAACAGTGATTGCCCTGATGTCGTGGTGGCAGTTTTCTCTATAGCAACGTCCTACAGTGACTCCACCTATAATAATACCACTCCATAGTGACAACGCTCCACAGTGACACTGCTATAGTGACACCACCCTACAGTGACACCACCTACAGTGACACCACCCTGCACTGACAACACCTACAGTGATACCACTCTGTAATGACATGCTCTACAGTGACACACTCTACAGGGACACCACCCCACAGTGACACCACCTATAGTGACATTGATCCACAGAGACAACACTCCACAGTGACACCACCTATAGTGATATCACTCTGTAGTGACACCACCCTACAGTGACACCCCTCTACAGTGACAATGCTGCTCCACAGTGACACTGCATTACAGCAACACCACCCTACAGTGACACCCCTCAACGGTGACAGTGCTGTTCCACAGTGACACTGCACTACAGCGACACCACCTACAGTGATACTACTCCACAGTGACACCACTCTACAGTGACACTGCTCTACAGTGACACTGCTCTACAGTGACACCACTCTACAGTGACACCACTCTGCAGTGAAACAACTCTATAATGACACCCCTCTGCAGTGATCCTGCTCTATGGTGACACTGCTCTACAATGACACCACTCTACAGTGACACCACTCT
>NW_016809702.1:137385-146419 GCF_001698545.2 Rhinopithecus bieti
ACAAATATTTTAATATAATGTAAATTATATATAAATATAACTTCATATATTTACATTAACTATAATGTAAAATAAGATTATTTTCTTATCTGAATTTTATATGACCTGTACATTTTCTGTTCTTTCAACCTGCTTTTACACAATTTTCATAAATTTGCAAAATAAACTTCTTACCAAGAAACTAAATCTTACCTGGACCTGTCCCATCATGACTAATTAAACTTTCTTCAATTTTCCGAGAGATACAGCCTTAATGGAAAAAATATCAACCTGCACAATAAAGAAATAAACTCAGTGACCATTAGGATATTTCCTTTCTCTAGAAAAAAATAGTATTACTATTGATACTATATTGTTACAATACTATATAATATTCTTACTACTACTGTAAAAATTACCACTATTTTATGTGCAAAGTTCTTTGTGAGAGAACTTTGTGTGAGAGACACAAAACATGTAGAATATAATTCTTGCTCTCCTAAATCACAGAGTCTATTGGAAAAGATTTTTAGAATGTAATTAGGAGATTTATTTTAAATCTACTATTACCAATAATAACAGCTCATAATCTATACTATGTGAGTAAGTGCCAAACTCTCCCAAGTATTTTTTGACATATTAACTCATTGAATCTTCAGAACACCCCATGAGGTCAGTACTACTCACCTCCTCATTTCACAGTTGAAGAGACCGAGGCACCTAGAGTTAAGCTACTTGTCCCAGGTCAATACCTAGTGGGTAAGGAGCCAAGTCTCAGACCCAGGAGGCTATCATCAGAATTGGTGCTTACCACATTGTTCTATTTCTTAGTATCTTTTACTTTTAAATAAACTACGTATTGAAATATGTATATGTGTGTGTATATATATATATACACACACACACACAGGATGTTTTAAAGTAAACTATGAAATAGATACAGGTGTACAAATTACAAATGCACACTCAACAAACACGTCCATGTAACAGAGCCTTAGCAGCACCCAAGACCCCGACATGCCTCTCTCAGTCACCTTCTCCCCAAACGATATCCCCTATCCTGACGTTTAGCACTTTTAATTGGTTTTGCCTTGTTTGGGACCATATATCAACAGAATCCTAGAGTGCGTTCTTGCTCCACGTGGCTTGTGTCATTCAACATGAGATTCGTCTGCGCTATTTTGCTCAGCAGCATCTTGTTCATTTTCATTACTGAATATTACTCCAAATTATTCATCCACTCTACTATTTACAGACAAACATTATTCCTAGAATAATGCTGCTCAGAACATTCCTATACGTGTCTTTTCATGTTATCTGCATATATTTCTGTTGGGAAACAGCTGGGTTATGGGGGGGGGGGGGTGTGTGTGTGTGTGTATAGTAAGTCTTGTTTTTTTAAAAATGTTTATACTAATATGCACTCCGTATGTGAAGCATATGAGAGTTCAAAGTGTTCCACAGGTGAATTGATATTTATTGTTATTCTTTTTAAGTTTAACCATCTGATCATGCACAGTAACACTTCACTGTGGTTTTCACTGATTATTAATAAGGCTGGGGAGGCATTTTATGTTTATTGGTGATTTGGATACCCTGTTTTGTAGAGCACATATTCAAGTGTTATGCTCATGTTTTAAATGGGGTTTTCAGTCTTTTTCTTGTTGCTCTGTAGTTTTTTTATATACAGTCTGCAAACAAGTCTTTTGCCGGTATGTTTCTACAGTATCTTTTCCCACCGTGTGCCTTCCCTTTTTACTCTCTTAATGGTATCGTGAGGAACAGAAATCTTTAATACTAAAATAGTATAATTTATCTTTTTCCCCTTTATGCTTTCTGATTTGTCTTTAAAGTTTTAGTTTATAACTGTCTACTCATGTTCATAGCGACATCATTCACAATATCTAAAAGGCGGAAGCAGCCCACGTGTCCATCATGGAGTGAATGGATAAACAAAACAGGAAATGTTTTCAAATATTATTCAGCCTTTCAAAGGAAAGGTGCCCTGTCACATGCTACAACGTGCACGAACAATACAATAAAATACTACTCAGCCTTGCAAAGGAAATAAATCCTGTCACATGCTACAACATGCATGAAATTTGAGTATATTATGCTAAGTGAAGTCAGTCACAAAAAGAAAATACTGTATGATTCCACTTATATGAGGTACCTAGAGTAGTCAACTCATAGAGACATAAAGTAGAATGGTGGTTGCCAAAGACTACTTTGGAAGGAAGGAAGAATGGAGAGTTGTTTAATGAATACTGAGTTTCAGTTTCGCAAAATGAAAAGAGTTCTGGAGATGGATGGTAGTAATGCTTACACAATAAAGTGAATGTACTTAAACCATTATACTTACACTTTAAGAACATTATACTTAAAATAGTTTAAAATAAATTTTATGTTATGTGTATTTTACCACAAGTAATTTTTTTTTTTTTTTTTTTTTTTTTTTTTGAGACAGAGTCTTGCTCTGTCACCCAGGCTGGAGTGCCAGTGGTGCTTTCTTGCTCAATGCCAAACCCTCCAGTTCCCGGGTTCAGCCACCTGATTCTTCCTGCCTCAGCTTCCGAGTAACTCGACTACAGCGCCCACACCATTCGCCGGCCTAATTTTATTATTTTTAGGTAAAGGTGGGTTTTCAACCCATGTGACCCAGGCTGCGTCTCGAACTGTCCTGACCCAAATGATCCACCCACCTCGGCCTCCCATATAGTGCTTGGCGATTACAGGGCGATGAACCACGTGCCCGGCCCACAATTAAACACTTTTAAAAGTCCTAGTCAACCCCCTTAGATTATGAGGATTTTCTTGCATCATATCTCTAGATATTTGATTGCAGTACCTTTCAACATTTAGACATAAAGCTTACTGAAAACTGATTTGGGGATTTGATGTAAAATAGGAGTTGTGATTTTTTTTTCTATAACAATATTTTTCCCAAATTAAAAAATTTGTGAAATTTTTCAATGCCTTTCGGTGATGCGCAACATTAGGATGTGGGATCTGTTTCTGGAAACTTCTCTTCTGTTTCTTGCCCTAATTTGACCTTTCTTTGTACAAATTTGATGCTGTCTTAATTACCTTAAATGTTATAAGTCTTGATACCTCTGGTACTGTAATTCCTCCACTAGTTTTTCTTTTCAACATATTTTTAGTGTATTTGACTGCATTTCCACATAAAATGTTATAATTAGATGCCAATTCTGTTAAAAGATTCCTGAGATTTTGATTGATATTATATTAAAATTGGCAAATCAATTAGATAGCCGTAAGAACTTTATGAATACTTGATCCCTGAAAATAGTATATTTCTTTTCTTCTTTTCTCTTCTTTCCATCTTTCTTCTCTTTTCTTCTCCCTTTCTTCTCTTCTTTCTTTCCTTCTTTTCTTCTTCTCTTTTTTTCCTTCCTTCCTTCCTTTCTCTGCTCTTTCTTTCTCTTCTCTCTCTCTATCTTTTTTAAAGAGGTGAGGTCTGCTAAAGTTGGGCTTAGGCTCAAGCAATCTCCTAACTCAGCTTCCCAGCAGCTATGTTTTAAATTTTTTTCCAACAATATTTATAATTTTATTAGAAGGTCTTGCCTTGGCCACCTCAATGCCTGTGGTAAATGGGCCCATGGGCCAGGATGGATAACCCAATGGCAGAGCATGGAAGTTTATCTGGCATGGCCATAAAGACATGATTACTGCCCCCAAGGACTGCCTCCTGTCACGTGCTGCTCCTGGTCCAGTCTGTGGCTCTGGTCCTTAGAGTGGATCCAGCCTTGCTGCCAAAACAGCAGTGACTTCTAGAATGCACACTTCTACGACTCCTCCTCTTTTCCTCTCTCACTCTCTGCTTTCCTTCACTGCCTGCTTCCTGGATCACTGCTCTCAATGACGAGTTGCAGGACGTGTCCCCTTGCTCTGCTTTGAGAGGACTCACACTGAGGTCGGCCACTGTTCAAGTGAGAAACCCAGCCCCAGGCGCCCCTAAATCTCTAACAGCATCTCAACTCTCACACTGCCCTCCACTGCTACTTTTTGACTGGCTTATCGATTTCCAAGCTTCCCTTACAAAATGGTGGAAAGCCAGCTGATACCAGTTTCTCCTCTGCACTTTCTTTCTCCCAGGATCTTGCGGCCCTCAAGCCCTACTGCCTGGTAGCTCTCTCATACCTTTAAACCAGCTTTAAAAGATGTTTTATCAAAGTTTCTGTTGTCTCACAGGGTCCCCATTTTTTATAGCCGAGGCTGCCCTATTCGAAGTAGAATATTGCGTGGTTGGGTTAACCCCCATCCTCTACTCAACTCCAGAATAATAACATGCACACAAGAAATGACCACACCTCCCTGAATTCCTCACAGAATCAACTGAGCATCTCAGATATTTTCTGTTTGTGGTCTTTTGTTAAATAAATTAAAGGAAGGATAATCTGTAAAAACAGATGAAAGACCTGTTTCGTTACCTGTCCACCGTGAAAACTTGATTTCATTGTTTTTGGACTGATGAAGTCCTCCGTTTTCCTGAACTCTCTTACCAATGAGGTGATAGATACATTAGACTTCTGTTTCTGCACCATAGCATGCTGCCAGTATATAGCGAATCTCATAAAGCACCACTGAAAGTAAGAAATCTGATATTATCTTTCTCATTTTTATTTATCTCTTTGAAATGTAGATTAGATATTCTACAAAGAAATCAGAAGTTTTCTCATCTAGTGATGTGAGTTTTCTCTATGTACTTCGCCAACTCTTTCTTCTATGTACCCCCTTCAAAACCATACTTTCAGCTTACTTAATGTCACCTCATTCACTACAGACTCTCAGCTATTCCCAGAAACTACTGTTTCCAAAAATAATAATTGTTAGCAATTATTGTACTATTCATTTAACCACTGCACTTTCACAAGTTATTATGAAAGTTGTATTTAAAAAAAAAAACCAAAAACTCTCCTCTCCTTAATTAGATGAAAAGCGGCCATTTTTTCCCCTAAAGTGGCTGTTTAATCAAAGCTGGTCACTCATGCTGCCTACTTCTTGAATTTTCTAATAATGGGATTTTAATAGCCCTCTTTGACAGATAAAAATAAAAAAAACAAAGATCCCAGAGAGATCAAATTTAAATATATATATATATATATATATTAAAAATAAATATATAATATATATATATTTTTTTTTTTTTTTTTTTTTTTGAAGGACGGGAGTCTGCTCTGTCACCCAGGCGGAGTGGCAAGTGCCAGATCCAGGCTCACGGCAAAGCTCGCTCCCCGGGTTTCACCACCATCTCCTGCTCAGGCCCTCCCGAGTTAGCTGGAACTACAGGCGCCCACCACCACGGCCCGGCTAGTTTTTTGTATTTAGTAGAGAACGGGTTCCACCCGTGTTAGCCAGGGATGTCTTATTCTCCTGACCTCCGTGATTCCGCCCCGTCTCGCCTCCCAAAGTGCTGGGGATTATAGGCTGAGCCCACCGCGTCCCCGGCCAAATATATATATTTTTAAAAGTCCAGTAAGGTACCAGCAAATTATAATCCACTATATTTGACCTTAGAATTAAGGCAATTTCTGAGACATTGATAGAAGTCAATAGTTAGAAAAGAGATTGTTCTTGCTGATATTACTAGTAAGAATAATATCTGGGATACAATGGGTACTTTTTATTCCAAGATCTTAGAACTCTGCACGCTTTGTGCAATTGAGTAGTTTCATTTATAGAAATTCACATTAACATTTTCCGAAGAACTCAGACATGAAAATCCAACAAGTAAGGAAACAAGGTAAGTGAGAAACATTGGCTGTTTCCATCATGCCTGACCTTTATAAAGACAAATGTGGTATATTGGGAAATGGTATAAGCAGAGAAGATAAATCAGTTTCTTTGTGCAGTCTTACATATTCAAAAATACCCCAGAGTGAAACCCAGCTGAGTGTAAACAGAAAATTAGAACACTTCTCATGAATTTAGGACAACCAAAGAAATCTTTAAAACAACCTATAAAGAAGAGCTGGTCTTACAACCTGTGGAATTGCCTGGACTGAATTAAGTGAAAGCTTCTCCTAGAATTCTTCATGAAAACAAGTATGATGCTTGTGAGGACCAGCATGATTTGATGTCTTTATATAGAGAAACCAGGCTTCTGTTCACTGAGAAATCTTTTAAATTTCAGATGAAGAGTGACTTGCTTATGATTTTTTTTAAAGGGAGATGTTAAAATATTAAAACAGATACAAAGTAAGACAGTTAAATGAATAGTTGAAGGTGTTTGAAAGTATAC
Source organism: Rhinopithecus bieti (assembly GCF_001698545.2). Lineage (NCBI taxonomy): Eukaryota > Metazoa > Chordata > Mammalia > Primates > Cercopithecidae > Rhinopithecus > Rhinopithecus bieti. The sequence goes on from NW_016809702.1 coordinate 143,627, forward strand.
GTAAAAAAGTGTTTAGAACACAAACCACATATTGACAGCACAAAAAGCAACACTCAGTCCTTCCTCAACCATCACACACTCCTAATGAAATCTTGCAGCTTCCTGCTAACCTGCACATGGCCTCAGATACTTCTCAACACAGTGTCCCTAGAAGATGCTCCAATTGATTAGGTTATATGCACCTCATATGTACCTCAAAAAGTATGCATGCACGTGCGCACATGAGCGCACACACACACGTGTGTACTTGCCATCTAAATAATTCAAAGAAAGAAAATGTACCAGAAATTTAGAACAAGGTTGTTATCATAGTTGAGCACTAAGTTTTATTCTCAAACCAAGTTAAAAAGAGTTACATAGTTTAAGTTGGGAGATAAACAAAACATAATTCTGCCCACCCTGCCTGGAGAAACAGACATTTTTGCTGGAATCTGAAACATTGACTTTGTTTTCATTATACTATACAATATGATCCACTAAGCATTTGCTATAGTAGTACAACAAAAGCATGTAAATTCTTTTTTAATGCTAAATTCGTAACAATAATTTCTAACTTCAGAATTTTTTTTTCTTGATCTTTAAGGCAATATGAAATTCTTCTTTATCTAACTTAACCCAAAGAGAGAACTTCAATAATACTTAGTTAACATGTCACTTAGACACACACTGAAATATCAGGTGTTGCAAACAAATCTGAGTAAGCAAAGATTGTATCAGCTCCTTTCTTCAGTCCTTCTCCTTGGGCATGAAAAGTCAACGCTCAGTGTTGTTGATTTAAAAGCACGGCCATATGCCCTAGCTAACAAATATTCACTCTATTGTAAAATGTACAAGGCTGACAAATTATCTGACCTCAAGAGAAGGATACATACAAGGAGATGAACTCCTGGGGGAGCTCAATGATAAGTCTAAAATATGTAAGAAGATAACTGAAAATTAGCTCGAATACTTGAAAAAATACAAGGATAGGTTTCAAGATGTCAATGTTTTCCAGAATGGAGACCATTTTACCTGAATATATTCAAAGACAGGTATTACTGATACCTGTCATTCAGGCTACAGATAATCTTCTTAAAGCACCATTTTTTAGAAGTGGCTATTACTGCATCTATCACTGTCATTTAGCTAAAAGTATTTGAAAAAGTAGATTTGTTGTTGGTTATCCATATATGTTGGACATTTCTGCTAAATTTTTTAAATGTTCTTTTTACCATGGTTGATGTTAAATTTTCCTTTCTGACAATTAGCCACTAACTTCAGGTGCTTATGAAAACCTTACATGACAAAGCCAGAAGCACAGCATAAAATGCTTTTCTTCCTATTTGCCACAATTGTCACCCAATTCAATTGATAGCTGCACTATATATTTTCACTATTTTTTCACTTTTGTTTGCAATGTCGTTATCTTCAACACTCTCATCCTTATACTTTTTTATTATTTATTACCATTTTAACAATTCCCCCATCTGTCAAGGAATGCAAACACATGTATTATCAAAGCTCAGCATGTTTAATGTCTGATTTCTTTAACTTATTCATTCTTTGGGCTTATAAATGTGCCGACTACATAAATAAGATTTATATGATCTTATTAGTGGTACAAAAATCTTTCAAAATCTTCACCTGCGGGTTCATTTTCAAACATCTTTGTAGGCCCAAACTTTTGCTAGGTGTTTGTTAATGATGATTTATCAGCCTCAACTCCAAGCATTAACAGCTCCATAAATAGTATCCTTAATCCCTGGATTCTTCATTCTCTGCTTACTGCAGCAAGCACAGAATTTTTTTTTTAATATGCTTGTTTTTCATGGGGACACATAATTGCTTAGTCATAAGGATATATTTAAAATGTCACATGGCTGGGGAAGGGGGATGATATGATTTTTCACTAGAAGTCTGGGAGAGGGATGTGCAAAAAATTTGTCCAAGCATAACAACTTAATTTTTTTTTCCAGTCCAATTTTACCGCAATGAATGAATTCAGCTGCTTGGTCTCCTGGTTGATTATCGAAACAGTAAAAAACAAAAAACAGAAAATACAATGTACTTCTGTTTTTTGTTTTTTGTTTTAATTTACATAAGAATGCACAGGTGCGCTGTAGCCTCCTTCAGAGTTCCAGGTGTTGGCATTCCCTAACTTCTGCCTGCTTGATGGGCAGCCTTGCCACACCCAAGAATGGTTGACTTGGCTTAGTGTCACTGGTCTGAGAGCTTATCAGTCATTATGAAGCTTCTCTAAAATATCATCCCAGGCCAGGCGCGGTGGCTCACACCTGTAATCCCAGCACTTTGGGAGGCCAAGGTGGGCAGATTACTTGAGGTAAGGCATTTAAGACCAGCCTGCCCAACATGGTGAAACCCCATCTTTACTAAAAATGCAAAACTTTGCAGGGTGTGGTGGCAGGCGCCTGTAATCCCAGCTACTTGGGAGCCTGAGATAGGAGAATAGCTTGAACCCAGGAGGCAGAGGTTGCAGTGAGCCGAGATTGTGCCACTGCACTCTAGCCTCAGTGACTGAGTGAGACTCCATCTCAAAAAAATGTAAAAATGGGGGGGCGGAGCAAGATGGCCGAATAGGAACAGCTCCAGTCTCCAATTCCCAGCGCGAGTGACACAGAAGACCGGTGATTTCTGCATTTTCAACTGAGGTACTGGGGTCATCTCACTGGGGAGTGCCGGACAATCAGTGCTGGTCAGCTGCTGCAGCCACACTAGCGAGAGCTGAAGCAGGACGAGGCATCGCCTCACCTGGGAAGCGCAAGGGGGAAGGGAATCCCTTGGCCTAGACAGGGG
>NW_016809702.1:150709-162180 GCF_001698545.2 Rhinopithecus bieti
GGGGAACATCACACATCGGGGCCTATCATGGGGAGGGGGGAGGGGGGAGGGATTGCATTGGGAGTTATACCTGATATAAATGACGAATTGATGGGTGCTGACGAGTTGATGGGTGCAGCACACCAACATGGCACAAGTATACATATGTAACAAACCTGCACATTATGCACATGTACCTAGAACTTAAAGTAAAATAAAAAAAAAAAAAGTTTTAAGCCAAAAAAAAAATTAAAAAATATTTTAAAAAAAGCATCTTGGGAAAGAACTGTTCTTCATCACTAAACTTTTTTTATCTCTTTAAATACATTCATTATAAGTCTTCAAATTTTTAGCTTCTTTGCTATAATACCACTGCATCATGATCCAGTCTCTTTATTTACTTTTGACACAGTTGTACTATACAGAGATTACATTATTTTGGCTATGAGTTCATATTTCTGTGATGGTACAGGAGTCTCCATCCAGCAGTGTGTATGGGAGAAGAGCCTTAAACCAGATAGCATCTGTGTCTTCTGCAGCTGTATCGTTGGGCCCAATCCACACCAGGAAGGGACAGAGGATGATCGGGACACACCAACAACCAGACACCCGCAGTTTATCTCTCCTTACCACTCCTACAAGCACTCCACCAGGACCTTGTCTTCAGGCCCCAGGAAGAATAGGATAGGAGGAGGCACTCCTTAGAAGCCAAGGAGCCCATGAGTCTTGGGGCTCAGAGGAGAGTGCAGAAGCAGGTGGAAATTGACAGAGACTCCTAAGCTCCACCTGCTGCCTCAGCTCCTGACTCAGGCACTTATGCTGCCTGAGATGACTGCCAAGGATGCCTGTGCCAGATATCTGAGCCCACACATAGGTGGGGCAGGGAGAAATGAGTGCAAAACTGCAACAGAGGGAGAAGGGTCAGGAGAGGAGGGAGAGAGAGCAATCACATGTATTTTCATATTGTGGGAAATTTTTCTAAAATTAAGAGCAGATTAAAACAAAACAAAAGCTATATATATATTTTACAGGACTAGAGGCCAAAGACACAGAAGTAATAGAAGTGAGAGGGGACCTGCAGGGAAGAGAAGCAGCAGCTGTTGATTCATTCTGCAGTTCTCTACTCAGAGCCCCGCACTGCTCTGGGGACTAGCCCTGAAGAGTGCGGGCAACTTAGCTGTCCCCAAAAAGTGGACCCCACACACACTGCCCCAGAGCCTGAGCTGGGAAACAGGGACAGTGGTAGCAGGAAAGTGTGAAGAACCACGACAGCTTAATGAATAGCAGCAGGTTGGATAAAGCCAAGGGCCTGTGATATCTATCAGCAATCAACCAAGAGAGTAGAGGGGCTCCCAGAGCCCAGAGGTGACCGAGTACAGCTCACGAGTCAGCAGCTACCGTGCCTAATGCCTGTGGCCTGGATGACCTCCTCTTAGAGAGCCAGTGGAAGGACTGCACAATCTAAAATGAATGCAGCCAAAACAAAGCCCTGCTTTCTACCATTCAGAACTGGAATTCCATCTGTCAGAAGATCGTTATTATCACCATCATTCTGGCAAACATATCAGGATACTATTATGAGATTGTAGCTGAGACTTTTCTTCCCTATATTTTTCTTTCTTGCCCCGAGGGCCCTGGGGCCTCCTGGGAGTGACACTTATTTCTTGGAGGAAGACAGTTCTGAATAAGGCCTAAAACAAAAAGTCCACTGATTCTGAAACAGACTGAAAGAATCTTAGGAGAGATATCACTTGTGAAAGATACGACTACTCATTGTAAGAGTTTTTGAACAAATCTCTCTCTTTTTTTACAAGAATTTGGAGAAAAAAAGTCCCTTTTCCATCTCCCTCCCTCCCCTCTGCCTCCTTCCCTCCTTCCCTGGTGTCTCTGATCTGGCCTGAGCAATGCACCAGCAGAGGCAGCATCCTGTTGTCCAAGCAGCCAGGAGGAGTGTGGGAAAGGCAACAGAATGCCCTCATCAGCTCACACCCCTGCTGCTAAGAGAAGCATGGAATGGCTGAGATCAGTGTGATAGTCCCAAAGGGACACATTTTTCTAGCCAGGGTGGCACAGAAACTAGAGCTGTGGTGTGATGTGTGCTTCCTTCAGCAGACATTACCAGTGAGGGAGGAGGTGACTCCCAAAGACAAACAGAATGAGACACTTCGGGTAAGGCCAAAGAGAACTGAAGGTAGCCCTCGCACCTTCAGACATGAGGACCATATCTGGGAACCAAGGTATTCACGTGGAGTAGGAAGAGGGGCAGAATGAGAAGAAAGAATCCTGAATTGGTCAGTTTTAGACCAAAAGAAACTAAATTCAACTCTATACTGGAAGTGTCTGAGTTTATTCGGAGTCAAAATGATTAAGATTTCCACCATCAGTAGCAACAAGGGTGTGGGTTATTTTTTAAGTCAAGTATTTTAAAGTATAATTTAACATGCAGTAAAATTCACTTTTAAGATATAGTTTGATGAGTGTTACCAAATGCGCACAGTCTTGGAACTACTACCACAATCAAGATAAAGAATATTTCTATCACACCCAATACTTTCCTAGGAAGGGCTGTAGACATTAATCAGTTGTGGAGAAGGAAAAAGGTTATATTTTGCACCCCTCAAAGTTATCATTATGAAGATTCGAATCCACCACATGATGGTGAAAACAATGCAGATATAGCAGTAACCTGGACCGTGTCTAGAAAGATGGTCTCATACATGACACGTGTCTGTTTCTTAAATGAATGAATGTATAAAGGAATTGAAGCCAATTAATTGTTTATAATATATACTATATTTAGTATAGTTCTGTTTTTAATCTGGATTTCATTTTAACGGTCATCTCATATTCTTTTTGGGCCAAGAAGTTTTTCTTTCCCTTGGTAGCCCATTTCTGATTATGCAAGGTAAAGTGAAAACTGCAGACATGTGGCAATGAGGGCAGCCCTTCACAAAGCTGGCTGGAGTGGAGTAGCTTAACTATTTAGAGACCAGAAGTTTATCTGTGGAATGGAATTGAATCTTCCCCTATCAGACTTCTATGTGTGTCTATAAATGAGTAGAACATTAGGACCAGTAGATGTTTCAGGAGGAAGGGCCACTTATAACCTAGTCTAAGATGTTGCAGTTGAACATGAGCAAGGAAGTACTGAGGACCACAAAATTTTGGTCCCAGTAGTACGCATGCAAAGGAGCAGACGGCTGCCTCCCCCACAGTTGGCCATCTGTCAGTAATAGGAAGTGATAATAAATTAGTTGAGCCAGGCAATTTTCCTCCTAGATTTAAGCAGCTATTTCCAGAGAAATGCCCTAAAAGGAAGCAATCTCCTCAATTTAGGATGATTTTGAATAAAGCATGAAAGAATATTTGGTAATTGTGTTATTAAGGTCACTTGAAGTTATCAGTGCTCTATCAGGCAATGGCTTTGTCTACAGGACTGTCTGTAGCCCGAGCTGCCACTTCTGAGGGCATTGCTGCAGAAGTCCACTCATCCGTGCAGGGGGCATCTTGGTTTCCTTGCTCCTAACTCCCATATTCCTAGGGGCAGGGCTCATGTTTTTTCAAGTTAGAACCCCCAGCTCCTAGCACACATAAATATCTGCTGAATAAAGAAGTGCTCCCTCATCCCTCCATTGATGAGTCCTGTGCACCGCACTCTGCTAGTTGCCAAAGAACCACTGATCAGGTATGAATCATCTGAAGAAGGCAGCGGCTGCTCCCCACCCTGAGGTGTGCCCTTCCCAGGCCACCTTCCCAGGCACTCTGCAACCCCCGCCCCAAAGTGCTCCTCCCAGATAGTCATTGGAACTTGTCTCTTCCTTCCTAACTTTGTTCTTGTTCCCCAGTTCACCCCAGGGGCCACTTAGCTTCTGGCCCTTTGGCCACATCTCCTAGACCCAGGTCCATATGTGTCAGTGGAGCGGACAATAGAATTTCGCTTCCCAGACTCTGACTGTCTCTAAGGAGTGCCATCCACCAGCATGTGGAGGGACTGAAGAGGGGTGAGGCAGGGACCTGGCATGGTGTGCCCTTCATGCCAGACTCTGGGTTAGAAGCTCCCCCTAAGAGAGCTCATTTAGAATGCCTCCTCGTCTCCTTTACACAGTGTGACCCAGTGGTGTCATTCATTTTCCTTCCATCCAAACTATCCAAGATTTCTCAATCTGCTCAATCAGCTCGGGAAATATTCTCCATTTAACAAATCAACAATGGGATCACATAAGAATATCATTTTTCCAGCTGTATCTCTAATGTTGCAGGCGTCTGTTCTCCTAACAAGGTGTATACTTTGTGTTTTATTGGGAAATGATCTATGGGACTTAACCTAGAGAGATGTGCCCTTGTGCAAACATGTATGAAGCATGTCTACACATGCACACACATACGTACACACAGAGGACTCCACAACCTTTGTTAGGGGCAAACAGCGTTACACTCTAGTGAAATCCATGAAACCTTACATGTTAATTAGGACCCTAACCAGAAGATTCTCCACTCAGGCCCTTCTATAGGTTGGTGCAAAAGTAACTGCGGTTTTTGCCATTAAAAGTAAATAAATTGAAGAGTTAAATACATAAATTGAAGCTAAATAAATAAATAAATTGAGCTAAATATTTATTTAGCTCCTCAATTTACAGAAGGTGGTATGAAGGGTTCTTTGGGCCACCGGGCCTCCCAGCTCTGTCCAGCTGGTAAATCATCCTGGGGCCATGCTCTCTCAGCACACTTTCTTTCATCTCGGGAAAAAGTTCTGAACAAGTTTCAGGTTCTACCTACCTTGGTGGACATAACCAAATAACCATAAAGTTCAAGGAGAAGGCTAGAAGGCCATGAACTTCTCATTGATGCCCTCAGCCTTATCGCAGGGCACACAATATTGTTAGTTAACATGGGTATTTTTTTGTGGAACCTTTCCTAATCAGAACAGAGTGCAATTGCGTTTCGGGGACTTCCCTAGTCCCTTAGTCTTAGCCATGAGGCTCTAATGCGCCTAGGTAACACTAATGACTGCCCCAGGGACTCCTCACCTGCCCCCTCTCCTGGCTGTTGGGCCTGCTTCCCTCTGCACCTGAGCCCTGCGATGCTGGGCAGGGAGGGCTACCAGCCCCCTCAGGACTGGAGCAAGGATGGGCACAAGGGCCCTGGAGCTCTGCAGGCAGAGTGACCAAACTTCCCGAAGACAAACCCCTAGGCTGAAGCTTCCCTTTGATTTAATTAATGACCCGTTTTAGTGCTTTCTCTCAGGTCATCAAGAATTAAGCTTTTGGAGCACTCACTGTGGTGAGATCGCATTGATACAACCCAAAAACATCAGATCTCAGGAACAGATGGCAAATGAGATTCAGCGTTAAACATGTGCAGACAGTTCAGTTCCAGTCTGCACTGAAGGTTTGGGATCCACGACCATATACGGCGGCGCTTTGGGGCTGCATCATCCTGTGCCTCTTGGTTGAAAGTACATATCTGATTGTTGAAAAAGAAATACCTATGGGCCAGCACCATAGCTCACACTTGTAATCCCAGCACTTTGGGAGGCCGAGGCGGGTGGATCACCTGAGGTCAGGAGTTTAAGACCAGCCTGGCCAACATAGCAAAACTCCGTCTCTACTAAAAATATGTAAATAAATAAATAGAATAAAATACCTGTAGTCCCAACTCCTCAGGAGGTTGAGGCAGGAGAATCGCTTGAACCCAGAAGGTGGAGGTTGCAGTGGGCTGAGATTGCACCACAGCACTCCAGCATGGGCAAGACTCTGTCTCACACACACAGAAAAGAAGTACATCTGAGCTGTAGAGAGAAAAGGGATGCCATAGTTGGGAGGGGAGTGGAGTTTCTTGCAATTTTACAGAAGGTTGCCAGGAAAGCGGCACTGGAAACGTCCCTTGGATCAGAGACCTGAGCACAGATGAAGAGCTGGCCATGCAGGGTCCTGGGCGAGGCCTGTGATAGCAGATGGAACTGAAAGGGCAGGGGCCTGAGGGCTTCGGGGATGCAAGCCAGAGTGACGAGGGAAATAGAGGCTGGAGTCGGGGACAGCAGGTGGTGGCAGGACACAAGTAGGTCTTTGTAGGACATTGTGATGACTTTGGCTGTTGCTCTTAGTAAGTTAGAAAATCTTTGGAGGGTTGTAAGCAAAGGAATGACATAATCTGATTGACATTTTAAGAGGGTCACTCTGTCAATGGGGTTGAGAACAGCCTGTACTAATCCCAAAGTGCTCTTTGTGATACCAGTGTTCCCATGATAGCAGCTAAATGCTGCGAAGGAAGGAGGGGAATGAATGATTTTAGCGTACTGAGTGCCTCCTCTGTGATGGGCACCCATTGCGCTGCTCTGCTGCGCTCCTGGTGGAAACCCCACAGGAGGCTCATGGCCTGGGTTTGCCTAAAAAGGTCTCCACTGACACTGCTGTCCTGAAATAATGATTCAGAGCCCTTCTTCACTCTCAAAAAAAGTCCTGGTTTAGATGGTGAATTCAATGGTAATCATTCAGGTAATAGATGTTATATTTCCCATTTCACAAAGAAACAGAAACTCAGAAAACCTGGCCACTTGCCCCAATTCATATAGTCAGTGATGGAGACCTGGATTTGAGGCCAGATGCTGTGTATCTGAACGACAGTCCTCTTGTGGACGAAAAGGTCTGAATCATTCTGAAGCCCATGTTTTCCCCTCACATATTGACGAGTACTGTGATAAAGGCTAAAGCATTAAAGAAAGCTTGTCCTTTTTTTTTTTTTTAATTTAGCTCAGTTGTTATCTAAAACTTGCTATAGGTTGTCAGCAGACATTTCAGCTTATTTTCTCGTGACTTCAAGTTTCATAAATGCAAATATTTTGAAGCAGACATATTTCAAATATGATGGTACTTTAATACATTCTCAGATGGCTATTTCTTGATTTGAAGGAAAGCCCTTCTGACCACTTGCCAAAGGCTGGCATCAAACATTTCTTCACCCATAGATGGGGCCTCGACCCTCACCTTCCTTTATCATCCATCTCTCCTGGAGACAGCCTGGAGCCAGAACGTGAGGCAAGGCCACCTCAAGCTGAGTCGGCATTCTTATCAGCCTTAAGCATCCCTGCCAGGCCGTTAACTAAAGACTCTTAAGGACAACAAGCCAAGGGCAATAGGCATCTCCTCCGGGCTGCTCCCCACCAACACCGCGGATGCTGAATAAATCAGAGAAAGGCGCGAAACAAGCTGCACTTGGCAGTGCTGGCCTCTGGGAGGAGATGACTATAATCTACCAGCAATCTAGCTCAGCCCCCAAAGCATGATGACTTATAGACTAGTACTCTCAAAACCCTCTCCTTTTGAAAACATTCCAGCAATCCTTTGAAAATAAGAGGCAATGTCACAGAATTAATCGGCTCAGAGTGTAAGTGCCAACTGCTTGGGAAACCACTCTTTCTGTGCTACAAAATTAAAAAGTACCCAACCCTCAAGTGCATCCCTAGGACTTTACCAGCCTGGCAACTCCAAGAAAAGTATCAGTAGCTTAATCATTTAAAAGTTTCTCCTCATCACTCCCTGTGTTTTTCCCGTGGCCAGCTAGAGAATGCCACAACAGGGGGACAGACAATCCCACAATATTGAAGGTCAACATTTCCTTCCTTCTCTTCTCAAAGCTAAATCAAGAAAGTATCAGTTCATTGGTCTGAATCCACTGTGGGCTTTCCTTGATGTCATGGGAATAACAAATGAGCCTCTGGATGGCACCAAGATGACTTTCCAAAAGATGGTACTCAGCATGCCCAGACCGCTCCTTGCCCACCCATGAGTTTTGGTCTCTGTTTAATTCCTGAATACTGGGGTGTTATTATTTTTTCATTTTCTTATTTTAATGATTTTAATGATTAATCTGGGAAAAGGGCAACTGGATTGATACTGCAGAGCCTGAGAAAAATGAGAAGACTTGGTCAGATTAGCTGTAAGTATCATCATTACATTATATTCTTCTGCTGGAGAAAGTACCTTAAGAAATGGTTAGTGCGATTCAGCTAAGAAATTAACCCCTTTAAATGGGAAATGCTAATGGATAAAGTTTCATTAGCTAGTTTGGAGAAAGGATGAACAGAAAGATGCAGGGAAGACATGCTGAGCCTTTATTGCTGCTCGAGTTAAATGGACCCACAATCAATAGCTCATTTAAAATACAATGTAATTTCTCTTGGACCTCAAATTAAACAACAACAACAACAACAACAAAAACTCATACAACTGCCTTCCACATTTTTTTTCCTTTTTGCGTGTAACAAATGTGCTCCAATAGAAGCAACTGAAAGAAACACAAATGAGTTTTCTAATAGGGCTCAAAGTTCACTTTAAAATAATGCAGCCTTGGGCAGATCACCTGAGGTCAGGAGTTCGAGACCAGCCTGGACAACATGGTGAAACCCCATCTCTACTAAAAATGCAAAACTTAGCCAGGCAAGGTGGCTCGCTCCTGTAATCGCAGCTACTCAGGAGGCTGGGGCAGGAGAATCGCTTGAACTCGGGAGGTGGACGTTGCAGTGAGTCGAGACTGCACCACTGCACTCCAGCCTGGGCGACAGAGAGAGACTCTATCTCAATAATAATAATAATAATAATAATAATAATAATAATGCAGCCTTTAAAAACATAACAAATTAAGAAATATCTAGTATAGCACACCATCAGAGTTCTTCTGTTTATTAGTACCATGGATTTCAACATTTTTTTAAACATCATTTTTCAAAAGTAGAATGAATTTGACATGTTAGCAACAAGGTGATTAGAATAGATAGGTCCTGAGACATGCAGGGTAGAAACCAGAATTCTAAATTTTTTAGGACCCTTTCATTTTTCCCATTTCAGCATCTTCTGGGCATCCCTGGATACCACTGCCACCTTCACATGACTGCAGGACAGCTAGAAAGAACTATTAGAATCAGGAGCTTTATGATGTGTCAAATGAAATTTTATATGGGAGAATGTTTTTGCAAACTGTCAAAATATATACAAATATAAAGCATTAGTATTATTCTACATTTCTCCTTTCACTAAGCAGGACTTACCCTAAATACTTCTTGCTGTGTCTGAATTAATCAACAAATTTCTGGGGGCATGTACCCATGTATTCTGTGCCATTCTAACAGAGATTGAGAGTATGTGGGGTGGAGCACCAGCTGGGATATAAGGCTATTCAATGAGACGCTGGTGGAGAGAAGCCCAGCCCCTCCAGTAATTGTAGAGGAAATCAGCAGGAGGTGAACGGGCAGGGACAGGGAGGGTTCAAAGAATCACTGAAATGCTGAGCAAAGACTTCCAGGGGATACTGAAAAGAAGAAACTGATGAGAGGCCAGAAGAGGGGGAGTCATTAGACTGACGATGATAACTATGGTCATGAAGACAGAATGACTTCTAAAGAATAGGACCCCTATCTGAATCATCTGGATTTCCTCTGGTGCTCATTACTCCTGGCTCACACCAACCACCTGAGACCTGTTTGTAGACATGTGTTTACCCTTATCTGTGTGGAATGGTTGAATGAGTGGGTATTAAAGATGATGGGATGGTAAACACCTAATGGAGTGCTGGGGCCCTAGGCAGGAAACAAGACAGGACTGAAGAGGAAAATGTATCATTCTGTTGTGTAGAATTAACAATAGAAGTTAGAGAGATGCTCAAAGGGGAGCAAAGAATCAAGCATTTAAACCCACCTGTTCAAGGCAAAATGACCAAGTAGGGCCAGTGATATAAAGAGAAAAACTTAGATGAAACAGTCAAAGTACTAGGCTGGTACCACGTGATGAAAGTCAAGGTAGGAGAGATACATAATGATGATGATGATAGTAATGGCTAGTATTTCTTGTGGGATTTTTGTGTGCTAGGAACACTGCTATATACTGTAAGTACGTCATCCTAAATATCATAAATGCATTATCTCATGTACTGAAAACAATCCTGTGGCATAAACACTATTTATCACCACTTTACAGACAAGGCATTGTTGGCTAAGGGAGGCTGATCACATCACCAAGCCAAGACTTGGTTCCAGAGCCTCTGAGAACCTCTGCCTCTTCAAATGAGACATGAACAGTATCAGTATCAAATACAGCAGAGAGGTCCAGGATACTAAGAACACACACACACACTCATACACACAGACTTTTTCACACATGCATACAGGAACATGCATGCACACACACACATATACACATACACATAGTGTCACATGCATGCACACACTCATACGCATATACCCACATATATACGTTCTGTCAAACACATACATATATAAGCATTCACGCGCATACACTCAAACACTCACATGCATACACACAAACATATACATGCACACATATACACACACATATACACAGTCATTTCATTCTGAACAAAAAGGCTATCAGTATCCATTGAGAAATAATATTTTCTCTCCAGTGGTGGAGGCAAAAAGAAGGTAGTTATTAGAGGTACCAGAAATGGACAGAGAGAAAATTAAGACATTGGGTAAGTTCGCTTTCAAGCAAGAAAGAAAAAATACACAGTAAGGGAATTCAGGTGCTACAAAGTTCATGATTGCTGACATCTGTTAACATAATTAGCTAAGAAGAAAGTCACATCTAAATGGTAGCAAAGCAGCTTACAGAAAGATGAGCTGAACACACGCATCTATTCTTGGATATACATGGTCACCTTTGAACAGACATACCAGTGTTAATCCTAAAGTCTAATGTTCTAAATCAGGGGTGGGCAAACAACTTGCGGCCCATGGGCCAAATCTGCCAGCCACTTGTTTTTGTACAGTCCAGGAGCTGGAATGCTTTTTATTTTTCTTAATGATTAAAAAAATCAAAACCAGAATACTATTTCTTAACAAATAAACATTATATGACACTCCAATTTCAGAGTCTACACATAAAGTTTTATTGGCACACAGCCATGTTATTTGTTTCCATATAATCTATATCTGCCACCTCACTACACTGGCAGAGTGAGCAGTTTTCGCAGAGACTTTATAGCGCACAGAATGTGAGATATTTACTGTTTGGTCCTTCACAGAAAAAGGTGCCAGCCCTATTCTAAATCATCTCAATTATTTTAATTTTCAATACACATCACAAAGGAAATGGAATGATATACCTGGCAAAGGTGCTTTCTTAGTTCCCATGATGGGTATTTCCTTCCATAGATCTCCATCATTCTCATTCTCAGCTATCCAGGAATCAACAGGCAAACAAAATAGCTCATTTGTGGCTATATTTTCAAGTCTAACTTCTTCCAGATACCACCTGGGATTCTTTCCAGTGTTGTCGTGTCCAATACGTATTTTATAGATTTCACCAATATCTTTGAGATTAATCTGCAACACAAAGGATAAAAGGGAACTAAAACTCCCTACATCTCCAATTTCCAAATTCATAATCCATTTTGAACTCAATATCTACTTTTTTTAATCATAAATACTCCTTACTAATTTCCCTTAGAACCAGTTACTTCTTTTTTTTTTTTTTTTTTTT
>NW_016809702.1:162837-190985 GCF_001698545.2 Rhinopithecus bieti
TTACATTTCTCACAAATATCTGGCAGGCCTTCCTGGCCACCCCAGGAGCATGGCCTCCAGCTCCACCAAAGGAGCCTGCGAAGCTTCCTCCAAAGTTGCCACGCTCCATCTCGATGGCACGGTCAAAGCTGGCACCGCCACCGCCACCCATGGCCAAGCCCATGCGCTCAATGCCAGCGCCCAGGGCCGGGCCCATGGCGGGGCCCATGCGCTCAAGGCTGTTGGCGCCCATGCGCTCCAGGCCCATGCGCTCGAGGCTGTTGGCGCCCATGCGCTCCAGGCCCATCCGCTCCAGGTTGTTGGCGCCCATGCGCTCCAGGCCGGTGGCCATGCGATCCATCACGGGGCCCATGCGCTCCAGGCCAGCCCCCATACCTGCGGGCACCATGCGCTCCATGCTCAGGCCCATGCGCTCAATGGCAGGGCCCATGCGCTCCACGCCAGAGCCCATGCGCTCAATGGTCTGGCCCACACGGTCGATGGGAGCGGCCATGCGCTCAAGGCCGAAGCCCATGCCGGCACCCATGCGCTCCACGCCTGAGCCGATGCGCTCCATGGTCTGGCCCATGCGCTCGATGCTGGAGGCCATGTGGTCAAGGCCCAGGGGGCCCATGCGCTCAATGCCGGAGCCCATACGCTCCACAGAGCCCATGCGGTCCATGACCAGGCCCATGCGCTCGATCTCGGAGCCCACGCGATCCATGCCGTGGCCCAGGCCTGCGCCCATGCGCTCCATGCCGGCACCCCCAAGGCGGTCAATGCCAGGACCCATCCTCTCGATCCCAGGGACGCTTCCTCCACCTCCACCATTTATCCTGCCCATGTTCATCCCAGATCCAAATCGACCCATGTTTTCCATACCACCACCAAAGGGCCCCTCCATTCCTCCCATCTTATTTATTCCAAATCCTATGCCTTCCATTCCCATTCCTGCGGGACCTAGGTTTCCCATTCCAATGCCTTTATTCAGGTGATTGGCATCAATGGGTTGCCCTCCTGGTCCTAACCCCATGCCAATACCACCAAGGCCATGGGGAAGTTGTTGTGGACGCTCAGGAGGGAAGAAATCTCCTTTTGGTAAGGCCCTCTCATCCATCTTGACGTGCATTGGTCTATCAAATAGCAGCTGGCCATTGAACATAGATATAGCTTGCACAGCTTCAATGGACTGTTCAAAAGTAACAGTGCCTATTCCACGACTTTTTCCATCTTTATCTTCAAGAATGTCTGCTCGGACCACCACACCAGCCATACTAAATACTTCCTTCAGTTTCTTCCAGCCAACTTTATAATCCAGATTTGCTACAAATACTGTGCTTCCAAGTCTTCCAGCCTTTTGCATTGCTCTCCTGGCATGTTCACCATCAGGATCTTCTTTGACTTTCAGTGGTCTTCCACTCAGACTATGCTTGTTTAGGACTTCCGCAGCTTTTTTCATGCTCTCTTCCATCTTGAATTCAACAACAGCACATCCCCTTGACTTTCCTTCAGCGTCCATTAAGAGCTCCACGTATGTTACCTCACCAACTTTTTCTTTAACCAGGTCTTTAAGTGACTGCCATTTCACGTCAAAAGGTATGTTTGTAATGAAGGCTCTGTATCTTTTAGTTGGATTGGCATATGGCTCAAAGCGATTGCCTCCTCTTTTTATGTTTTTCTCCTTCCTCTTCTCATTCTGAGCAGGTCGTTCTCCTTCACCCTTAGGGCCCGGAGCCCCGTTGCCGCTCGGCACGCCGGGCGCGCCGCTCTCTTCCTCCATTTTGATCTCCGTCGCCGCCACCTCGGCCGCCGCTTCGACCCCTGCCGCCATTTTCTCCGCGTCTGGGCTTTGTGTGAGCAGAACCAGTTACTTCTAACACCATGAAATGCTGTTCTATATGGTGAGGCATGTATCCACTAACCATGGAAAAACCAATAAATTAAATCCAGCTAGTTTTCATTACATCCTTTCTTTTAGCAACTCACCATTACTATCTTGCAATATACATATTTTATCATAATTATTATTACACACTATTCATTCAGTGGTTAGACCTGAATAATAAGATAATCTAATGCTCTCGTGTTATTAAAATTGAATTTTCCCATTAAAGTGAGATCTTGAGGAAGAGAACATATGTACACCTAGATTTAAACTAGCGTTCATGTTCATGCTGTGATTCTACAAACATGTTGGTAATGTGATTGTATTCCTTTGCACCCCCCCAAAACACACAATTATTCAGTATGACAAATATTCTAAAGTATTATTCATTATTCAGAATAAGCAATATTTTTTGTCTTGAAAATTCCTACAGGGGTCATGTGAAAAAAAATTGATCAATTATGTACTACATTAGTTTTCTATTTCTGTTGTAACAAATTACCACAGACTTCATTACTTAAAATAAGACCCATTTATTGTCTTCCAATTCCATGAGTCAGAAGTCCAGGCACCATGTGGCTCAGCTGAACTTCCGCTTAAGACCACACAAGCTGAGATCAAGGCGCTGGGTGAGCTGGGCTCCTCTTTGGAGGCTCTGGGGAAGCTTCTGCTTCCAAGCTTATTCACACGGTTGGCAGGGTCCTGTTCCTTGTGGCTATAGGATTGAGTTCCCTGTTTCCTTGACGTGTGGCCCTCTGAATCTCCAAGTTACCAAGGGCACATCAAACCCTTCTTATGCTTGGAATTTCTGCTACCATTGGGAGAAAAATGTTTGCTTTTAGAGGCATGTATAACTTAGAGTAGGCCCACCTGTATAAACCAGACTAATCTTCCTATTTTAAGGTCAGCTAATTAGTAACCTTAATTACGTCTGCAAAATCTATTTGCCATGGAACATAACGTAGTCATAAGAGTAACACCAGGGCCAAAAATCATGAGGCCAAAATTCTGACTGCCACATACTATAGTTAGAAGCCATTTAATCTGCCTTCTAGTATTTCATCTGCCCTCACCCCCACAATGACCTACAACATCTTTTCTCCCTTTGGTATTACCATAAATGGTCACATCATCACAGAAGTTACACCTGTTATGCATACCTGCTACCTTTTTCTACTAAAATATTTTTCTTGATAATATAATCTTGGGTTGTCATATTGGTGATAATTGCTCTGAATAAATTCTGTCCTGTAGCCAAAACGCTCTCTAGTCTGGATGCTCAGAGACAGAACTCATCACAGGCAGGCTAAATAGTTGGTCCCCCTCCTATTATTTCTAGAACAATGTGATTATAGGAATTCTATCATGTAGAAAAAAGGTTAACATTGGTACTTAGTTCAGATAAGTACAGGACTCCTAACATCCTCCTCAAAGTTACTGATAGAAGGAAATATGATAGAAATCAGTAGCCAAGCTCCAACATGCACCCTAAGGCAAAATAACATGATCTCTCCATAGAAATACTGAACCTCAGGTTTTGATATCAGACAGACCTCGGTCTTAAAGTTATTTCCTTGTACCCTGGCTGGCTGTGTGAACTGCAGCAAGTTTTTCAACCTCTCTAAGTTTCAGTGTCCCCATCTGAACACTACAATAGTACCAATCTTACAAAGTATGACAGAAGTCAATAAATATAGCAGCTATTTTTTATGAGTCAGAATTTTGTACTAACAACAAAAAGAAGTGGTCTAAATATATCTAATCTAAAGACAGGACAGAAAATGGGTCCAACCACTCACAGAAGGAAATTAAAACTACGGTTTGGCCATCATAAGTGAAATTAAAATTGATAAACCCTGTGTCTAATTCTGCTGGTAATTCACAAATATACTTGTAAATAATAACTGAATAGTGTCATGGCATAGAAACTAAATTACCCATAGATTGTGCATGCCTGGGTTAGCCAATTAGAACCAGAACCAAAACGACTGAACTATAGCATGGCTAGTGCTGTAGACTGCTTCCAAATTGCTTCTAAGATATTAGTCAAATTAGTTTGGAACTGTTCGTTCTGGTTTAATAAATCAACCTGCGTCACTTCAGTTTTAATCAAATAAAAATGTAATATGCCTAGAAATTTTTCTTGCATATAACTGTTTTAGTTTTCTACACATTTAACTTCCTACATTTGAAAACACACAAAAAAGGACAGTGACTCCAAAATGTAGGATTTTTCTAACCAGGATACCCTAAACCCACATGAAACTTTAGCATTTTTTTAATAAATGGAAAATAAGTTATTTTTAAAACTTAAGTTCTAGAAGCAAATTTCATGTTGTGTAAGCTCTGTATCCTCTGAGACTAGAAAGTGTCTTACTTTCATATGTTGGCAAAACACATTGAAACACCAATTAGCTTTGTGATCACTGAATTCCATCTGGGGCATTTTATCTTAACTCAACATCTCAAGTCATCTAGGACAGTTCATTTTACATACTGATTGCCCTTCAAGGAAATACTATAGCTTTCAACTCAGGGCAGGAATGTAGAAGTATAAACTAGAAACTTGAGTTCTAACAAGTTAGAAACACTAAAAATCCTTCAGATAAATTTTAAGAGGAAGTGACACCACAAAAACAAAACAAAACAAAACAAAACAACAACAACAACAGCAACAAAACATCTCCCAAAGCACAGACAATTTGTTATATTATACAACATGAAAAATATGATACTCTTCTCCTCTACACATCCTGGGTAAAAATTCCTTAGGAAAGAACTGGAAAATAAAACTTTCCTGGCTTAATGAGTAAATGATACTTCGATTTTTTTAAAAGGGTACAGGGCTTTATGGCCTAGAGTATTCAGGTTTCCTTCTGAAACTAAACAGGGGTCCTTGGTTTAAAAAATGCTTTATTCTTTAGTCTTGGTGCCATTCACAAAGCTAAGTTCAAAAGCCCTTTCCTCAAAAATCTTAAAAGACTTCAAGAATCTAAGTGATCGCAGATTCTAGTGGGTTTTTCCCTGCACAGAATAACATGTTCTCCTAGTCCTGAGCCCCTGACTCTGACCTCGACTTTCAGAGGGAACAGATTTCTCACGCATTTGATTATCTAAAGTTATGATGCCTCTGAAGATTTAGGAGCTACTAGCTGTAAACAATTCTGGGTACCTTAAATACTTTGTCCTACTTTCTTGAGAAAATTTAAACTTAAGTCTTAAGTTTAAGTCTTACGTATTTAATCTTAAATCCTTTGTCCATTTTTAGCATTCCCCACTAGACCCTTAACCCCTTGAGGATCTGAGTTCTGTCTTTCTTTTCTCTACCCTTAGTATTTACACAAAATTTGGCAGAGAATAGACTGCTTTAAACATTTGTTAAATAAATCATATAGCTGTTGATTTTTTTCATTTCATGTGTTTCCTTCATTCTCTTTAGCTTCTATCAAAATTTTAGTGGGCACACAAATCTGATAATAATTTGCAAAGTTTTGATGATTTGTTATAACAGTCTCCTTATAAGTATCTGAGTCCCAGTAACTGGGAAAAGGTTCTTATTAACACTTTGATGCTTGTGTTTCTTTCTTTTTTTTTAATTTAACAATAACAGTTTATAATCCAATTAGTTGCTACTCAAATGAATGAAAAATGTGGCTTATACTTTGTTATGCAATCTGTATTTTCAACAGTGAATGATTTCTACTGGAAACAAAGTCCTGATATCTTTATGAGGCAGTTGTATGATTAAGGTTAAAGCCAACATCCCCTAATATGGATCTTTAACTTTTTCTAACATAGCAGTCACATTTCTCCTGGATTTTGAAGTAAATCTTGATACATCTTGGCAAAATATAAATGGATTATAATCAATTCTTTATGTAGGGTCCACTTTTATTATAGAAAGGTAACTTATTTTGACCTAACTTTCTAGCAACAACAATAATAAATTCTGCTTGAGGGTACTGTAAAACAAACAAAGCTGACAGCAAAGCCAGGGATTTGACCTTAAATGAGAGAGAAAAGACCTTACCCTTGAAAATAGCCGATATTTATATTTGTATAGCTTTTTGCCTGAGGACGTTTCCAATTCTACAAGAAACAACGAGGCTAAAACTCAAGCAGAAACATACAGTCTAATCTGCTGAAGAATGGGCAGAATGAATTTGGAACTAATTTGGAACTACCAGAGTAGCTGGAAATTAAGAGGGGAGATCCCAGAAAGGAGGGAACAAAAGTGGGTGATACAAATCTGTATGTAAATACCAGTCAAATCCTAGACCAATGACTATACTATTCACATGCAGGTATGACTGCAAGGAGCTCAGAGAGAAAACAAGTCAGAAGGCTAAAATAACTAAGTGGCAATTCTAGCTGTTACTTACCACAAATGACTTTAGAAAAAGACTTTAAAGTTTGAGTTACAGCAAGTTGTAAAAGCATGATAAATTCCCAAGGCTTTCCATCAAATCCCCAGAAGTACCATGCATTAGAAATGACAACTACATCTCTTTACTAAAAAGATTCTCTCGAGACTAAGGATAAAGCTGAAATAGCCCTGCCCTAACAAGGCATAAAAACAAACCCCTACATTCAAGGTGATCCACAAATTAACAGCACTCAACATTCTTCAGAAGAATGTAACATAATCCAGAGTGACTGCACTATTATCCACAAGGTCTACTATGCAATCAAAATTACTAGACATACGAACAAACTGCAAAATGTCAATAAAAAAGGAGTTAATAAAAATAGACCTACAAATAACATGGATGTTGGAATTAGCAGACAAGGATATTAAAATATAGTAAATATGCCATATAATCTACAGGAAAGGAGGAATATACTCAGTAAAGAGATAAGCATTGTCAAGCAATATCTAGAAATTATATTTAAAAAGTGAAAATCCTAGATCTAGAAAATACAACAAGTAAAATAATAATTAATGGAATAAAATAACCAATTAGACACAAAAAAGTCAGTAAACTTGAAGGCAGTTAATAGAAATTATCCATATTGAAATATACAATAAAAAATTAGTAAAACAATTTAACAGCATCTCAGCAATCTGTGAGACAGTATCAGTTAAACTAACATATATATAATTAGACTCCTGGAAGGAAAGAAGAGATTGAATAGAGCAGAAAAATTATTTAAATATTTATTAAAATTTTTCAATTTTGGCCAAAACAGCAACCCACAGAAAAAGCAAGCATAGTGAATCTCAAGCAAAATATATATAAAGAAAATCACACCTAGACAGATCATAGTAACTGATGAAAAGGAAAGAAAATTCTTAAAAGCAGCCAAAGAAAATACTATTTTATATAGGAGAATAGAAATAAGAATAGTGGCTATTTTTGCTTTAGAAATAATGCAGATCAGAATACAATGAAGCATCTTTTAAGTTCTAAGAGCAAATTAACATTGCCAACCTAAAGTTTTATATCTAGCAAAATATTCTTTAAAATGAAGGTAAAATGAACATCTTTTCATTAAAAAAAAAGCTAAGAAAATTTATAACTAGCCAACTTGTACTATAAAAAAATGCAAAGAGAAGTTCTTCAGGCTGAAGAGAAATAATACAAGATGGATATGTAAATGTATAGCAGAAAAGGAGAAGCATGGATATAGTAAATATACTATACATAAAAGGGTATACATAAACCACAATTTTTCTTCTTTTGTTAAATTTCACGCAAATCAATGGACTGTTTAAAGCAAATATAATGAGGAATAGGATGTTTTACCTTTTATGGGGTTTGTAATATATGTAGAAATAAAATACATAATAATAGCACAAGGGTTTGAGGGGATGTGAATAGGATAGCACTCTTTAAAGTTTATTATACTATACATGTTAAGAATGCATATTTTAATGTGTACATAAACCACTAAAAACCAAAAAGAGGTACAGTTAATAAACCAAAGGAGAATATACTATTGAATGGTTAAAAAAAAAAAAAAAAAGAAAGAAAAGAAACAATAGGTTATCCCAAAAAAGAGAAAGGAGAAACAAAATAATACAAGATTGAAATATCCAGAATATATAAAGAATTCTAAAACAACAATAAGGTGCAGCCACTATGGGAAAACATTTGGCAGTTCTCATGACATTAAATATAGCATTACCATATGACCCAACATTCCACTGCTGGGTATATACCCAAAAGAACTGAAAACAGGTATTCAGACAAACACTTGTACATAAATATTCGGAGCAACACAGTCTATGCAGCCAAAATGTGGATACAAACCAAATATCCAACAATTGACGAATATATCAACAAATTGTGATATATACAAACAAAGGAATATTATTCAGCCATAAAAAGAAGTGAAGTACTGATATAGGCTTCAACATGGATAAACCTCAAAAATCAAGATGCTAAGGGAAAGAAGTCAAACAAAAAAGACCATGTACTCAATGAGTCCATTGATATAAAAATATCGAGAAATAGGCCGGGCGCGGTGGCTCAAGCCTGTAATCCTAGCACTTTGGGAGGCCGAGACGGGCGGATTGCGAGGTCAGGAGATCGAGACCATCCTGGCTAACACGGTGAAAGCCCGTTTCTACTAAAAAATCCAAAAAAACTAGCCGGGCGAGGTGGCGGCGCCTGTAGTCCCAGCTACCTGGGAGGCTGAGGCAGGAGAATGGCGTGAACCCGGGAGGCGGAGCTTGCAGTGAGCTGAGCTCTGGCCACTGCACTCCAGCCTGGGTGACAGACCGAGACTCCGTCTCAAAAAAAAAAAAAAAAAAAAAAAAAATCGAGAAATATTTGAAGAGGCAGAAAACAGATACTGGTTGCCAGCTGAAAGGGAAGGGAGAATGGAAAGTAATTGCTGAATGTGTACAGAGTTTTCTTTTGGGGTGATGGAAATGTTTTGGAACTAGACAGGGTAGTGGCTGCATAACATGAACCACTAAATGTACTAAATGCCACTGAATGGTATGTTTCAAAATGGTTAATTATATGCTATGTGAATTGCAACCCCATTTTTTATAAAAGTAAATTGATCAATTTTTTATTTAAATGGCAGAGATTATCAGACTGGATTTAAAAAAGTAACATCTAACAATATGCCATATATAAAAACTATACGGTATAAAGACACAGACAGCTAAAAAAGGAAAGGATGGAAAAATTAGATACCAAGAAAACACAAAGCAAAAGAAATCTGCATGTGTATATTAACATTAGATAATGGTGACTTTAAGAATAGGAGTATTACTAGAAATACAGATCATTTTATGACAAAATAGTCAATTCAGCAACTAGATATAATAATCCTAAGTGTGAAGGTACCTATTAATAGAACTTAAAACAGGAAGAAAACTTGATAGAAATAAAAGGGATAGATTAATACACAATCATATTTGGAGATTTTTAACACCCTTCTCTCAATAATTGATAGATATTTACAAAAAATAAGTAGGAATATAGAAGACTATCAATACTATCAACAAACTTGCCCTAACTGACATTCAGGTACGTTATATCCAAAAGCTTCAGAATACATACTCTTTTTTTTTTTATTCTGTCTAAAAACATCTAGATGTGTAGCTTTTCCAAATTAAACAGATAAAAAATTTTAATTCAGATAAATTTACACTGGTTTATGGGAGAAAGTGCTGTCCTTTCCCCTCCCCCCCCCCAGAATCATTCCACAAGATCTATTCATACAATTCTTAGTAAATTTTACATCAAATAATTGAGAAATCCAGTGACTTTTCTCACCAGATAAGGGAAAAATCTAGTGAATCAAAGTCTCTCTATTTATTTATTCAAATGATTTTTTAATATTTACCTGGTTCAGTCAGCTCTTAAGAACATGTACATGTGTTGGTCTTTCTGGATTATTTTTGGAATGATCATAGATATACCAGATGTAAAATGGTGTCAAATACCTATTCTGAACATCCAGAGAACCTCCTTATATTCATCTAGAACCCTGATTTTGTAATTCCATCATAAATATATCAAAAGTCATATGTTCTCTCGATGTTCTGTCTCCTCCAAAAACATATTTGTGATTCTTCTGCTTTGTACACTTTATTAATATCATTAATATAAATGTCTATTGATTGTATTTATAATGGATGTTTTTATTTTCTGGTTTCATCTAATTCTTTAATTTCTCAACAAACCATATTTTTAAAAATATATGCTCTATTTCCCAAAGTTCCCATGATGTTTTGGAAAACTTTTTGTTGGGGCAAGAGCATATGGCATTAGCCATTGCCAGGAAGCAGAGGCAGGTTTACCATGAAGGTTTACATTTCAAGCCCAGCAAAACCAAATCCACCTCCTATCTAGAAATTACATATAGTCATGCACTGCATAACAACATTTGGGTCAAGGATGGATTGCATATATGCAGTGGTCTTGTAAGATTATAATGGACCTGACAGGAGTTTGAGGTCAGCCTGGCCAACATGGCAAAATCCCATCTCTACTAAAAATACAAAAATTAGCCAGGCATGGTGGTGGGCCCCTGTAATCCCAACTACTCAGGAGGCTGAGGCAGGAGAATCACTTGAGCCTGGTGGGGTGGAGGCTGCAGTGAGCAGAGAATGCACCACTGCACTCCAGCCTGGGTGACAGAGCAAGATTCCATCTCAAAAAAAAAAAGAAGAAAGAAGAAAAGAGAAAGAAGAAGAAGGAGGAGGAGGAGGAGGAGGAGGAAGGAAGGAAGGAAGGAAGGAAGGAAGGAAGGAAGGAAGGAAGGAAGGAAGGAAGGAAGGAGAAAGAAGAAAGAAGGAAGAAGGAACAAGGAACAAGATTATAATGGACCTGAGAAATTTTTATTGCCTAGTGACATCATAGCTGTCATAATGTCATAGGGAACACATTACTCACATGTTTGTGGTGATGTTGGTGTGAACAAATCTACTGCACTGCAAGTCATATAAAAGTATAGCACATACAATTATGTACAGTACATACTTGATAGTGATAATGTCATAGTCTGTTTGTGTTGTTATAAAGGAATACCTGAGGCTGGGGAATTCATAAAGAAAACAGGTTGATCTGGCTCCTGTTCTGCAGACTACACGAGAAGCACGGCACTAGCATGTGCTTCTGGTGAGGGTTTCAGGAAGCTTCTATTCCTGGCAGAAGGCAAAGAGGAGCCCTGCCGAGATCACATGGTAAGAAAAGAAGCAAGAGAGAGAGGGAGAAGGTGCCAAGGTCTTTTCAACAACTAGTTCTCTTGAGAATTAAGAGCAGGAACTCACTCACGCCTGAGAGAATGGCACAAAGCCACTCATGAGACATCCACCTTCATGACCCAAAGACCTCTCACAGGCCCCATCTCCAACCCTGGGGGTCAGATTTCAACAGGAGGCTTGGTGGGGCCAAACAAGTCATTTCCAAACCATAGCAGATAATAAATGACTATGCTACTGTGATTGATATATTTACTATGATATACTTTTAATTATTATTTTAGAGTATATTTCTACTTATTTTTTAAAACTAACTGTAAAACAGCCTCAGGCAGGTCCTTCAGGAGGTATCCAGAAGAAGGCATCGTTATCATAGGAGATGACAGCTCCATGCGTTTTTTTGTCCCTGAAGACCTTCCAGTGGGACAAGATACAGAAGTGAAAGATGGTGATATTCATGATCTTGACCCTGCGTAGGCCTAGGCTAATGTGTGCATCTATGTCTTATTTTTAACAAAAAAGCTTTAAAAGTAGAAAAAAATAATTACTACCTTTTCCTTTTTTTTTTGAGACGTAGTTTTGCTCTTGTAGCCAAAGCTGGAGTACAATGGCGTGATCTCAGCTCACAGCTACCTCCGCCTTCTGGGTTCAAGTGATTCTCCTGCCTCATCCTCCCCAGTAGCTGGGACTACAGGCGCCCGCCACCAGGTCTGGCTAATTTTTGTATTTTGAGTAGAGACAGGGTTTCACCATGTTGGCCAGGCTGGTCTGGAACTTCTGACCTCAGGTGATCTGCCATCTCAGCCTCCCTTAATTACTTCTAAAAATATAAATTGTAGCCTGGCACAGTGGCTCATGCCTGTAATCCCAGCAGTTCGTGAGGCTGAGGCAGGAGGATTACTTGAGCCCAGGAGTTCAAGACCAGCTTAGGCAACACGGTGAAACCCCATCTCTAGAAAAATATTTAAAAATTAGCCTGGCGTGGTGGCACGCACCTGGAGTCCAGCTACTTGGGAGGAGGCTGTGGTGGGAGGATCACCTGAGCCTGGGAGGCTGCAGTAAGTCACGATTATACCACTGCACTCCAGCCTGGGCAACAGAGTGAAATCTTATCTCAAAAAAAAAAAAAAGAAAAAAAAGAAAAGAAAGAAAGAAAAGAAAAGAAATAAAACACTTATAGACTAAAATATAAAGAAAATATTTTGCACTGCTGTACAATGTGTTTGTGTTTCAAGCTGTGTTATTGCAGAAAAATCAAATAGTAAGCTAAGGTTACTTTGTTATTGATGAAAGAAAAATATTTTTTATAAATCTAGTGTAGGCTTGGTGTCCAGTATTTACATAAATTGGTGTACAGTAATGTCCTAGGCCTTCACATTCACTCACCACTCACTCACTTCCTCATCCAGAGCTACTTCCAGTCCTGCAAGCTCCATTCATGGTAAGTGCCCTGTACAGGTATACCATTTTTTATCTTTCATATCATATTTTTACTGTACCTTTTCTATGTTTAGATACATAAGTCGTTATCACTGTGTTACAAGTGCCTACAGTACTTAGTAGTACAGGTTCAAGGCCTAGAATCAATAGGCAATCCCATACAGCATAGGCGCGTAGCAGGCTAGACCATCTAGGTTTGGGCAAGTGCACCCTATAATGTTTACACAATGACAAAATTACCTGCTGACACATTTGTCAGAGGTATCCCCATCATTAAGCAACGCATGGCTGTATTAAACTTTGAACATGAAGCAGGAAAAGTTTAATGCAGATCTTTTTAATGGCCTTTTTTGTAAATATTTTGTAGGGTTTGGATTGAGTGACACATATCATGAGGACTTGGCAATTTTCTTTAAGTTTGTAAAATATACATTAAATTGGAGACCGAATTTATAATTGGATTATTTGATGTAACAAAATATTTCTGCAATTTTGATAGGAGTTTAAATTTTGTTGCTGTAATACTTAAGCAACTCATGTTTATATTGATGACAGAAATGCTTTAAATGGTTATTCTCTAAAAACTGAAACAACTTGTATCTTCAAAGAAATATCATGGAACAAAGAACTCCACAGTAGGCAAAGCTAACAATTTCAATTATGCATAGACTTTTGTGGTTAGACACAAGATAAATCATTGCTATCCCTCAAAAGCATTCCTCCAGGAGGTGGCAATGATAATGCAGACAATGTGGGGGGCACAGTCATCTACGTTATTCTCCAAGTACTGCATCAAGAACTTGTCCTTCTGTTCATGATACCCTTCCTTTACTTTTTTGCCTACAAAAGTTTTTCTGAGTCTTTAAGATTCTGCTCAAATGCTAGCTCTGAAATGTGGCTGCTTGTCCCACGTGTTTTAAACCTGAGTCAACTGTCAGGCTAAGTTGCCTTTTTCTCTAGTCAAACATCTCTTATTACATCTTTTTTTTGTTTTTTGTTTTTGTTTTTTATTGTGAGTCAGGCTCACTCTGTCACCAAGGCTGGAGTGCAGTGGTTACAATCATGCTTCACTGCAGCCTCCAATTCCTGGGCTCAAATGATCCTACCGCCTCAGCCTCCCAAGTAACTAGGACTACAGGTGAAAGCCATTGCACCAGGCTGATTTTTATTTTTTGTGGAGACAGGGTCTTGCCATGTTGCCCAGGCTGGTCTCAAGCTCCTGACTTCAAGCACTCATCCTCTGCTCTGCCCCCGAAAATTGGGATTATAGGCATGAGTCATCTTATTATATCTCTTATATAGCTCAAGCAAAATATGTAAAGGAAAACTTGATACAACTAAAGAAAAATAAACATATCCACAAGATTGTTGGAAACCAGAACATCCATCTCTCAAAAATTGATGAAACAACTAGACAGAAAATCATGAAGGATATAGAACTAACACCAACAATCAACAGGGTCTAATAGACATGTATAGAACACTCCACCCAACAGATACGAGTTGTCTGTGATATACGTAGTTTGCAAATATTTTGTCCCATTTGAGGTGTGTCTTTTCATCCTTTTAACAAGGTTTTCACATATAAAAGTTTTAATTCTGATAAAGTCCAATTTATCACTTTTTTCTTTGATGGATCATGCTTTTTGTGTCTAAAAGCACAGTAATACACGCCCAAGAATTCTAATCCCTAGGCTTTTTATTTCCTGAACTTTTACCACTGTATTGAATAAGAACGTTGAAGGCAGGCAGTTTTGCCTTGCAAAACTTTTCCCTTAGGAAAAAAGCACTCAGCTTTTTGCCACTAAGAATAGTGTTGGCCGGGCGTGGTGGCTCACGCCTGTAATCCCAGCACTTTGGGAGGCCGAAGCGGGCGGATCACAAGGTCAAGAGACTGAGACCGCGGTGAAACCCCGTCTCTACTAAAAATACAAAAAATTAGCTGGGCGCGGTGGCGGGCGCCTGTAGTCCCAGCTACTCAAGGAGGCTGAGGCAGGAGAATGGCGTGAACCCCGGAGGCGGAGCTTGCAGTGAGCCGAGATCGCGCCACTGCACTCCAGCCTGGGGGACAGAGCGAGACCCCGTCTCAAAAAAAAAAAAAGAATAGTGTTAGCGGCCGGGCGCGGTGGCTCACGCCTGTAATCCCAGCACTTTGGGAGGCCGAGGCAGGCGTATCATGAGGTCAGGAGATCGAGACCATCCTGGCTAACACGGTGAAACCCCATCTCTACTCAAATTAGCTGGGCGTGGTGGCGGGCGCCTGTAGTCCCAGCTACTCGGGAGGCTGAGGCAGGAGAATGGCATGAACCCGGGAGGCAGAGTTTGCAGTGAGTGGAGATCATGCCACTGCACTCCAGCCTGAGCAACAGAGCGAGACTCCATCTCAAAAAAAAAAAGAAAGAAAGAAAAAAAAATAGTGTTAGCTCTGAGTATTTATAGATGCTCTTTTCGAGTTGATATTTGCATTTTTTCTGAGAGTTTAAAAAATTATGAATGGGTGTTGAATTTTGTCAAATGCTATTTCTACATCAATTAACATGATCATACAATTTTTCTTTCTTAGCCTATTAATATAATAGGTTACAACTGACTCATTTTCAAACGTTTACAGACTTGTATGCCTGGATAAATCCTACTTGGTCATGGTATATAATTCTTTTTTTGTAGATTACTGAATTCTGTTTGGTAATATTTTGTTAAGGACTTTTGTATCTATATTCATGAGGAAAATTAGTCTGTGGTTTCCCATTTTTGGGGATGTCTTTATCTCGTTTTAGTGATCAAGGTAATAATGGCTTCATAGAATGAGTTAGACAGTATTCCCACTTCTGATTTCCAGTAAGGATTGTGCAAAACTAATCATTCCTTAAATATTTGGTAGGATTCTCTAGTGAAACCATCTATGGGCCTAGAGATTCTTCTCTGGGAGTTTCAAAATTAAAAATTCAATTTTCTTGCTGATTATAGGGCTATTCAAATTATCTACTTCAATTCATTTCATATTGGGTGAGTTGTACTTGTTTGTTTTTTTGAGGAAGCGATCCATTTTACCTAAGCTGGCAAATTATGGGTAGAACTGTTTGTGGTGTTCCCTTATTTTCTTTTCAACATCTGCAATATCTATAGTGATAACCTCTGTTTCATTTCTAATATTAGTAATTTATCTTCTTTTTTTAATTTGTTAGTTTTACTAGAAGCTAAAAGCTCAATATTAAAAAAAAACACACACACAAACAATCCAATTAGAAAATGGGCAAATGACATAAAAATATATTTTACCAAAGAGGATGTATGGATGGCAAACAAGTATATGAAAAGATGTTTTGCATTAGGGTAATGCAAATTAAGACCACAATGAGATATCACTGCACAACTATTAGGATAGCTAAAATAAAAGTTTAGTGACTATCAAATGCTTGCAAGGATGGAAAAAAAAAGTCCAGATCTCTCGTATGTTATTGATGGAGATAAAATAGTACAGTCTGGAAAATACTTCGACAGTTTCCATAATACACTACCATACAACCTAGCAATTACATTCCTGGGAATTTATCCCAGAGAAATGGAAAATCTTGTCCACACAAAGTCTCGTACATATTTGTTTTAGCATCTTTATTTATAACGGCCCCAAACTGGAAATGAGCAAAATGTCCTTCAATAGGTGAATGGTTAGACAAACTGTGATACATCCATACCATAAAATATTACTCAGCAATAAAAAGGAGCAAACTGGCTGGGCATGGTGGCTCATGCCTGTAATACCAGCATTTTTGGAGGCCAAGGTGGGTGGACCACTGGAGCTCAGGAGTTCAAGACCAGCCTGGTCAACATGGTGAAACCCCATCTCTACTAAAAACAAAAAAATTACCTGGGTGTGGTGCCACATGCCTGTAATCCCAGCTACTCTAAACCTGGGTACTCTATTAGGAGGCTGAGGCACGAGAATTGCTAAAACCTGGGAAGCAGAGATTGCGGTGACCCAAGATGGTGCCACTGCACTCCAGTCTGGGCAACGGAGGGATACTCCATCTCAAAAAATAAAAAAAGAAAAGCAAAAAAGAGTGCCAGTCTCAAAAGGTCATACGCTATATGATTCCAATTATACAACATTCTAAACATTATTGAGATATAAAACAGAAGCATGTTTGCCAGAGATGATGGTAGGTAGGGTGGAGGTGGGGGAGCTGTGACTGTAAGGGGGCAGCACCGGGAAGGGCTTTCTCAGGATGGAATAGTTACAGATCTTTATTGCAGTGTGTGTGTGGTGGGGGGGAGTCACATGAGTGCTATACACCTGATAAAACAACATAGAACTATGCACGCACATTGTACTAAGGCTTAGACATTGAACTATTACTCTGTGAGATGAAACCACTGTGGGAAAATGGGTTAAGGGTACACAAGACCTCTCTATTATATTTGCAACTTCCGAGGAATACGTAATTATTTAAAAACAAAAGTTAAGAAATTTACTTATTACCATTTTGTTACAATTAGCAAAGCCACCTAGAGGTCTCATCCTATGAGATGAGAGATTGCATGTGTGTAGTTAGCTCCCCTCTAGGTATTTGGCTAATTCACCATTTTGGGACACGTGGTGAACTCTTCTTTAGTTGGCTAATGTTGATGCCTGCAGGTCTAAGGCAGTCCTTCCTCATCTTGGTGTAATACCTGTTTTTTCAGGGACTACTTGGATTACTCTGCATAATTTTCTGTATTTTTCCCTTCCTTTCCACAGAAAAAGAAACAAGTTTGTTTTTTGTACTCATAAACAGATACATAATTAAAATGAGAAGCAAAATACTCATATATTCGAAATATCCATAAAATAAATGTGCAGTTTGAATTTTAATACATTTTATCTATAAAAGAGATAAACAATTTACAAAATGTAAAAGAGATCCCATCATTTAAACTAAATTGTTAATAATTTGTTTTTTCTAATTTCTTTCTTTCATATTCCAGGTAATAAAGAACTATGCTATACTGAATGACATCAGTAATATTATCCAAAATCATAGTAGATACACTGAAAGATAAAATTCCTACAATCAAATATGCTACTCTCTGGATAAATTTTCTCGGTAGCATTTTGCAGAATGTTTAAATCTTTTATAGAAGTGAATTTATTAAAATTTCAAATGGCACAGTGCTTTATGGGAATCTCTTTCCACAGAGGTACCAACATTTTCTGTTTCTCCTTTATTTATTAAAACTAATAAATAATTAAACGTAAACTATTACGTATACCCTTCGCTGTATTACAACTACATTTTGTACACTTTATATTCACTTTTCTCTTTCAAATATAGTTACTAATGCATGACTTTTCACAGTCTCAACTTGTTTCAATTAACTATTATGATTATTATCACTATTATGATGATGGTCTTTGCAGCTTAGCCAATGGAAGCCTTGTTAAGTTTGCTCTTCTGTCCTTTAGCACTGTTCCTGACACTTTTGAAGCAATAGTTGATTTCAGACAACAAAAGAATATTCCAGACCAATCCAGTTTTTTTCCTGCTTGAACGCTGGAATCAATTTTCCTCCCAGATACCCTGATTCTTTTTAGGGTGTGCATTATCAGGGGCAAATTTGGGGCAGTATAGGACGCAGAAGAACTGGTGGTAGATGAACAAACAGCTGCCGTTGGGATAATTAGCAGTGACAAATTAGAAAGTAGGTATATTTTTAAGGTCATGAGTTCATACTAATTTTTTCCAATTTAACACATTAAGTTGTTCTTAGAGTGTGAGACTTCAGCAACCACTGAGGATGACTAACTGTTAATTTCATCCTCACAACCAACATAAGAGGTAAATGTCTGTGCCCGTTTTCTACATATCAGAGTACCCAGGTTTAGAAAGTACTAAATTGGACTCTGTTATGTAGAGTAAGGCAGAATGTGGAATCAAACCCCATAATTACTAGAATTTATTTTAGATAACATAAGCCTATTGAAATCAGTGTAAATATGTTCATGTAAGTCATTTGTATGGTTTGTCAAGCATCTTTTTTTTATTATTATTATTATTATTTTTTGATGTCCACCTGTGGGATTATTCTTAGCTTTCCAAAAAGCTATCAGGGTGTATCTGGATGTGTGCATCTCTTTCTACTCATTTCAAGCCATTTCATTTATATATGATAGTCTTTCTAGAGCTACAGAAGGTTGTTTCCATCACATTTTTGATGGTTATTACTGTATTTCCCCTTGTTTTTTCTTCTAAAACACCTTATTTACCATCTGTTCTCTGTCTTCTATACCTACCTTCTCTTGTCTATTTTTCTATCTCTTTTTTTTTTTTCATTCTGGGAGGTAATTTCTGGTGTGCCCCTCATCACTGAGTCCACCTTTGGCAATGCTATTCTATACTCATCTGCTTTAAATATAGCTTTTTATTCTGCTTTGTGTTTTTGTTTCTAAGCCAACTCCAGCTTCATCTCTCATCTTACTGCTTCGCCTAAGGATATCCTCTCCTCCTGGATCCTCCTGCGGATTCCTGGAGGTCATGTCTTCTTTCACTCTTCTGAGGACACCAATTTCCTGAGTGTGCTCTGGTGAGGACGCCAATTTCCTGAGTGTGCTTCAGGGAGGAGGTGGAGAAAGATAGCCTGCAGCAATCCTCCCCTCTCAGGAACACCAAACTGAACAACCAGCCACACATGAAAACACCATCATAAGAACCAACAATCAGGTGAGCGATCACAGTACCTGGTTTTAAGATCATATCATGGAAAGGGGCACTGAAGACGGCCGAAAAGACAACCTTGCACTGCCCACACCAGCCCTCCACACCCTCCACAGAATGCAGAGAACCCTTGTGCTTGGGGAAGGGACAATGAAGTGACCGTGAGACTCTGCCATGGAACTCAGTGCTGCCCTGCACAGCAGAACACAACACAGGGCAGAAATTCTTCCTGTGCCCATGGAGGGAGCATTTAGAGCAGTCCCAGCCAGAGGGAAATCCTCCACCCCAGCAATAGAAACTCGATTTCCAGCTAACTCTACCACCAGCAAACTAAAGCAGTCTAGGGTCCTGTATAAATTTGAAAGGCAGTCAGGCCACGAGGACTGCAATTCTGAGGCAAGTCCTGGTGCTTCACTGGCCTTGGAGCCAGTGAACTTGCAGTGTATACAACCCAGTGCAACACAAGCTGGAGTGGCCAAGGGAGTGCTTGCCTCACCCCTCCCCCAACCCCAGGCAGTGCAGCTCAGGAAGAAACTCCACTGCTTGGGGAAAGGAGAGGGAAGAGCACAGAAGATTTTTGTCTTGCTGCTTGGGTATCAGCTCAGCCACAATAAAATAAAACACCAAGCAGATTCTTAAAGACCCTGATTCCAGGTCCAAACTCCTGGATGGCATTTTTAGATCCATCCTTGACCAGAAAGGAAGTTACCCTGAAGGGATAGACCAGTCCTGGCGGGATTTACCACCTGCTGACTAAGAGCCACTGGGCCCTGGTAAAAATCAGTAGTACTCAGGCAGTAGTCACCATGGGTCTTGCGTGAGATCCAGTACTATATCAAGTACTTCTTGCACATTCCCAGCTGAGAAGTTCTTGTGTCACCCCTCTCTCAATTTCAGGCAGCCCTTCACGGAGAGAGAGGCTTCTTCTGTTTAGAGGAAAGTGAGAGAATAGAATGAGAGACTCTGCCTGGTATTCCAGAGAAATTTTCTGGATCTTACCCAAGCCCACCATGGTGGTACCTCCATGAGTTTGCAAGAGTTGTAGCATTACTGGGCTTATGGTGCTCCCTAATGCAGATACCACCACAGTGCCCAAAGACTCAGATCACAACACTCAATTCCCTTTGAATACCTGGAGAGCCTTCTCTTAAAAAATAGGTACAGAGAAGCTCAGACTGTGAAGATTAGAATGAATACGTAATTATTCAATGCCGATACATCAACACACATCTACAAACATCAAGAACATCCAGGAGAATGTGACATCACCAAGCGAACTAACAAGGTACCAGGGACTAATCTTGGAGAGACAGAGATATGTGAACTTTCAGACACAGAATTCAAAATAGCTGTTTCAAGGAAGCTCAACAAACTTCAAGGTAACTGACAGAAGGACTTCAGAATCCTATCAGAGACATTTAACAAAGATATTGAAATAATAAAAAAGATCAAGCAGAAATTCTGGAGCTGAAAAATGCAAGTGGCACACTGAAAAATGCATCAGAGTCTCTTAACAGCTGAACTGATCAAGCAGAAGACAGAATTAGTGAATGTGAAGAGAGGCTATATGAAAATACACAGAGGAGAAAAAAAGAATAAAAAGGAATGAAACGTGCCTACAGGATCTAGAAAATAGCCTCAAAAGCACAATTCTAAGAGTTATTGGTCTTAAAAAGGAGGCATAGAGAAAAATGTGGGTAGAAAGTTTATAATGAATGTGTTCTGGGCCCTCCAGGGCATTTTACCTCCCCCTCGTCTTCCAAACTCCAGTCTCCACCACTCCTCTGTAACATCCTGGCACTGGGAGAAATGTACCCTGAGTTCTCTTCTCTGCCCCCGCTTAAGCCTTCAGACCTGAAGACTCTCCTCACATAATGCACTCCATCATTGCTGATTTCCTTCTTTTGCTCTGCGGTTTCTGGGATTTGCAGTATTTGCCTTGTTCTGAGATCCTGTCAGTAAGGTTTTCTCACTTAAAGAAAATGCAGGGCAACCAGTAATTCGCCTCTCAAAGTAGATCCACAGGACAAAGACAGGGAGTTGCCTTTCTCCAGTGGACATAGACCCTAAGACTCAAGTTTCGAGAACTAAGGCAAGGACACTCTGACACCCCTTCCTGCCTTTCCTTAGACAGGCTGTCTCATTAAGTAAAGCTGAGCCTGACATCTTGACTGAGCTCCACTTAGAAGTCCTTCTGCATCAAGAGGTCTGTCATTAGCCTTAGTTTTCTATGTTGGAATTTTTCCTTATTACTGAATCTGTGTGTTTGTTGTGTTACAGTTGCTACTTTGAACAAAAAGTCTCAAGCTAAATAAATCTGATACGTTTTTATAAAATAGCATCTCTTAGGGTTGATGGAAGTGAGAGGACGGGAAATCTCCTGTCAGAACAGGCCATCATTAGCATACGGTTATTTCAGTTACAGTTTGCATTTTTGCAAAGACACTATTTATTGAATCCATTTCACAGTTGAGGAAATTGAGCTAAAGTAGCTAGTTGGAGGTTGCATAGGATGCATGCAAATGAAGAATGCAGGACTTCAGTGAACATTTGGTTTAAAACTGTCAGTCAAATTCATACCTAGCCAAGGCAGCATAAGATGACCTTGGCTTGAAAAATAGCCTAAGCAGTTGTTGTTAACATACCGCATCTTTGCAATGTTAAAAAGGGTTGAAGATTTTGGGGCTTTTGCTGTTTTCTCTAATTTTATAGAAAAACTCTGGTTGTGGGCATTTCATTTGGTCAAGTTTTATGACAGGAAAGACAAACTCTGTAAGAGACAGTCACGTTTCCCAATTATGCTTTCATAGTTCCTTTGTGAAAATAAAATTAAATAGGCTACATATTAATTATGACTTTCTCTGCTAGTGGAACTTTGCAATACTACCACATGAATCTAATAAATTAAAATGAAGAGTGCATATTATTTTAGAGAAAATGTTTTACTTTATGTACATCATACATGTGTGAACATCAATAGAATTAACAGATGGAATAATGAGGTGTTCTAGAGTCATTTAACAAAAAGAAAGTCTTCCTACATAAGTGAGGAAATTGTTTATTCCTCACCTATATTGTAACACATTTTCCTCTATATTAAACATAGTTTTATTTTGCTCACAGAAATATACTCTTCTTTCCACAGAGGTACCAACATTTTCTGTCTAGTTTTCAAACACTCCCCACCATTACTCTGACTCCACCCATTTGGTTTCATTCCCTACCACTCTCTACCTTCTGGACAGGCTCATTTGTCACCATTGCCAACAGCTATGGACTTTCCCCATCAGTATCTTCTCTCCTAACATTCCTCTGGCTCACAATGTGTGCCCAAGTCTCCCTCCCACCTTTCCAAGCCTTGGGCAAAGTCCAGCTTGATCCCACCTCCACCAAAAGCATCCCCAAGACACCAAA
The DNA here is from genome assembly GCF_001698545.2 of Rhinopithecus bieti. Classification (NCBI taxonomy): domain Eukaryota; kingdom Metazoa; phylum Chordata; class Mammalia; order Primates; family Cercopithecidae; genus Rhinopithecus; species Rhinopithecus bieti. The sequence continues at coordinate 185,414 of NW_016809702.1, forward strand.
CCTAACCGGATCTTCTTTGTCTCAGTTCTCCCAGTTCTTAGCCATTTATTCAGTCTATCTCTCAGTCATCTAAAAATGTGTATTGAGTGCTTGTTATCTAACCAGTCATTGTTCTAGGGACTGGGAAGAGACAGCAATGAATAAAATACACAGGGTACCTATCCATATGGAGCATACTTATGGAGATGTCTAATGAGATGAGACAGACAATGAACACAGATGAGAAATAAAGCAATGACAGGCTCAGTCCTCTGAAGAGACTGAAGGGGTGGTCATTGTAGACAGGGTGGCCAGGGAAAGGCTCTCCAAGAAAGTGATATTCAGGCTGAGATCTGAATGACAAAAAGATAACTCTCCTAAGCTGGTGGATATCAGGGGAGAAAGCACTGCAAGCAGAGGGGCTCGCTACCATAACCATTTCAAGGTCCTACAGTGGAAATGAGTTTGGAGTGGTCAAGCTTGGAGCAGAGAGAAACTCCTTGGGCTGTTGGGACCTGGGGGAAGCACAGAATGGATGAAGGATGAAAAGTTAGCTGGTTCCCTCAGGCAGGGATGTGAGCCCATGTGGGGATTTAAAGCAGGAGATAACATGTTCCAGTTTATGTTTTTAAAAGATTTCCTTGACTGTTCTGCAAAAGAAGAATGGCAAGGAAGTAAAAGTAAAAGCCAGGAGAGACTATGTAAGAGACTAGTACATGAGTCTGGGCAAGAGAAGGTGGTGACCCTGATGGCAATATTGGAAATGAAGGCAAGGAGAGTAATCCTAAATATTTGGGGTACATTCTATGCCACATATTTTATCTAACAAAATCCTCAGTTTCTTAGATTGAAATTCCACCTTATTTGCCTTTATATTTCCAAGTTAGAGACTTTCATTAAAAGTCCAGTCAAAGTTTAGTAGTTCTATTTTTTCCTTGCTTTTTATATCTATTTGATCAAAGCAGGGGACTCCTTCCTTTGTCTTTGCTTTTAATGGCCATTAGCATTTTCCATGTCTGCAGTAGTATGGAGGTTTTAGCCTTACAGAGACCTTTTTGGAAAGCTCTTGCTATTCATTTTTATGCGTTCTTAAGTTTGCCCCTTTATGCATTTTAGAATGCAGCTTTCAAAATTCTAGTTCATCAAAGAAATCTCTATGTAGTCAGTGACTTTATTAAATACTTCTCCCTTTTCACTCATTGGGATTGTTTATAATTGGAGAGTGAGGGTTTTATTTTTAAGAATCTACCTTCCTTGTAAGCTGAATCCCCTAAGGCTTCACATTTACACCTGTGAAAGAACAGTTAGGACTCAGCAATCATCACAAAGCTAGTAGGTAAGAGATCTGTAAGGCTCAGAAAGTGTTATAGTCAAATTGGGATACATCAGTATGCTACAGGTTCATATTCATGGTGTATTAACATTTTTCAAGTAATAATACCACTCAGAGCAAAGGCAAAATGTTCATGTCTAGACATAAGTTAATCCCCATTATAATAATTACTTCAGCTGGGCCAAATATGAACTCTCTTTCTGAAAATTATTAACATTAGCAAACAGAACAAATAGTCATCTATTTTTAAAATCTAAAATATTGGCCTGGTATTCTGCATTCTCTCTCTCTGCACACACACGAACACCACACACACACACACACACACACACACACACACATTTTGTTTTTGTAAAAATGCTCTAAGAATTAAAGGGTTGGAAAGAAGTTTAAAATGCTATCCAACCCATCTGTCTGCCATTAAAAGGTTTTAAACTGTGCCATGTTAGATTTTGAAGAAAATTCCAGCTATCTTAATATTCACATTTTATGTAAGGAATATTGTTACCAAGCTACATTGTCTGGAGTACAACAAATCAATATTAGTCCTATTCATAGTCTAGAATATTTAAAGTGTACTCTTTCCTTGAGTTGATGCCAATATTAAGTATTACTTAATTGATTATTTTGGTATTTCATTTAAGAAAAGTATAAGAAGAGACTTTTTAATTTATTTCTTTTAATAGCTTTATTGAGATATAATTGATTTGCAAAAATTGTGCATATTTGATGTATACAATTTGAGGGGTTTGGACATGGCATGAGGCCACAACCACAATCCATGTAACAAACACATCCATTAACTCCAAAAGTTTATGCATGTCTCTTTGAAGAAGAGAGTTAAGGGTTGATTTTAACTTAAAATGAAACCAATTTTCTGTGACTAAGAGTTATTCAACAAGTATATTATAAAACTATTTCAAAAATAGTTATTAAACTATTAATAGTTATTAAACTACTTGACTTAATCACAAAGGACAAAATTATTTTTTCATTAGTTTTTTGAGACAGAGCCTTACTTTGTCACCCAGGCTGGAGTGCAGTGGTGCAACCTCGGCTCACTGCAACCTCCACCTCCCGGGTTCAAGCCATTCTCACAAAGGACAAAATTCTATGGCAGTGACCAGGTGGTGGCATTGGGTGGGGAGAGAGTGTGTGCATGTTGGTGGTCTCCAAAAACATACTGGAGTTTTTTTTTTTTTTTTTAAGGCAAAATTTGCACTCTTTAACGAGCCCATGGACACTGTCATTCTGTGATCAGCAGCAAACCTCTCCAAAGAGGGACAAAATAACTGAAGCGATGTGAGTGGCATCAAATGTCAGCTTAACAGAGTAAACAATTATGAAAGAGCATTAAGTAACCAGCACACCTGAGAGAGAGCTTTGAAAACATAATAGTCAGGGGAAATTGGGAGACTTAATTCTATGTCCAGTGTTCCTTGCAGAGATGCTGAGTTCCATACCAGGACAAATTCTCTACAGAGTCTAATCAGTGAACTCTAAGAAAACACCAGATTTTATATGTTCCAATGATTATCCATTATGGCTTCTCGTTCTCTACAGAACAACCATAATACTATATTCTGAAATACTTTTGAGGGACAGTACAGTTACTTCGCATTATTTTTATTTTTGTTTGTCTTTTACTTTTGAGTGCTCATTCATTCTCTGCAGATATCACTTTAAGGCTCATATCTTGTGAACTTTGTGGAGTATTCATGGGCCCATTCATTTTCAGAGTTACAACAAGAAAATGTCTTAAATATGTGCCTAACATATCTAATAATTTTGACTTTTTACTTAAAACTAACCCAATCTTACATCCAAAATCAAGTCAAAAGTCAAGAGTTAAAATTTGGGGGGCACTCAAGATGGCCAAATAGGAACAGCTGCAGCCTCCAGCTCCCAGCATGAGTGACACAGAAGATGGGTGATTTCCGCATTTTCAACTGAGGTACTGGGTTCATCTCACTGGGGCGTGTCAGACAGTTGATGCTTGTCTGCGGGTGCAGCCCAACCAGTGAGAGTTGAGGCAGGGCAAGGCTTCACCTCACCTGGGAAGAGCAAGGGGGAAGGGAATTCCTTTTCCTAGCCAAGGGAAACTGAGACACACAACACCTGGAAAATCAGGTAACTCACACCCTAATACTGCACTTTACCAAGGGTCTTAGCAAACGGCACACCAGGAGATTATATCCCACACCTGGCCCGGAGGGTCCCACACCCACGGAGCCTCCCTCATTGCTAGCACAGCAGTCTGAGATCTAACTGCAAGGCAGCAGTGAGGCTGGGGGAGGGGCGCCCACCATTGCTGAGGCTTAAGTAGGTAAACAAGCTGCTGGAAAGCTTGAATTGGGTGGAGCCCACCACAGCTCAAGGAGGCCTGCCTGCCTCTGTAGACTGCACCTCTGGAGACAGGGCATAGGTAAACAAAAAGCAGCAAAAAACTCTGCAGATGTAAATGTCCCTGTCTGACAGCTTTGAAGAGAACAGTGTTCTCCAGGCATGAAGGTTGGGATCTGAGAATGGACAGACTGCCTGCTCAAGTGGGTCCCTGACCCCTGAGTAGCCTAAATAGGAGACATCCCCACTAGGTGCAGACCAACACCTCACACCTCACACGGCTGGATACACCCCTGAGACAAAGCTTCCAGAGCAAGAATCAGACAGCAACACTCGCTGTTCAGCAATATTCTATCTTCTGCAGCCTCTGCTGCTGATACCCAGGCAAACAGGGTCTGGAATGGACATCAAGCAAACTCCAACAGAACTGTAGCTGAGGGTCCTGACTGTTAGAAGGAAAACTAACAAACAGAAAGGACACCCACACCAAAACCCCATCAGTATGTCACTGTCATCAAAGACCAAAGGCAGATAAAACCACAAAGATGGGGAAAAAGCAGTGCAAAAAAGCTGGAAATTCAAAAAATCAGAGCACATCTCCACCTCCAAAGGAATGCAGCTCATCGCCAGCAATGGAACAAAGCTGGACAGAGGATGACTTTGATGAGATGAGAGAAGAAGGCTTCAGTCGTTCAAACTTCTCAGAGCTAAAGGAGGAACTACGTACCCAGCACAAAGAAACTAAAAACCTTGAAAAAAGAATGAATGAATGGAAAACTAGAATAATCAATGCAGAGAAGACCTTAAAAGAACTGATAGAGATGAAAACCATGACACGAGAACTACGTGACAAATGCATAAGATTCAGTAACCGACTCGATCATCTGGAAGAAAGAGTATCAGTGATTGAAGATCAAATCAATGAAAGGAAGTGAGAAGAGAAGTGTAGAGAAAAAAGAGTAAAGAGAAATTAACAAAGCCTCCAAGAAATATGGGATTATGCGAAAAGACCAAATCTACGTCTGATTGGTGTACCTGAAAGTGACGGGGAAAATGGAACCAAGTTGGAAAACACTCTACAGGATATCATCCAGGAGAACTTCCCCAACCTAGTAAGGCAGGCCAACATTCATATTCAGGAAATACAGAGAACACCACAAAGATACTCCTTGAGAAGAACAACTCAAGACACATAATTGTCAGATTCACCAAAGTTGTAATGAAGGAAAAAATGTTAAGGGAAGCCAGAGAGAAAGGTCGGGTTATCCACAAAGGGAAGCCCATCAGACTAACAGCAGATCTCTCAGCAGAAACTCTACAAGCCAGAAGAGAGTGGGGGCCAATGTTCCACATTCTTAAAGAAAAGAATTTTCAACCCAGAATTTCATATCCAGCCAAACTAAGTTTCATAAGTGAAGGAGAAATAAAATCCTTTACAGACAAGCAAATGCTTAGAGATTTTGTCACCACCAGGCCTGCCCTACAAGAGATCCTGAAGGAAGCACTAAACATGGAAAGGAAAAACCAGTACCAGCCATTGCAAAAACCAGTACCAGCCATTGCCAAAATATAAAGTCCATCAATGCTAGGAAGAAACTGCATCAACTAACGAGCAAAATAACCAGCTAATATCATAATGACAGGATCAAGTTCACAAGTAACAATATTAACCTTAAATGTAAATGGACTAAATGATCCAATTAAAAGACACAGACTGGCGAATTGGATAAAGAGTCAAGATCCATCAGTTTGCTGTGTTCAGGAGACCCATCACACATGCAGAGACACACATATGCTCAAAATAAAGGGATGGAGGAAGATCTACCAAGAAAATGGAAAACAAAAAAAAAAAGCAGGGATTGCAATCCTAGTCTCTGATAAAACAGACTTTAAACCATCAAAGATCAAAAGAGACAA
>NW_016809702.1:192953-267013 GCF_001698545.2 Rhinopithecus bieti
GTGGGACTGTAAACTAGTTCAACCATTGTGGAAAACAGTGTGGCGATTCCTCAAGGATCTGGAACTAGAAATACCATTTGACCCAGCCATCTCATTACTGGGTATATACCCAAAGGATTATAAGTCATGCTGCTATAAAGACACATGCACATGTGTGTTTATTGCAGCACTATTCACAATAGCAAAGACTTGGAATCAACCCAAATGTCCATCAGTGACAGACTGGATTAAGAAAATGTGGCACATATACACCATGGAATACTATGCAGTCATTAAAAAGGATGAGTTTGTGTCCTTTGTAGGGACATAGATCCAGCTGGAAACCACCATTCTCAGCAAACTATCACAAGAACAGAAAACCAAACACCGCATGTGCTCACTCATAGGTGGGAATTGAACAATGAGATCACTTGGACACAGGAAGGGGAACATCACACACTGGGGCCTATTGTGGGGAGTGGGGAGGGGGGAGGGATAGCATTAGGAGATATACCTAATGTAAATGATGAGTTAATGGGTGCAGCACACCAATATGGCACATGTACACATATGTAGCAAACCTGCATGTTGTGCACATGTACCCTAGAACTTAAAGTATAATAATAATAAAAAAAGGGAAACGCTCAAGATTAGCTTAAAAAAAAAAGCGTCAAAATTTATATGGTTTAATACTAAAACATGGACAGGAACAACAGGTCTGTTTGTTGAGGTAAGGAGATTTTCTGCCAGACGTTTTCTGTAAGTCATTTTAAATCCTTACTGGAGCCATATGAGATACACATAATTTTCCCTATTACAAAAGAGGACACTAAGATTCAGAGAGGTTATATCATTTGCTCAACTCCCCACAGCCTCTAAGATTCAGAGCAGGAAATTTTAATTCCAGATGACTGGATTTCATATTGCCTGTCCTTACCACCACACCACATGCTAAAACATTTGGACAATTCTATTCTGAGAGATAAACCTGATCCACATAGGAAAACAAAAAATAGAAACAGCAAACATAATTTCAAATAGTTCCTTATCTTTCCAGCCCCTGCATTTTCTGCATAATCTCCCCCTGTGTAGACACAGCCTGTGCTTATCCAGTGCATGCATGTAAATGCTGTGTGCACAGGGATGTCCATGTGACTGTACATATGAGGGCTGGCTCTCAAATATTTATAGAATATTTCCAGGGAATTAGATAATATCTTATTTGCAAGAGCAAATGATGAAGCAATCTTAAAACTAATTAATTTTAAATGTCCTTTATATCCATGGAGTGGAAAAGTTTTTCTCATTCTGCTGTAAGTTTCAGTAGGCCTGCAGTATCCATTCAACTGCTCTCCTTTTTCTGGGCAATGGCCTGGTTTCACCATCACACGGATTTCTATTTGCATTCGGGGCAAAGGTTAACCACAGAGTAAAGGTGAGGCAAAGTACTGATTAGGTCCATCCCTGGGTGCGTGGGCAGGCTGTTCATGGAACTCTGTCCCCCAAGACAGTGTGACAAACCTGAAAGCCAGGATTCTTTTCCTAGCATGCTATCTTGCTGTCAGTTAATTCAGTTTCTGAGTCCAGGTAAAGGAGAGTGAAAAGTATTCCATGGGAACCATGTAGATGTTGATTTGATTGGCTACTGTTACTAGACTTAGGAAACTGCTCGAGACAATTTAGGTGTAATTAGAGTTCAATGCCTAAGGCTTCACTTTCTGCAAAGTATAAAAGTTGGACTGGGTTCCCTTTAACACCTCCTCACCATTACCCACAATAAGATTCTTACAGAAAATGAGAGCAGAAACTAAATTTTGACTTGTGGCACAGAAGTGTTAATACCAATAAAATCTGTTGGCCAGATGGATTAGTAAGAATGAGTTACCACAGGCATTTAAGCAACTGAAATAACTAGAGCAGGGAGCTGCTGGAATCTTCAGAGGAGTCTCAAGAATAACATTCCTGCTTCCTTCACTTTTTAATTCAATAGATAAATGATAGAAGATGGATAGATAGATAAATAGATAGATAGATAGATAGATAGATAGATAGATAGATAGATAGATACATGGATACATAGATACATAGAAAGAGGGAGAGATATCTGGAATCATGTGAATGAGAATCTGCTGTTATGCTTGAGACCCAGTAGAATTTTAGGAAGATAAAATTAACATGTGCTTATGAGGCAAAGGAAAACAGAATTGGAAGTGAATGCCTAAAATAAAATTAAATAACCTACGGATCTTTCTAAGGTTGGTTATTGAGAAGCCATGCATGAGGATGACATGTCTGAACCGAATCTATATATTACCATATCATAGGAACCAAAACACTGACAGAAAATATTAATATATGCATTTTAAAAGCAAACAAAGGTCAAGCACAGTGGCTCACACCTGTAATCCCAGCACTTTAGGAGGCTGAGGTGGGCAGATAATTTGAAGCCAGGAGTTCAAGACCAGCCCAGTCAACATGGCAACACCCTGTCTCTATTAAAAATACAAAAATCAGCCAGGCGTGATGGCGTATGCCTATAATCCCACCTACTCGGAAGGCTGAGACACAAGAACTGCTTGAGTCTGGGAGGCAGAAGTTGCAGTGTGCCGAGATTTCACCACTGCACTCCAGCCTGGGTGACAGAGTGAGATTCTGTGTCTACATAAATAAAAACAAACAAAAATCTGACAAATGTACACATTTCTTACTGTATAGCTGACATCTATAGGTTTTTCTCTTGGTCTTGATATAGTATGGTTGTGCTCACTCTGTAATTTATAGACTAGTTTTAGAGAAGAAGATACAAACTGTTCTTGAAACCGAGTTGACAAACATTGTTCAATTATACAATGTTTTTATTTAATTATAACTGAGCTACCACCACAAGACTCCAAGTCAGAGCTTTGGTGAGGAACACCCAGAAACCAAGTCTTGCTGAATAGTGTGAAGGAAGGCAATATGCGGTAAGTGAGCTTTCAGTTTAAAATTATCTGTGCAATCCTGAGTTCAGTGAAAAGCATCAAAATGTGAAGATCAAGATATGAACTTGAATCAGTTAAAACCTGGAATGTTAGTGAATGTTTCCCACACCCAAACTTTTGAATCCCTGATTCTACCGATTTTAAAAATGGCTAGGAATATCTAAACTTCGAAATACATAATTTGAACTCACACTTAACTTTACCCATTTCACAGATATTTAAAGGCCTATGTCTGTCAGGTGCCATGTGCTGAGGAGGAAGTAGCATACATATGACACGACTTCTTCCCTCGCGGAGCATACAGCTCAGAAATGGTTGCAGATCTTAAAATGTTAAATACTAATGTGATTAGTACTGCAAGAGGGGGCTGTGCAGGTATAGAAAATGTTGACTTAAAATAGTTTAGGTTGGAGACTGATTTGAGCAATAATAATAAAATAGTCTAAGATGGCAGGAAATGTTACATTTTATTATTAAAATTACAAATATTGTTGATGATAATTTGCTAAAGGTGGGTTTGGGGATAATCATTACAGGAAACAGCCTGGCAGGAGGACCCTATAATCAGGATACTGGTCAAGTGCAGACATGGGAAGACAGGCCTGGCTTGAGTTGGCAGCAGTAACAATTCCAAGGAAAGCTGCAAAGCATACCACAGCAAAACAAAATGGATAGAACCTCATACCATGTGCTTGTTCAAGGTCAGGGGTTCCCCCTTCTCTAAACTAGGCTTTATTTTGCTTGTTTTAAAATAAGCAAAGATGAGGATGCTTCAGGGTAGCAAAAGACCTAGAAACAACCAACAAGGGTTTATTCTGTTATCTCTTAATTCTCTATACAAAACTATACTTCACAGCATTTAAAGATCACTACCCTGGGTTTGACCCTCTGTTTGTGTGTCTCCTATTTTTCCATGCATTTGCACAGATTTGAACCTCTTACTACTTGGGGTGGCAAAAACAAAGACTTGGCCTGCTAACAGGTTCTGCCTCAAAGCCAGCAGAATGGAATGGTGCCACCTTTTATGCCTTTTTCTATCATCAACAGTGGGGATCTGCAGTTGTGAATCTTCTGTGGCATGTTGGACCGAGCCTTCCCTCTTCTCCAGGAACAACATTAAACAGTAAGCAGGCACAGTGTTGGAACAGGGATTTTCCACAGAAACAGTGCAAACATTACATGTTTCATTTCTCGCCATAATGTGAAATTTATCTTTCTGCAAAAGGAACACATGGACCTTGGTGGAACTTGCTTGGGAACAATAGTTAACAGTCAATTTATTTCCAGCTGTTTCCCAATAGAAGGAAAAAAATAATTCAATGTATCGTGAGTTTCAAGAGACATCATGCCTATGAAGGGGATCTGAATGGTCTCCAGGAGCAGCACTTTGACAATCAAATTCAATCATAATAAAGGCAAGAAGCAAAAGATAGAGTGGTGGGACTTAAAAAATCTATTTACAAAGTGATCACCTGCCATGTGTAAGGAAATAAGTGCCCAAATAATAGGATTAAGTATTATGAATGTTCAGAAATACCCTTTCTAAAATCTTTAAGCTGGGATCAAAACAGCCACCTGAGTTCTCATCTTCTCTGGCTGATTGCTTTATGAGAAGCAGGGCACTCTAGAACCCCAGTCATTTTGAAACATTGTTTAGTATCTTTTTTAGTCTAAAATAAGTTCATGCTGGTGCCAAATGTAATTATGTTTATTTTTTTCTGAAAAGCCAGCAGGGATTGTAATGGCATTCACTAGAGCATATGGTCAGGCGTGTGCATCATTCTGAAAGGATTCTCATATATGTGCTCTAGACACACAGGCATACTGTTTCCAGTTGTGAAAGCGTTCTTTGGCCTGAGCTTTCATCAATGTATTTCACTTTCAGATGAGCTTTTACCTGGACTCTCGGCAATACTGACTTATTAAAATGGTACCACTTGCCAACTGGCATACTGTCAAATATTCTTCAACTCTCTTTCACATACTGCAATTCAGAGAAAAAAATGCTTTCGCTATCACACAGCATCACAAATGACTTTCTTATTGCCACCTTAAGTAATACAGCTGAAGTCACCACTTACTTTTCAGCATCAACCTAACCATGGCAAATGGCATGCATGTAGTCCTTGGGATCAGAGTATGTTGCAAAAAGTTGTTCTAGGAGAGAGTGCTATTTTTTCCCTAGCAAAGCCACCAAACAAAATATAATTGTATTTTCTTTACGGTACAATGGCTGTGAAAGAAACAGTCATTTTTATGTACAGCATGTCTTTCTGGCATATGATTGAAATAAATACAGAGAATTTGTTTGAATTTAAGGCTTTTATGAACAACACAGTCTGCTACTACTAGCATACTGCATGAATCTAACTTTTATTAATACATAATTCAGGTGCCAGCAGTCGACTCCATCTCTGCCACTGAACCCCCATTGCTGATACTATCTCACTAGGCTATTTTGATATCCTGTGAGAATTTGGCCTCTTTTGGAAGCATATACATAACTCCCACAGATACCAACCCAAGTTTTGCATCACAGAATGAAGAAAGAGAATGTATGAGTAAGAATATGAGTTGTTTATTTATGATGGCATACGATGTTAGCAAGCTGTATGTACAACTAAACTTTAGAAAGAGCTCCAAGTTAATAAAAGCAAATTCAATCTTGTATAGAGCCACATTTCTTTCTAGGTAAAGGCAGTGAAGGAAGCAAAAGTTATTGCCCAGAGTATATAAAGACAGGAAAATATAGCTAAATTAAGGAATGTAGGTTGAAGTGCCAAGTGAAATAATTTGCATAAATACTACAACTATGCAAATATTTGGTAGAACTAGAGCTTTTAGCTTCATTGGTAGCTTATCTTCTTCATTAGCATTATAAAATTATATGTGCTAATTGTTTATGCTATGGGACAGATAATGTTGTTAAATATAAGGAACTTAACAAACCTCAGTGGGCCCTGTGAAGCCGATCTAGGTAGAATGGGGTGTGACCATCAAGGGCTACTCTAGTAACACAATAGGCAGAGTTTCCAGGGAGAAAAGATGAACAAAGAGATAAGCAACTATACACCAATGTCTGTTCATCAGTCCCTTCCAAATTCTATGGGATTATACCCATGCGAGAGTAACACTTTCCTTTCTATTTCTGACTTACAATTGGAAGCAGAAGAAACATTTTTTAACAAAGAAATGGTAAAATAATGGTCAAGTGAAAAATGAAAGGAAGGGGAGATTTGCTCACATCTTCTAGAGTCATGTTCTGTAACAACTAGTCGGGTATTCCAATCCCATAACATAGGCTAACAGTTCTTAAGAAGATCAGGATTCTAACTCCCATTTCCTGTACCCCACATGCTAGCAACCTCCGTATTAAATCACAACTATTCAAAGCTCAGGCTTATGGCAAATCTGTGAAGAATGCCAGGGGATGCTAAGATGTCCATTTCCACACTCTGGGCACCTGAGGGATCCTGGACAGTGGGCTAAGGGAAGACCATCTTCTTCCATTTGCCCCAGGCATTTTAAGACAGCTTCGTGCAGAGCCGTGGGGAAGTCAGGTGGTTAGAGGGCAGTGGGTCTCCATGTAGTGGACTCCAGTTTACTGAGGGTAAAGGGCTTCTTGAAGGATCAGGGAGTAACCACCATTTTCCTGCTCCTGATTCTGGGAGGAGAAAGACTTTCTCGCACCTCAGTGAACCCCATATTCTATAAGCCCCTGTTCATTTGGTTGTTGAAAGAACTTTCATGATATGATGGTTCCATGCTACGATGATTATTGCATGTGTCTACGTGACAGCGCCATGGGGCCCAAATATTTGGTCAAACAGTATTCTGAGTGTTCCCGAGAAGGTGTTTTTCTTTTTTGGATAAGATCTGATTTGAATCTGTGGACTCTCAGGAAAGCAGATTGTCTTCCATAATGTGGGAGGGCCTCATCAAATCTGTTAAAGGCCTCAACAGAACAGACTGACCTCCCCAAGCAAGAAGTAATTCTACCGGCAGATGGCCTTTGGAGTTGGACATGGACTGCAGCTTTTCTTTAGGTTCAAGCCTGCCAGTCCACACTAAAGGAATTTTGAGCCAATTCCTTAAAATAAATATCTCATGATAGATAGATAGATAGATAGATAGATAGATAGATAGATAGATAGATAGATAGATAAGATAGATAGATAGAGATAGAGATAGATAGCTAGATGATAGAGATGCACACACATTCTGGTGGTTCTGTATGGTTAGAGAACCGTGACTAATACAGTCCCTACATCCAGGTACCTCTCTAAGTTAAAGGAAAAGCTCAAGTACAAACAAATAAACAGACAAGCATCAGAAACACATATTGAATACAGCATGCTTTTACACATATGTGGTCAAAGGAGTGAAAGGATCTAGTGAGATGTCAACATAGGCTGTGGAATATTTTAGCGAGGTAAGACTCTAATCATGTAACTATGATGATTTCTTCTAACTAAAAAAAGGAAAATATAATTTCCAGTTCAGAAGAATTTGTTCTTTGAAGGACTAGTGATACCCTTTTTTCTGTTTTTTGCGATCTATGAGACTACTTCAGTCTCTAGTTCAAACATGATATAATGAAAGGCTGATGGAGCTTGACAGACCTGGCCTCAGAAAGTTGTGTGCCCATTGCTCCTTATAAGTCACCTGTCCTTTTGCATTCTACCTCATAACAGGTGGAGGAGATTTAATTATATCACACAAGTAGAATACCTCAAACAAACGTTGCCCTTTGCAGGTGGTCAATAGATATTAATTTTGACATTCTCATATGAACAAGAATGAAACATTTCTGTCACCCAGAACGTGCTTGTTTTGTTCAATTTTTCTTTTAGAAATCTAATTTTGTGGCAAATAAGACTTTAAAGACAAACGTGACTTAAACTGATGCACTTTCAGCTTATTTTGGGGACAACATAGTTAGCATTTGGTAACCTTAACAATGGTATTATCTCAGGGTGAAGATAATTATCCATCTCCCCTTGAGGTACTAAATGTTCCTCTTTACCCATTACAATTTGTTGAAAACAAAGAATATTTTTTGTAAAAATACAAAGAAAGAAATGAAGGCAAATATATGAGCCGTTCCTTACGTTTTTATGATGACCAATACTCCAAATCTGTCTTCAAAACTATCACCAAAAAAGTTGTATGCCTAATGATCTAAGTTGTGAGCTCTTAAAACACTTATGTTCACATGTAGCAAGGTATATAACTTTATGAATTGCATTCATGAAACAAATGTGGGCGTTGAAAAAAATGACAATGCTGTGAAATTTCAAATGTAAAGCTAGTGCCACAATACTTGTCAAAAAGCAGTTATGTCACTTTGCTAAGATGTAGACAGGGAAACTTTATAAAGAGAGATGGGTTTTTGGTGTTTTAAATCAGCTCCAACTAAGATAAAAGTCCATGATTCCACACTGAAAGGCTGTCCATCGTTAAGCTCTCCAGTTGACTCTATGCTGAGGTTAAAAACAACCTGGCCAGATGCAATTGCTCACGCTTGTAATCCCAGCACTTTGAGAGGCCAAGACAGGTGGATCACGAGGTTAGGAGTTTGAGACCAGCATAGCCAACACAGTGAAACCCCATCTCTACTAAAAATAAAAAAATTAGCTGGGCATGGTGGCAGTTGCCTGTAATCTCAGCTACTCAGGAGGCTGAGGCAGGAGAATCGCTTGAACGCGGGAGGCGAAGGTTGCAGTGAGCCAAGATTGCACCACTTTACTCCAGCAGGGGTGACAGAGCGTGACTCTGTCTCAAAAAAAAATTAAATTAAATTAAAATTAAAATGTAAAAAAAAACCACTGACAGTAAATTTATTACCTTGGTCTCTGATATTAGATACAAACATTCTGCAAAAGAGAAGGTGGACTCACTCAGAGGAATCAAAGTTTAACTTTTAGCACCTAACATATCCTAAAGGCTGCTGGGAAACACACTTGATCACTAGCCATAAGGAGCTGTCATTCACAAAGTTTCAGATGTCATATATAATGGCTGGATTCTCTAATAGCCTGGAAATCACCAACAGCATTCATTTGCCTTCCAACCTTCAGAAAACGAAAAAAAGTCTAGAGAAATGGAAAACATTTCCACTCCATGAGCATGCACCTGGTGTTATCGCCAGGATGTTTTAACTAATGTACCAGCAAAACACCCAGGGTCCAACCAGGTTGCTTGCATTTTCCAGTTATATAAACTCAGTCACTTTTTGGAACAAGCTCCAATCAACATGGCATAGTTTCACAGGGTATAATATATAACTGGTAAGCCATTTAGAATAATAGGATTCAAGTTATGGGTGTGAACTATGCCACTGTTTATTTTGTATTATTTTATTTTATTGTGGTATCTCTATTTCTGTGGACAAGTTGAGAGCACAAATTTTATTTACTGTGATGCTAGAGACCAATATTCAAACTTGGTGAAGAATGTTAATAATTCTGCCATAATATACATATTTCATCTGAAAGATAGCTTCGAGATAGAAATAAATAACTAGCCAGGCATAACTAATATGTACTATATAACTAGTAAATGAGCATATTTATTGAAACGATATTCAGAAAACAGTTCAATGGTCTAGGCAGAGAAAATCAGGGATGTTTATAAAACTGTCTGTCCAGGATGATCTCAAGCAATCTCAGTATCAAATGTTTTGTTCAGATTTCCCTCAAAATTCAGGCACTGCCAATGTTGTTGATTCTGTCTCGTTTGTCAGTGACTTCAGATGCTGATGAAAGTCAGAATAACATGAGCAGCTTTTCAGACCTTGGAATCGTATGATCCCAGGTGAAACCCAAGCATCTGTATTTGAAAGCTACACCAATATTTACATTGTCACCCAAATTTGAAAAGAGAAAATATTCCCCACTATTAGGGTATAATGTATACAAACAAAAGAACTACCTTATTGATTACACTGCTTAGACTTTTTAAAATATAATTGCTTACTTTTGGGACACTTGACCTGTCTTGAATTAAGAGTCATGTATTAAAGTCTCTTATATGACTGGGTTTCTACCCAAATCCTTGCATCTGTGTAGTTTTTGTTTCACATGAGTGCTGTGTTATTTAATGTATTGGTGTTGCATCAAATGTAGCTTTTAACATTACAAAGTGTCCTTTATCTCATCTTATACTTTTCGATTTTGATGTTTTTTGTTGTCAGAATTGTAACTCTTGCTTTTCTTACTGCTTCTTTTTGCCAGGTAAATTTTTGTCCATATCGTTTTTTGTTAGCCTTTTTGAAATCACTGAAAAAAAATAAAGTGGTTCTCAATTACAGTTGTGTGATTTTTCATGTGCTTTATCCCACATTACACAAACAACAGTCTCAGGTTATCCATATCAAAACTAGGACCAGCTAAATGATGAATGTCTACCCTACAAGGGTTATGCAGTCAAACCTTAACGCTGGGCCTTAATGTCATTTGGAATAGTTCCAGGCTGTGTGTGCTTATGTCATCTGGCTATACAGGTTCATTTGTTTCATTTTCCTTTTACTTTTAGAAGTTGCCTTTTAAAATCAATTTTAAAATTATATAAATGATTATATGTTTTAAATCAAAGTTGCAAAACAAAGTTTATTCAAAGAAGCTTAGTTTTTCTTACTAACCCCTCTAACCTAGCCCCTCTCTCTCACATATGTAGTCACTTATCTTATAGTTTACCTTCCATTGTTTATTATTATTTTTTATTCTTTTATTTTGTTGAGACGGAGTCTCGCTCTGTTGCCCAGGCTGGAGTGCAGTGGTGCGATCTCAGCTCACTGTAACCTCCGCCTCCTGAGTTCAAGCGATTCTCCTGCCTCAGCCTCCTGAGTAGCTGAGATTACAGGCGTGTGCCACTACGCCCAGCTAATTTTTGTATTTTTAGTAGAGACGGGGTTTCACCATGTTGGTCAGGCTGGTCTCAAACTCCTGACCTCGTGATCTGCCCACCTCAGCCTCCCAAAGTGCTGGGATTATACAAGTGAGCCAGTGAGCCCAGCCCATTGTTTATTTTTAAATTAAAAACCATGTATACATGCAATATTTATGTATATATAAATATGTATATGCATATATTCCCATAACACTTCTTTTCTTAAATAAATTGTAGCATACATGTTTTTACCTTTTTTCACTACATAATATATCCTGGAAATCTTTTGTAATGGTAGATAAAGATATACCTCACTCATTTATACAATAAGCAATTCTTTTAAGGAAATTATTGAACAACATTGTTCCCTGAATAGCATCTGAAGGATGATAGTGTAATACCATTATTTGTTATACATTTTCCTGGACCCTCAGTTTTCTCAGGGGAGTCTTCACAGTTATCTCAAGCCCATTAACTGTTACAAGAGTCAAAATAATTTTCATGGTCCTCAGGAGATACGTCATAATCCCTCGTGTTACAAGATAGTGTTCATCATTTTTCCCCTATGTTCATCTGTGACATCTAATTGTATTATCAACAGTTTCAAAATTCTGTCCATGTGTCTCTCTCCAGTCCTATCCATGACACAGTGAGGAACATGTTCATATAGAGTCCCAGTCCATTTATCACATAGACTCCAAAAGTAGCTACGAAAATTCATTTGAAAACAAACTGATTAGACTGAAAATAAGACAAAGTTTTAATGAGATTTTAAAATAATATTTTGTAGTCTTCGTTTCCAGGCAAGTTGAGAAGATGTAGAAAATACTCACAAAAGGGGTAAATGTTGCTGTGACTGAGTTTGAGAATTTTATGTGGGAAGCACAAAGATGCATAGAAGAAATAAAGCTATGAATCCTAAGAAAGACAAAGCTTTTTTCTCCCTTGAGCTTAGTAAGCTACCTTGCTTCTACAGAACACACTTCCAGCACACCCTGATCCCAGTTGAAAGGTCCACTAGTCAACAGCTACAGAAGATTTTGTTTCATCCAATCCCAAGAGTGAACTGTAGATGCTTTCTCCGAGCCCATAAAGCTTTTTGCATCTATCCTGCTTAATGGGGCACTAACTCATAACACTTCTGGCATCTTGCCTGTGTCACGCATATATGTCCTTTCTCTTAGTGGGATTGTTTCTCATTTCATAGCTCTGTACCCTTCAGAGACCTCAGCACAGTGTTAAACCTATTGCGTGTACTGTAGAAGTACTTGCTGAACGACTTTGAAATGAATAGCAGCCTTTGAAGACCTTACCTTTCAGAAAGAAATAACAATTTAGTTTTCCTAAAACGGTTTTTGAGAAAGTGGATAAAACATTTTATTTAGATTTCATCATATCTTTCCTAAGAACTTTGATAGAGGTTTTCTCGTCTCTTCACATCAAATTGAAATTTGAAGGTATTTCTCATTTTGTTTTGCTCTATCCTCACTAAAAAGCCAATATTCTCAAGCGTTTAACATTTTCTATTGAATGCCATGATTAAACAGTCTTTTATGGATCTGTTCTCTTACTTACAGGTTGTATTCATCTGAATCAGGACATACTGAAAATGCCTCAGTTGTTTAACATTTTCACATGAAAAGAATCTATAATAAATAAATTACAAGGCTATTTTTACCTTTACTATTTAGAAGGTCTTTCTTAAATATGTCTTTAAGTTGCCTTTTTTACAGTCTATATTATTTATTTTCTTCTCAGAGAAAATGGAGAACAGTGGACTTATAACATCTAAAAAACATCTTTTTTACTGGATTATTGAGCTTTATACATTTTAAAATTTTATATATTATCTGCAGCTTTTAGTGACTACAATTCTATAGAAATCTAATAAAAAGAAAATAAATAAATCCAACTACACATGTAAATATTCATAGTTTGAGCTCAGAGATATAGAGAGTTGGAAGAGAGAGTCATTTTTACAACAAAAAAAAACCTGGAAAAACTGCAAATCAATGATTTTCCTGGAGAACTAGATTACAGGGTAAAAATCTAACCAAACTCTGGAGAGAGATAGGTTTCCTCAGGGAGAAACAGGACCTACGCACGTGCTCACCTGGAGTGGATGTCTACAGATGTCCTGTATACCGGTAAAGAATGCACCTAGAAATTTCCAACAAATTGCTTAAGGCTGGATGTGGGAAGCATAAGAGTTTGCACTCTCTTGCAGACTTTTCCTCCAAGAACCCCACCAGGCACTTGCAGGGAAGATTGGGGTGAACAGTGAGAAAGAGTCCTTCCTCATGCTGGCTGGGGGTAGGAACAGCAGCCAAGGCTGAAGCCCTGAATCTGTCTCCTCTATCTCACCTATGGAACAAAAGATGTAATTTGCAGAGGGAAGAGAAACAAAAACTGTTATCTGAGGGGCACTGATAGAAATACATTGCAACTGAGAAAGGGCAACACGGAAAAAAAGTCTGTGATTCTGAGGGGAGTGGCAGAAACACATCTGAGGCCCACTACGCCCGGAGGAGAAGCAGGAACACCTGTGAAGGTTCGCAACACCTGGCTGAGACTGAAGCTTAATCAGAACATCTGAGAACATACACCTGCCCCACCCTCTCAACACTACATTAACAGGTGTTGAGGAAAAATAACAGGGGAATACAGCTGTGAGCTGCAACAGACAAACCAGAAGAGCCAAAGCCAGGTAGACACACCCAAGCCAACTGGGAAGCAAATATTGAGAAAAACTCTCTGTCTAATTAGACTATATCCTAAACATAAGGTGTTACTAAAGGAACCCAAAGTTACACTGAAAGTAACCATAGCAACAACAGACTTTAAACTCAGCTCAAGTAATGGTTACATTAGTACAAATTCCTCCACTAAATGCAGAGCAGAAGGAAAGTGTGCTTATCTCCAAGTATTAACAGTATTTATTTCACTATCTACCGTTCTATACAACACATCCAGCTTCTAACAACAACAAAACCTACAGGACTTGGGAAAAGGCAAGAAAACCACAATCTGAAGAGTCAAAACAATAATCAAAATCAGACTCAGATATGACACAAATGTTAAAACTATCATATAAGAAATTTAATATAACTATGATTAAGTGTTTAAACCTCTAATGGAAGATGTGGACAACATAAAAAAAACAGATGAGTACTTTCAGTAAAACAATTGGAAACTATGAGAAAGAACCAAAGAAATCTCTAGAAATCAAAAACACAGTTACAAAGATGGATAATTCCTTTGACAGCCTCATTGACAGATTCAACATGGCCAAGGGAAGAATTAATGAATATTTAGATTGGTTAATTGAAACACAAAGATTTTGTTAATGGAAAAATAATAGAACAGAGCATCTGGGAACATGGGACAATATCAAACATGTAGTCTCGTATACATACAGTTGGAATCTTGAAAAAAGAAGAAAGAGAACAGGGTATGAGAAATATTTTCAAAAGATAATGGTCAAAAATTTTCAAAATTAGATACAGAAACCAAATCAGCTAAGAAGCTCACCAACCAGGATAAATATTAATACGCACACACCCACCCACCCACACACACACACACACACACACACACACACACAGAGGCAAATTATATACAAATTGCTATAAACCAAAGACAAAGAGAAAATCTTGAAGGTGGTTAGAGAAAAAGATACATTATGAGTAGAGGGAAGAATAAGAATTACATCAGTGCTCTTGTTGGAATAAATGCAAACAGAAGACAATAAATTGACTTCTTCAAAGTACTAAAGAACAAAAGAACTGGCAATCCAGAATTTCATGTCCAGTAAAAACACCATTTAAAAATGAAGGATAAATAAAGACTTTCTCATATAAACACAAACTGAGGAAATATATTTCTAACAGACCTATTCAACAAAAAATATTGAAGGGAATTCTTCCTACAGAAGGTTTGTGGCATAGGCCAGAAATCTTGGTCTACACAAAGAAATCAAGAACATTGTAAATGGAATAAAAGTAAAATAAATATTATTTTTCTCATTTTTAATTCTCTAAAATATAACTGACTATTTAAAATAAAATCAGTTATTATATACTGTATGATTACCCATAAATAAAGGTGAAATGTATGACAACAATGCTATAAGAAATGGGAAGTAGAAATTTGGATTATTCTAAGACCCTTATACTGCACATGGGGTGTCATATTATTTGAAAGGAGACTCAGATTATTTTAAAATAGACACCCTAAACCATGGGGAAACCAGTAGAATGTTTTTAATAAAGAAAAAAATGTATAAATAATTTCAAAAAAGGAGATAACATTGATGCATTTAAAAAGTTCAGTTAAATCTTGAGAAGGCAGAAAAAGGGGAGAAAAAGGAAAGAAGGAAAAAATAGAACAAATAGAAAACAACTAGCAAGATGGTAGACCTTATTCTAATTATATAATAATCACTTTAAGTGAGAATGGTCTAAACATAGTGAAATGACAGATTGCCAGGTAGGATAAAAAGCAAGACCCAACTCCATACTGTCTATAAGAAACCCATTAACTATAAAGATACAGAGAAGTCAAAAGTATCCATAAATTTTAAAGAAAGTAAAAGCTGTTGTCATGGTATTTGGTAAAGAATAGATCGCAATAAATGTTTTTTGAATGAATATATTTGGATTCGTGGGAGATTTATTTAAGTTAAAATGGAAAATTATTACAAAATTTATAGAGTATTAAGTTCAATCACATATAGCTTTCTATTATTTTACTTTTATATTATAGTAGCAAATAACATCACCAAGATATTTCAGGGTTTCATCTTTAAAACAAAAAGCTTTTCTAATTAATTAACATACTCTCAAAATACGTAGACATTTATTTTCACTATATTACTTACATATTATGCTGTAGGAAAACCAAATCCAAAAAAAAGTTGAATATAATAATTGTATATAAAATATTAACATTTTGCTATCACAGTTCTATAGAAAAGAAATGTAACAAATATTGTATATGTTAACATTACATATGTTAAGAGAAGATGAAGATAAAAATAGAGACTAATATAGATGTACAGGTATGTGTGATATTGTCGAGCCAGGATAGGAACAACTTTATAATTTACTTTTTCTTCCTTAAGTGGCAACTAAAATGATGAAGAATGTTTCCCGTATACGTTACAATAATTGAAATATTCTGAGGACAAATCACTTCAAATTTACCTGGCTCAACATGCAATAAGAACACTAATGCCCTCAAAATAAATCATCTGAGGATAATGATCTTTTGCCTCTATTGTCTCATGCCTGAAAGTTACTTGAGCCATAAGCTCAATTTATTAATTGACAACCTACATGATACAATTTGTGAATTTTTTGATAATTAAGTTTCAGGGAACAAGTAGATAATAGAACCAACAAAATTAAGACAATGTGAAGACTTCAGTTTCCCTTGTTTCCTTAATGTATTTCTGTTGTCTTCATAGACTTTCTAGTCTATCACTCTCTTTGTTCATTACCTTGAGCAAATGAAATTCCACTCATAGAAATATTGCTGGCTTCTTCTATACTTTAGAAATCGAACCACCAGCTGGGCGCGGTGGCTCATGCCTGTAATCCCAGCACTTTGGGAGGCCGAAGCAGGCAGATCGCCTGAGCTCAGGAGTTTGAGACCAACTTAGGCAACATGGTGAAACCCCCTCTCTACTAAAATACAAAAAAACTTGTAAAAATATAAAAAACTGGGGCATGGTGGCATGTGACTGTAGTCCCAGCTACTCGGGAGGCTGAGGCATGAGAATTGCTTGAACCCAGGAGGCGGAGGTTGCAGTGAGCCAAGATCACACCACTGCACTACAGCTTGGGCTACAGAGTGAGACTCTGTCTCAAGTAAAAAAAATAAAATGAAAGGGAAATCAGACCATCCAGGAGGAGCTCCTGCTATAGGTATAACCAGTTTTATAATGTGACACGTGTCCCTAAAATCACCACGCTGGAAAATTTTACAATAAAAACCATAGGCTTATGGTAAAAAAAAAAAAAAAAAAAGTTGGGAAACAACACTTGGAAACTTCATCAATGACATCAGAAAAAAGATAGGAACCTAATAAAAATGGTAGCACAGTTATATACATGCTAATGGTTAAGAAATACATAAATACTATAATAAATATGATATTTTATTTTGAAAAGACACAAAGTTTTCTCCTGGAAGGGGTGTGGAAACAACTGCAGCTTGTAAGTTATTTTCAAGTTGTGGAAGAAGGAGTATTTGAAATTGGAAGGATAGTTTTAACATCAGATGTGAATAAGTATGGTTCCTAACACATGCAGTGAACTGAGGTAGCTGGTAGGTGTTTGAGGTGTGTGTGTGCGTGTGTGTGTGTGTGTAGTCCTATGTGACTCAATTCAGCTAGGTAGAGTTTTCTGCACTCATCTCGTGGTTCTTATGGATAAAACGTGCATAAGCAAATGTGAAATTCCACTTATGCTCACTGTTCTTTAATATATTGATTATGTTGGAACATATTCAAATTTCTAAAGCAACTATTACAGCCAAACTGTACTTTATTTCTACCTTAACGTCTATTATTACAACTATTTCCTAGCTTAATTTCTAGGCTCAAAAATGATGAAGAGGTGCTGTCCTCCTCTATAAAAGCTATTCTTCCAACCGCATCCTTGGTAGCTGTTAAGAGAGTAGATCTCTTGACTTTTGAAGGATCTAACTCTAACACTTACTTCAACTGTCTTCAGCAGTCTTATATACAAAAATGTCTCTCCACTGCCACCTTCTTCTCATGCAAAAATGGATAATTTTATATTCTTAAAAGGGTCCTACTCTTTACACTGTTGTGCTCTAATACCTCTTTCCCTCTCACAAATGTAATGGGCAAGTGGCTGTATGTCCAGAACCACCATTTCTCTTCACCCCATGATAGATTCTATCATTCCCTATAATATCTCTCAGCAAGATTAGTAAAACAGCTCTTTTGAAAGGCACTAATATCCTCTTTGTTGGCAAATTGATCCATTTTCTTTCCATTTTTGTTCCTCATTTCTGTGAAGCATCTGACTGTTGGATTCTATATTCATTTCCTAGGGTTTTCATAACAAACTGGGTGGCATAAAACAATAGATACTTATTCTCTCACCATTCTGGAGGCTGGAAGTCTGAAATCAAGAGGTCAGTGAGGCCATACTCCCTCTGAGACTCTGGGTGGAATCCTTCATTGCCTCTTTCTAGCTCCTGGTGGTGGCTGTCAATCCTTGGCATCCCTTGGCTTGCAGTTCACCAATCTAATCTGTGCCTCTGTCACTAAATAGTGTTCTCTCTCGATGCCTCTCTTCTCTCTCATAACACCAGTAATATTGAATCAAGGCCCTGTCTACTCTAGTATGACCTCATGTTAACTTATATCATAATTAAATCTGTAAAGAGCCTGTTTCCAAATAAGGTCATATTCACAGGTATCAAGGATTTCAACATATCTTTTAGAGGAACACAATTCAACCTATAACTGTCACCTACAGTTTCCTGAAACATTTTTGTCTCTTTGCTTCCCAAACACAATAAAAATACTTTAAAAAATTTTGAGTATTGACTACATGCCCTTTTATATGCTGAAAATTTTACGTTGATTTTATATATCCACATAATCCTCACAACAGTCCTCTTAGGTACTATTATTTTTAATAAATTTACAGAGAATAAAATGGTAAATGTGCACAAACACACAGGTGGTCAAGAAGCTAAAATCTGAACCCAGGATATCTGGTTCCAATACTCACATCTATCACTGCACTATCTGTTCACCCAACAATTCCTTGCCTACCAATTGAGAAAAATAGTTGAGGAAGAATCAGAACCTCACTGCTGATCCTAGAAAATGTGGTTTAAATAGAGTGATGAGATAATATTCCAAATTGCAAGATTAGGAGAGAATGGAAAGAGAAAGAGGTAAAGGAATGAGTATGGGTTAGTACTTTGAAGATCTGCAAAGAGAAGGAAAACTG
Organism: Rhinopithecus bieti; assembly: GCF_001698545.2. Taxonomy (NCBI): domain Eukaryota; kingdom Metazoa; phylum Chordata; class Mammalia; order Primates; family Cercopithecidae; genus Rhinopithecus; species Rhinopithecus bieti. Next base: position 211,801 of record NW_016809702.1, read on the forward strand.
TAACTTAAGAGTAGAGTAAGGGTCATATTTAGAACAGGAAAAACAAGCCTGTTGGCAGGTTGAAGGCAAGGGTTAATTAGAATAATCCTGAAGATGCAAGAAAAAATAAGGATGGCTAATGGGACACAATCTTGAGAGATAGAGGAGGATATGATCAAGTCCACAAATAAAGACGTTAGTCTTTCAAAAGAAGATGTCAACAGAGAGAGATTAGAAAAAGACATTTTTTCTTTCATGTTTCAGTTTTGCTAAATATCTGTCATCCAGCTCAGAGCAGACAGCAGCAAACAACCTTAATCTTCCCTCTCCACAAAGGCTTTTGGCTTCTTAAGGAGTAGGCCATGCCATATTCTTTCAGTTGTCTTCCAATAAATAAAAAATGATTGATATCTGAAGCCAATAATATTTTTGTTCTAAAATTTAGCCTGAGAAAATTTAACCCTTCTGAAAATCAATGATATGTTTTCCATAATATATTCTGCACCTGTATTAGGGTTTTTAGGTCTTTTTTGGCTTTATTTATGTTTATTCATTCATTGATGGAGAAATAAGTTGTTTTCTTGTCTTGGTTATTGTGAATGACGCTGCGATGACCACAGGGGTGCAGATATCTCTTCAAGATACTGGTTTTGTTTCCTTCAGATATATACACAGAAGCAGATCATATGGTAGCTCTATTTTTAATTTTATAGGCCTCTCCTTACTGTTTTCCATAATGTCTGTAACGATACATTCCCACAAACAGTATACAAGGGTTCCCTTTTCTCCACATCTTCACCAAAACTTATTATCGCTTATTTTTTTGATGATAGCCATGCTAACAGGCTAAATGTGGTATCTCATTGTGGTTTCAATTTGCATTTCCCTGGTGATTTGTTATTTGGAGCACTTCTTGGTGTACATGTTGGCCATTTCTGTCCTCTTTGGGAAAATGTCTACTGAGGTCTTTTTCCATTTTTAAATTATATTATTTAAGTTTTTCTACTATTAAGCTGAATGAGTTCCCGATATATTTGGGATATTAATCCCTTATCAGATATTTGGTTGGCAAATATTTTCTCCCATTCCCATTTCATTTCAACTCATTGCCTTTTTATTTTGTTGATTGTTTTCATTTCTGTGCAGAAGCGTTTTAGTTTAATACAGCCCATTTGTGTATTTTGCTTGTGTTGCCTGTGATTCTGGTGTCATAGCCAAAAACATCATTGCCAAAACATAGGGAAAAGTGGGTTTTTCCTATGGTTTCTTTCTCTTCTAGAAGTTTTAAGTATTTAATTGTTTCTAATCAATTTCTGTGAAAGGTGTAAGACATGGGTCCAATTTCATCCTTTTGCTCATGGATATCCAGTTTTCCCAATACCACTTATTGAAAAAGGTAACATTTCCCCATTGTGTATTCTCGGTGCCCTTGTCAAATATTGACAAATATTGTCAAATATTGACAGTTTGCTGTATATGCATGGGTTTATTTCTGGGCTCTTGATTCTGTTCCATTTGTCTTTGTGTCTCTTTTTATGCCAATAAAATAAAAATACTGTTTTAGTTATTATGGTTTTAGAATATCATGTGAAATCAGGTAATGTGATGCATCCAGCTTTGTTCTTTTTTCTCAAGAATGCTTTGACTATTTAGAGTTTGTTGTGGTTTCATATAAAATTTTGGATTGTATTTTATATTTCTGTGAAAAATGCTATTGGAATTGTGACAGGAATTTCACTGAATCTGTAAACTGCTTTGGGTAATATGTACATTTTAATAATATTAATTTTTCTGATCCATGAACATGGAATATCTTTCCATTTAATTGTGCATATTTAATTTCTTTCAACAATGGCTTATTGTTTTAAGTGTAGAGATGTTTCACCTCCTTGGTTAAATTTATTCCTAACTATTTTATTGTTTCAATGGTATTACAAATGGGATTCAATTTTTTTTCAGATAGTTCATTGTTAATGTATGAAAATGCAACAGATTTTTTAAATGTTGATTTTGTAGCCTGTAACTTTACTGAGTTTGTTTATTCTAACTGCTTTTTGGTGGAATTTTTAGAATTTTCTATATATACGATTATGTCATCTGCAGACAGATGATTTTATTTCCTTCTCTCTGATTTGGATGCCCTATTTTTTCTCCCCTAATTATTCTAACTAGCACTTCCAGTACTATGCTGAATCGAAGTAGCAAGAGTAGGCACCCTTATCTTTTTCCTGATGTTTGAGAGAAAGCATTCAGTTTTTCACCATTGAGTATAATGTTTGCTGTGGTATTATAATATTTGGTCTTTATTAGGTTGAGATACATTCCTTCTATATTAAATATGCTGAGAGTTTTTATCATAAAACCATATTGAAATTTGTCAAATGCTTTTTCTGTATCTGTTGAGATGATCATATTATTTTTATCCTTCCTTCTGTTAATATGGTGTTTCACAATTATTGATTTGTACATATTGAACCATCCTTACACCCCAGGGATAAATCCCACTTGATTATGCTAAATGATACTTTAATCTGCTTTTGAATTGTGTTTGCCAGTATTTTGTTGAGGAGTTTTGCCTCTATGTTCATCAGGAATATTATCCTGTAATTTTTTTTTCTTCTAATATCCTGTCTGGCTTCGGTATCAGGGTAATGCTGGCTTCATAAAATGAGTTTGGAATTATTCTCTCCACTTGAAATTTTTTAGAAGAGTTTGAGATGGTTTGGCATTAATTCTTCTTTAAATGTTTGGTAGAACTCAGAATGAAGACTAAAGGTCTTGGTTTTTTCCTTGCTGTGAGATTACTGATTCAATCTCCTTACTCATTACTGGTGTATTCAGACTTTCTATTTCTTCATGTTTCAATGTTTTTAGGTTGTATGTTTCTATAAATTTTTCTCTAAGTTATTCAATTTGTTGACACATAATTGTTCATAGTAGTCTCTTATGATCCTACGTGTTTCTGTGGTATGAGTTGTAATGTCTTCTTTTTCATTGATAATTTTATTTGAGTTCTGTCACTTTTTTTCTTGATTAGTCTAGCTAGAGGCTTGCTAATTTTATCTTTTCCAAAAACTAATTTTTGGTTTTATTGATCTTTTCTACTGTTCTTCTACTCTCTATTTCATTTTTTTTTTCCTACTCTAATCTTTATTGTTTCCCTCTTTCTGCTAACTTTGGACTTATTTTGTTCTATTTTTCTAATCCCTCGAAGTGTGTAGTTAGCTTGTTTATTTGAGATCTTTATTGTTTCATTAAGCAGCCATTTACAGCTATAAACTTTCCTCTCAGCACTGCTTTTGTATCACGTAAGTTTTGGTATGTTCTATTTTCATTTGTGTTTGTCTCAAGTTATTTTTTGATTTATTCTAATCAAAATAAATCAAAAGTTGATTTTGACTCCTTAATTATTGAGGAGTATGTTTATCTCCATGTATTTGTAAATCTCCCAATTTTCTTCCTGTCATTTACTTTGAGTTTCATACTATTGTAGTGAGAAAAGATACTTGATGTAATTTCAATCTTCTTGAATTTGTTAAGACTTGTTTCGTGTCCTAACATGTGACCTATCCTGGATATTTTATGTGCCCTTGAGAATAGTGTGTATTCTGCTGCTGTCGGATGAAATGTTCTGTATATGTCTGTTAGGTTCACTGGGTTTACAGTATTGTTCAAACCCATGGTTTCTTCATCAATTTTCTATCTGGATGATCTATCCATCACTGAGGGTTTAATATCGAAGACTCTTACTATTATAATATTGCTGCTTATTTCTCCTTTCACTTCTATTGTTGTAATTGTACTCACTTTATATATTTAGCTGCTCAGTGTTAGGTACATAAATATTTATAATTGCTCTACCTTCTTGATAAATTGATCCCTTTATCATTAAGTAATAATCTTCTTTGTCTCTTGTGACAGTCTTCGGCTTAAAGTCAATTTGTATGATATAATTATAGTCACCCATGCCAATATTTGATTATCATTTCATGGAAAGTCTTTTCCATCCCTAACTACAGCCTATGTGTGTCTTTAAAGCTAAAGTGAATCCCCTGTAGGCAGCATATTATTGGATCTTGTTTTTGAATCCATTCAAATGTTGTACATCTTTTCATCAAAGAATTGAATCCATTTATATTTAAAGTAATTATTGATAATTAAAAACATATCCTTGCCATTTGGTTAATTTTCTGATTCTTTATATTTCCTTCACTCCTTTTTTCCTTGCTGTCTTCTTTTGTAATTGATGAATTTTGTGTTGGTATTCTTTAATCTCTGTCTCTTAATCTTTTGTGTATCTACTGCAGGTTTATTCTTTGTGGTTATCATAAGACTTGCATAAAATATCTTACAACCAGATAATTTAAATTTAATTGTCTATAAAATGACACTTTTAACTCACACCTAATATTTTATGTTATTGATATTACAATTTATATTTTATGTATTCCATATCTAATAGCAAGTTATTGTTGTTATAGTTATTGTTAATACATTTTTAACTTCTCTACTAGAATTGAAATGAGTTATGCATCACCATAATAAAAGTTTAGATAATTCTGCCTTTGACTATATATGTTTATTTTTATAGCCAGTTTCACACATTCATATATTTTAGGTTGTTAATTAGTGTCCTTTCATTTCAACTTGATGAACTTCCTTTAGCACTTCTTGTAAGGAAGGTAAAGTGATGAACTCCTTCATCACTTTGGGATGGGAAATCTTTATCTCTCCATTTCTGAAGGACAAGTTTGGTGGGTACAGTATTCTTGGTCGACAGTTTTTTTCTTAGTATTTTGAATATCTGATCCCAGTCTTTCCTGGCCTGCAAGGGTTCTGCTAGAAATCCACTGATAGTCTTGTGGAGGTTCCATTGTATATAAAGAATCATTTTTCTTTCATTGATTTCAAAATTCTCTTTGTCTTTGAATTTTGACAATTTATTTATAATTTGCTTTGTGTTTAACATTTCAGATTCAACACGTCCAGTGACCCTTGGGGTTCACAAATCAGAATGTCTATTTCTCTCCCCAAATTTGCAAGGTTTTCAGTAATCATTTCTTTAAGTAGGCTTTTTGTCTCCATCTTTCCTTCTTCTCCTTCTGGAATTTTCATAATGCATGTATTGTTTCACTTGATGGTATCCCATTAACTAATAACCTTTCTTTGCTTTTAAAAATTATTTTGTTTCCTTTTTGCTCCACCGACTGGATATTTTCAAATGACCTGTCTTCAAATTCACTGATTCTTTCTTCTTCTTTATTGAGTCAAATGTTGAAGCTCTCTACTGAATTTTTCATTTCATTCATTGTATTCTTCAGCTTTAGAATTTTAATTTTGTTTAATGGTTTCTATGTCCTTGTTGAATTTCTATAATAGTTTTGATCATGTGTTGCTTATCTAACTTCATTTAGTTGTCTACCTGTTTTGTTCTTGAAGTTCACTGAACTTGTTTAAATGGATTATTCTCAATTTCTTGTCAAACAGTTCCTAGATCTCCATTTCTCTAGGATCAACTATTGGAGCTTTATTAGTTTTCTTTGGTAGTTTCATGTTACCATGATTCTTTGTGATCCTTATATTCTTGCATTGGTGACTGTGCATTTAAGGAAGCAGTCAGGTCTTCTAGCCTTTACAGGTTCACATTGGCAGGGAAAGACCTCCACCCATCAGCCCAGCCTGGGGTTTTAGACAGACCAGCTGGTAGCATTCACGGGTAGGTGATGCTTTCTGTCAAGGTCTGCAATTGGGCAAGACATCTGTCCATGCTCTGATGTTGGGTGGAGCTGCAAGCTGGTCTCTGCAACCAGTAGGTCTGCTGACCTGGCTGTGGTCAGGCAGAACTTCTGGTTGGGCTCCTGGCAATGTGGGGCCACTGGTTGGGCTCCACAATTGCCTCTGGTTGGGCAGAGTTATAGGCTGCTTTCCCTGGCCAAGCAGTGCTGCTGCTTGGACTTACGATTAGGCAGGGCTATAGGCTGAGTTCCACAATCACTCCTAGTCAGAGACCTAACCAATCTCTCTGGCCAGACGGTGCTCATGGCTGGACTTCACATTTATGCAGACTGAGCTCTGCAGTTGGGGTTAGCTGCAGTCTGGGCTCTGCAATTGGGTAGGGTCACAGGCTGTGTCCCACAGTTGAGCAGGGTTATTGGGTGGGTTGCTTGATAATGCAGAGTTGTTGGCTGTGCTCCACAGTCAGTGAGGACCTCTACTGGGGTCTCAGGTTGGGAGAATCTGTAGATTGTGCCCTGCAGTTTGATGGGGTTATAGGCTGCACTCCACAAGTAGGTGGGTTTGCTGTCTGGACTCCCTGCTTCATGAGGCTATGCTCTACAATTTAGCAAGATCATAGGCTGGGTTTTATTATCAGGTGGGGCTGTAGGCTAAATTTCACAGCTGAGAGGGGCCATAGACAGGGCTTCATGGTAGGCTGGATTGCTAGCCTAGCTCCCTGGTTGGGCAGGGACACAGGCTTACCCCATAGTTGCACAAGGTCACTGGCTGTGCTGCCTTCCCTAGTGGAATCACAGGATGGGTTCCATGTCATGGCAGAGTCTTTGTCTGGGCTTGTTGATCAGGCAGGGCTGCAAGATACGCTCCAGAGTCAGGCCGGGACTTTGGCTTGGCTCATTGCTCAGGCAGAGCTGTAGGTTAGGCTCCATGGCTTGGCCTGACCACTAGTTTGGAACCCAAGACAGGCAAAACTGCAGACTGTATTCTCTGGCCAGACAGTACCACTAGTTTTGCTCCATGGTTAGGCAGAGACACTGACTAAGCTCTCTGGTTAGTCAGTGATAATGATAACAGCAGGGATGCAGTGCTATCACCAAGTTCTGTGCACTGGTTGCTGTGAACCCTGCCATGCTTCTTTGTTCCTGGCTGACCCCATAGAATCTAACCCTGCCAATTCCCCCAGTATACCCTGTAGGGCAAAGCAGAAGTGAGTTTCCCATGAAGCACCCCAAAATGTTGGAAAAGCTGGATGTCCATCTAGGACTAGCTTGGTATGATGCCATGCCAGCCTGAGGGAGAGGTGAAGCAGTCAAAGTGTAACTGCTTCTCTTACCCTTTTAATGAGAACTTTTCTCATTTCTGTGGGGTGCATCAACCTCACCCCCAGTTTCTGGGATTTTCACAAAGGCACTCTTCTCTGTAGATAATTGTTAGTTTGTCTTCCTGTGAGGAGTACTGAAGCTGAGCAAATTTTATTCTATTATCTTGCTGATATCATCTGAACTGGGGTTTTATTTCTGCAATTTATTTTCTATTTAAGGGGAGCAACGTTATTAACTTTTCTTAATAAGTATTTAGAAGTGAAAATTTGTAGAAGATGTCATTTTAAAAATATTTCAACTTTTGTAACTAAGGAAAAACTTTAAGTTAAATTGTCCCTAGGATCTGCCATCCACAGGAAAGTCAGTCATGTCAACAGGGAACTGCATAGTGCTGCCACTCCTAAACTTCTGAATGAAGTCAATGTAAAATATCACCAATCTCCAAGTTTTAGGATTCCAAGAAAAAAAAGAGGAAAGAATGGAAAAGAAGATAAAGAAGAAAGAGGACAAGAAGGAGGAGAGAAAAGAAAGTCATCCAGAGTTGTGCCAAAATCAAAATGACATGCTAACACCCATCTAGCTAATAATGGCTAATAGTTTGTAGGTCCACATGGACATCTAACCTTTAAACATTGAAAAGACCCAGATAAACATTCTTGATATTACATACTCACCGACTTGCTCTAGCTCAGCCAACCTAGTCTTGTTTTCCTATGTTTCTTCCTCCCACTCCAGCCTCCAGACATTTCTACACATACCCCCATGACAGAAATAGCCACCCACAAGCCATCTGCCAAGCTGCATTCCTGCCTTCATTCATCTGAAAAATTATCTTAAACCCCATCCTATCAGGAAGTCTCCAACAATTTGTGGGCAGTATCATAAGAGTCAGCCTAAAGAGCATAATGATAAGAGTGTTTTATACTTTATATAAAGTGCATTGATTCTTAACTCTTTCAATCTGCATAGATATAAAGTATTGTTGCACGCATTTTACAAAGGAGGAAATTAAAGTTTACAAATATTAAGTGCTTTGTCCATATTTCATTATATAGTAAAGGGCAGAGTTGGAGGTCAAATATAGGTCTTCTCTTTGCTGCTGATATAAATTGTTTTTACAAAGGCAAAACTGTATTATCCATTTCTGTTCTAAGAAGCATAAGGGATATTCAATGATTAGGCAAGTGCCCTAGGAATTCACAATAAATATTAAACCTATTCATGTACAAAATTAATTGACTTCATACAATAGTAAATCAGAAGGAGAAAACGACTTTCTAGGAGTGAATGGTGTAAGCACTAACTTTTTCCAAGCAACAGAGAATACTACTTAGATTTCAATTTGCAAAATGCAATAAAAGCCCAACTAAATCTCTGGGCAGGTTTATAAGTAAATAATATCCATATAACATACATGGGTGCTTTTATGATTCCCTCAGAGAAGGATCACAAGAAAAATTCAACAGTGAATGCCCCCAAGATAAAGCAGCCAATATTAAACAAATTTCAGCCAAGTAATTTTTATTAAATTTTCATGATTTCAACAGATATTCATGAGTGTCTAGTCTATGTCAGGCAATGAACAGATTCAAGGGTTAGCAACTGAACTAGGTCTAGCCCCTGTTTTCTAGAAACTCCTCTCTGCCTACTCTCTCCAACTTTCTGCCATAATGGACATTCTGCTCTTAATTTTGCCTTGATTGTTTTCCTGAGGATGTTTAATTTCCTTCATTTTGGCTCTCAGTGACATTCTAGGTGCAACCATAGAGCTGAACTCTATAGTCTATAGAGGGTGTATATCAAAATTGCTACAAAGCCACTGACACCATTTTGCAAGCCCTTTTTGAAACTAGAATCCTCTTCTTTTATGAAGTCCTACAATCAAGTTCCTCTTCAAGGCCTATGATTGGGTCAGGAGAATATTACAGTTACCCTATGTTGTCACCTACCATATGAACCAGTTATATAAAAGGAAATTTTCACTGTTCTGACAATAAGATAGTCAATGTCTCAAGAGCCACTTGGATGGTGGTTCTTCTATTCCAAGGATTTGGTCACATGACATAGCCTCGAATCCAAATTTATATTGGGCCAGTTCTTGTTTATCTTCAGCAAGTATGGAAATCATGGAAGATTTCATGGAGAAACAGAAACTTGAATTAAAAATAACAAAATATGATCAAGATAGTAAGAGCAGAGCAGGACTTCCCAAATGGCAGACTGAGACCCTCCATGAATCCAGTGCTCCACAAAAGCAATAAAAAAACTATTGAAATGAAATTATGTAGAACTCTGAAAAATAGTCAAAGGATTATAACAAATTGAGGAGTATGTATTCAATGAAAATGATGAACATTGGTAGAAGCATAAGGGTTTGTGTATTGTACATTGATCTACTCTCTACCACCCTCCCCAACTCCACAATAGTCTTGAAAACTGGCAACCTTGCAACCACAGTAACTATTAAAACCAACAATAAGGTGATCTACACCTAAACACAACACAGTAAAATTTTGAAAGCCAAAACAAGCAGAGAATCTTGAAAGCAGCAGAAGACAAACAACTTATCATATGTACAGAATTTTTAATAAGGTTAACTCCTGACTTCTCATCAGAAATCATAAAGGCCATAAAGAAATGGGATGACATATTCAAAGTACTGAAAGAAGAAAACTGTCAACCAAGACTTGGATATGCAAATTAAGACTTTCCCAGAAAAACAAAAATAGAGAATTCATCACTAGCAGACCTGCCCTACAAGAAATACCAAAGGGAACTCTTCAGTCGGATTTGAAAGGACACTAGAAGGTAACTTAAATCCACACCAGCAGGAAAGTTAAAAGGCAACTCAAAAAATGGGAGAAAAAATTGTAAAACATATATGATAGCAGATTCATATTCAGAATTTATAAAGAGCTCTTAAACTCATTAATAAAAGATAAATGATCCAGTTAAAATGGGCAAATCATTGCTTCTCAGCCCTTTGGCTAAGATCAAGTATAAAAATGGGCAAGTCATTTGAATGGATATTTTTCCAGTGAAAACACATCAATGGCCAACAAGCATATGAAAAGGTACTCAACATCATTAGTCATTAAAGAAATACATATCAAAATCGCAATAAGATACTATTTTACATCCACTAGGATGGTTAGAATCAGAAAACATATAATATCGAATGTTGATAAGGATGTGGAGAAAGACGAAACCTTGTACATTGCTGGTAGAAGTGTAAAACTGGTGCAGCTACTTTAGAAAACAGTTTGGCAGTTTCTCAAAGTGTTAAACATATGATTCAGAAATTCCACTCCTAGGTATATACCCAAGTTTATGTGTGAAATGATACATACATAGTGAAACGATAACATGTTCACACAAAAACTTGTACATAGATTTTCATAGCTGCATTGTTCACAACAGCTGAAAATGAAAACAACTCAAATCTGTATCAACTGATAAATGGATAAATAAAATGTGGTTCATTCATATAATAGGATATTATTTAACCATAAAGAAGAATAAAGCACTGATACATGCTGCAACACTGATTAAGCTTTAAAGCATTCTTTACACTACGTAAAAGAGTGTCAGACACAAATACTCCATATTGCATGATTCCACATATATGAAATGTCTAGAACAGGCAAATGTATAGAGGCAGAAAGTAGATTACTAGTTTCCTAAAGCTGGGAGATAGAAAAGTGGGGAGTTTCTGCTAATGGGTACTGGCCTTCTTTTTGGAGTGATGAAAATGTTCTAAAATTAGATTGTGGTGATTGTTTAGTACATTCACAGGGTTGTACACTTTATACACTTTAAATGGGTGAATGGTTTTTACCCTGATTTGATCATTATACAATATATGTATGTATTGGAACATCATACTGTACCCCATAAATATATACAATTACATATTCAATGTATTGAATTTAAAACAAAACTTTAAAACATAAAAAAATTTAAAAATATTAAAAATGGATGAATGTTATGATATGAATGTTAGGGTGAATTACATCGCAAAAAAGCACTTTTAACAAAAAGAAATGAAGACAACTTCCATAGATCCACAGTTATATACTCTAACTTGCACAAAGAAACTGATAAATTGTAATTGAAATTATTAAACATGTTGTATGGCAGAAATAGATAACATGACTTGGGATGTCATAGGGATTTAACAACCATTAAAATTTACCAGTGTTTACTATGTTTTGGGAAGCAATGTGCTATGTAAATCAGATACTTTCACAAAGTAGTTTTTCAAAATGGCTCAAGAGTAATACCATTTCTCAGAGTTTGTCATAGGAAAATAGGTAGCTTTGGTTAAAAAAATAAGAAGAAAGCTAAGGTTAAAAGTATGTTTGTTGCAGCATTATTTATAATACCAAAAACTTGAAAGCCATTTAAATGTCCAACAACACCAAAGTGTTCTCTTTATCCATAGCATATTACTTAGTATCTAATCAATAAAAATTTTAAGTGGGAAGACTATGTAGCTCCTTTCATAAATGGCCATATTACATGTAATACAGGGTGCTACAAAATTGCCTATGTAGTGCAATATTAATAGCAAACATTTATTGAGCATTTCAGATACTACACTGAGGATTAATTTAATCCTCATTCTAACCCTCTGAAGTAAAGATTATTGAGGAAAGTGAGGCACAGAAAGGTTAAATAATATGTCCAGGTCACTATGCTTGTAAGTGGCAAAGTCAGCATTTTAATGTTGACTATTTGACTCTTTGGCCCATGTCTTAGTCATTAGGCTGCACCACCGTTCCATCATACCATCATGCTCCATCATATGTGTTAGTGTGCTTGTGGAAAACATGTATGGGTATGAACAAGGACTGAGACAGATATTCAAAAATGAAAATACTCAGCATGATGACAGGATTAGTAGTAAATTATTCCACTCTAATTTTTAAATGTTCTAAAATGCATATACTTTGTTGCCTTTATAGAAATAAAAAAATGAAGAAGAAACAAAAATCTTATGTCCCAGTTGTTATTACTGTTTCCCAGCTCCCATGGGATAAAACACGCCACATATACCAAGCAAATTTAATGTGAATGCAATACCAAAAGAACAACAAAAAATTACTCTCCATTTCATCTGCGGGGATGTACGTCACAATATATCTCAGCAAACAAGTTATCGCTATATCATTTCTACCTTGAATATATCTGCAGTGTTAGAGTTAAACAGCTGGTGTTTCCCAGATCCCAAAATAATAGGACCTGAACATTTTGTTTCTCCATAGACATAAAGGAACACTGTTGCCGTGGTGCCAGCATTTTCAGGATCCCCAGTGACAATAGTCACCTTCCAGTCTTCATCTGCAAAGGAAAAAGGAAATCAATATAAACGTATAGAGGGAAAACACATTAATATTAAGAAAATAAAGATTTCTACTTAATTTACTTGGTTATGAATAGTTTGTGAAATCAAGTGTGAAAATAATTGCTTATCATGTATTTCCTTCTTGAATGCTAGCATATAAAGAAGTTTTGGAAATATTGTAGCTTAATTACAAAACAAATAGCAGTGGGCTTTTGAGAACAATACATATTTTGGGCAAAACAAGGAATTGGAGGCATTTAGAATTAAGTGTTTAGCTGAAATACTTAGGAGTTTATTTAGGCAAATAACTGTCAAATTTGGGGGTGGGAATGAATGACAGGCATCCTGATAACCTGACGTTAAGGCATCATCTGTCCTAGAAGAGTCCTATCAAGCTACAGTAGTAACACAGTTTGGTGATCCTAGTAGATAGTGCTAAGGATGTAGAAGACATAAAAACAAGGCAAAAAAATTACTAACTTTCTTTCTCATGAAAAATTGCTAGAGTTCCCTGAGAGCTGGAACAAACCAACAAGTAAGGAAAAAAATGCTGTACTGGACAAATAGGTCTTGGCAGAAGGAGTTGGGCTTGGGGAGGGAGGATGAAGAAAAGACACGTTTGAAATAGAGAAAGACAATGCATCGGGAAAGCATAGGAGATCACTGAGCTTCCTGCTGCAGTGATACTGAGAGCACAGAAAGGCTGAGACAAGCAGAGCATGGCAGGAAACAGTTAAAAAGATGTATAAGTTGTTTTATGATTGGTTTAGTTAGAAAGACAAAATAGGTCTTCATTTTATTATTTTGTGCACTTCTTTGGGAAACTACATCATCAAACCCACAGCAACGAACCCCTCTCACCCTGAGTTCACACCACACAGCCAAGCATAGCAAAGGACAAAGTCCTGCCAGTCAGAACTCTGTGCAGGGCGTACACCTCTACTCATCACAGCTTGTCCCTAGAGTGCAGGGGTAATCTGAAGATGTTGTTACTGTTGTTTTCCAAGGCTCCATAAACCTACTACCCTGTGAGTAATTTTTATATTTCCAAAATACGATTAAAACCACCACACTCTGCCCACCAAGTTCTCAGCAATTCTTCCATTAAGATGTGATTTTCTTTTTAAAACAACAACGCCTCTCCCCACCCACCACTGTCCGTATATCCATAAACAGCATTTGAAAATCTCTAAACAGTTTGATAAAACTTGCATCAAGTAAATTTTGCATAATGTCATCTTTGTTAAGAAAGATGGACCCAGTACCTCAAATGGGCAGCAGAACTCAAGAGGGTGCACTGCTACTTCTACCCTGCAGCCAGCCAGCTTTCAGGAACTACAGTTCATGTGGCAAAATAAGAAACAGGCAAATCTAAAACTAAGTCCCATTGAGAATCCTATCATAATTTAATTCTTACAGAAAACCTCACACCTGTGCTTTGATGCATAATTCAAGAAGTTGAAGGATCTCTTTCCTTTTTTGTAGGCCTTCTTTCCTATCTCATCCTTATCTCCTTCCCGGGCCGTCTGGACCTGCTGTCTACTACTATCATGATCCCCCCTACTATCATGGGGGCAAGGACGGGAATAAGTTTGCACAGAAGCTTGGATGTCTTGTTTACTGAAATAGAGGCAAATAGCAAGGAACCACTGATTCATATAATATGTCTGTGTTCCTCCTTTTTGGAATTAGCATGTCACGATGACACAGGCCTTAAGGGTGGGATAACTAATGAAACATCTTCTGCAGTTATTTTATTCACTTTCAAGTTTTCCTAAGCATGTTTTCTCTTTGCAATTGGAAAAAAAAAACAAATTTTATATTTCATGCTTTAAAATCTAATCACTGAACTTCTCTAAGAATGTTTCACTACCTTAAATACAAAATAGTTGAGAACACTTGTAGAAAATAACATAGAGGAACATTCTGAGTTTATTTTTAAATTAAAAGTTCCACTGCCTTATGAAATAATTTATTTATAACAGGGCTAAAAGTATGTTTACAGTTTTTGTATTGCTTGTATATGTGCCAAAATTACAAGTATTTTCTGTAATTTTCTATTGTAAAACTTTTTTCATCAAAAAAATCAAAAGAATATGCCTTCAGATATTTTATCTATACGTTTCTTTTTTTTTCCTTTGCCTTATAGCTACTGTCTATTCAACCCCAAGGACTCATATCAAAAAATGTTGTCATCTGTTAATCCCTTTGGAAAATTACTTCTATTAGAGTTTTCAAAGGAAGAAAGAAAATTCCATGTAATTGAAGTCTAAATATTTATCTTACATTTCCCAATGTTTTGAAAGATTTTTTTAAAAGTTCGTTGACTATGCAATAAGCCATTACTGACAATCTACCTCAGGCTGTGCCCTTTCATTCTCTTTTCCAAGCTTAAATTGGGGGAGATACTATAGCAATGCCTTTCATTTAAATAAACCCTACTGCAGATAAAAGGAAATTTTCTTGGAAATCACAGCCTTAGGAGGCTTACTTTCTTTTGTGTTAAAAATACTTTTAAAGTAGTTCGGATATACTCTATGATCTCCAAATATTCCATAATAAATTCAGATTTCTTCTCAACAATGAAGTAAAGTCTAACAGGATCTTCCATATTTACACTGAGAAGTATGTGCTCTGCCATTTCCATTCTCATGTAACCAGGTGCAATCAGTGTACGTAAAACTGACCTAGAGAATTCCAAACTTCAGCCTACAGTTGTTCCTCAGTATCTGTGGAGGATTTGTTCCAGAAATCCCCATAGATACCAATGCCAATAGATGCTCAAGTCCCTGATACACAATGGTGTAGTATTTCTGTATAACACACACACACATCCTTTTGTATATTTTAAATCATATCTAGATTACTTCTAATACCTAGTACTATATAAATGCAACATAAGTAGTTGTTAGAATGTATTGTTTAGATAACAATAACATGAAAAAAGTCTGTACATGTTCAGTACAGACACTACCTTCCTTTTTAAAAATATTTTTATTTGTTGTTGGTTGAATCCATGAATGTGGAACATCAAGTGTAATGTAGGCCAACAATTGGAATTAAATTGATATCTGTTAACAAGTTGACTTACAGATATTGTGTCCACATTATGCACAAACATTGTGTTCAACATTTGAGAGACTCTAAGGAACAAGTGAGTTTGATGATCAAATCAAACTCCACACAGTTTATGCATCTTACCTAATGCCAAGTTTACTAATGATTCACTAGCAGGACCCAGGACAAGCATTCTTCCCTGCAGAGATCATAGTCCAGGGGTTGGCAAACTATGGCCCATGGGCCAAATCCGGCCTGCCACCTGTTTTTGTAATTAAGTTTCATTGGAATGAAGCCATGCTCATTTGTTTATGTATTGTACATGGGTGATTTCACACTACAAGAGCACAGTTGAGTAGTTGCAACAAAGACCATATGGCCTGAAAAGCCTAACCCAGGCTCATCAGCTGGCAGCATAGGGGAGCTATCTCTTCAGATGTCTGCAATTGCAGCACTAACTAAAGTTGTGTGAGAAGTTCCAAGCAAAAAATCACCTAGCTGAGTCACATTAACTTGCTGAAAGGTAGAGATAATAATAAATTATTGTTTTAAGCCACTGAGTTTGGGGGTGATTTTTCACACAGCAATAGATAACTAGAATAGCTGCTGAAAGCATTTCACAGATAAGGACTCTCCATTATCTTTTTACTTATAAATACCATTAGCATTTTTATCAGGATGTCCAGTTATTAGCATGTATGCACAGGGATTTGACTGAGTCACCTCTTTCATGTATCCCAGGTAGAGGAAAAAATTAGACTGCAGACTTGTCATTAACTGTTTCCTTCACAATGTTTTCTTATCAAGTGGAAATGCATTCTCAGGAAAGCATGGCTGAGTTATTTTGGTGAGCAAAGTTGCTACAGCTAGTAAAGTTCAATAGCCCTTCCTTAGATCATAACATTTTTTTCTTTACCTTATTCTGTGTATTCTGTTACAGGGGTTACATGCATTTGACTTTGCAGTTCAGAAAATTAACCCTGTTGTTGAATATAGAAACATCTGTGTCTAGACACGTTTTCAGTTACTTGGCAACTACCCACTGAATACTCAAAGAAATGCAGAGAGGATGCATTTCTTCCACACAATTGTTAGTTGGGCATACTGAGGGAAAACACTCTTCACATCTGCTTGCCTTAAGTCACTGCAATGCAATAAAAAAAAAACAATGGAACAGTCTGCTTTGCCTCATTAGACAGCAAACGTGGTCCCCACGACTCTTACCTTAACAGAGTAGGACACAGGAAGATTCAGTGAAAGCAAAAACACCCAGCGCGTCTCTGCAGACTGCAGTCTCTCACTTCCCTGACTATAATAATCAGGGGTAGATTGAGACAGCCTAAAAAGAGCAAGAGCCCTGTGCATGAAATGTTTGGCTCTTACTTGGTGGAGAAGTTGAGGGTTGTGGCAGGGAAAGATGGAGAAGAACTGCAGGTGACTTGGGGGATAAAACTCAAAAGTTGAACAGATCTACCTCCAAAAAAGTCCTGCAGAGTACCCCAGATTTTAGGTGGTGAGGAAGGGTCAGAATAAATAAAACTTTCTCAATCATTACATCCATGCTGACATAATATTACATATAGGTTGGTATGCCTGTCAAATGTCTAATCTAGCTCTTTTTATAATATTGATGCCCACTGCCCATAACACCCACCTCCAAGTAGCCACTGGACCCCTCTACAGCCTCCCTCTCACACGGTGACCTTCCCTTGTGCCAGCCTTCAGCTATCCTGAAAGGCTCCTTTCTTCCTCCAGGACTTGGACTAAAATCTTTCAGCCAAAATGTCCTCTCTTTCAGCTCTCTCCTCTAACCTGGTGAACATCCTAGCTCAAAGGTCAGCTTCTCTTAAGAAGCATTAACGTGGCCAGGTGCAGTGGCTCACACCTGTAATCCCAGCACTTTGGGAGGCTGAGGCGGGCAGATCACGAGGTCAGTAGTTCGAGACCAGCCTGGCCAATATGGTGAAACTCCATCTCTACTAAAAATACAAATATTAGCCGGGCATGGTGGTGCATGCCTGTAGACCCAGCTACTCGGGAGGCTGAGGCAGGAGAGTTGCTTGAACCGGGAGGTGGAGGTTGCAGTGAGCCGAGATCGTGCCACTACACTTCAACCTGGGCGACAGAGTGAGACTCCATCTCCAAAAAAGAAAAAAAGAAGCATTGACAAAGAGCCCTCCCTGTAATCAGAATGAACCACTCTCCCTCTCATGCCTATACTGGACCCAGGCACACTTCAACATTTGGACATGCAAGTAAGTGCCTTAACAGATCAGGACCCTCTCCACCCAGATTTTAAGCCCCTGAAGGGCAGATTTTGGCCTTAAATGTCTCTGTATTCCCAGTGCCTAATACAACATTTGGCACATAACAGCCTTTCAAAAAATGAATGGATGATTTATGAAACGTTTTGGGATCCGTTAAAATGTATTTTGAAAAGCAAGGCTGCCTGTATGAGGAAGGATATTCAAGATACTATTAAGATTATTTCAGCACAATATATAACTACTTACCAATTAACAAAAACAAGTCCTTCTGATGACGTGTCATTAGTGTCATTTTTCATACAAAGGACAAGGACATTATTATTTGCCTCATAATTGATCTTATTATTAGCACAAAGATAATCGAAACAAATATTGACCTTGTATGATCCACATTTTCAAGGTCATATAAATATATTTATATGATATTTAGCAAAGATACTGTAAACAAGACAGATCATTCTGATTTTTATTAATTTTATCTCTAAATAATTCTATGTATATAAATTCACAAGTCCTTCAAAATACAACCTCATAAGAGGATCATGAGATTTTTTAAATTTTAAGTGCTTTACAAATATTTTTATTCTTTCAAGAGACAAATATCATTAATCCTATTATACACGTAAAGCAATAGAGAAATTCTGTGCTGACTACCACAGGAGTTGGGATAAATTTGACACCGAATTAGAAACAGCTATGCTTCCTAGAATAAAATGGTTTTGAACAGTGCTCAATTTTCTCCACTTTAAGTCCAGAAAACAATCATAAAACATTATCAGAAATGAATCTGTTACCTATTTTATCTTGATATTGGTCTAAGATGAATCTCTTGTTATTCCTGTGATTATTTACCACTGATTATTGTATGATGTAGTAAAGAACACTCCACTTTACAGGGCTAAAGAGAGAAGACTAAGAAGAGTGACAGAGTCAGCCAACAGGGTGGGAAGTGCTTGCTGTAGTCCAAACATGTGCACAGTGGGACTACAGCCGCAGCACTCAAGACAGGGATAGGTTCCATTACAAGTGAAACATACAGCTTAAAAGCTAATGTTTATTGGATACATAAGCTGTACTAGGCTCTGTTCAAGGTACTTTATGGATATTATTTAATTCTCACAACAATCCCAAGAGTTTCTACTATTACCTACATTTTATAGGAAAGAAACTGAGGCATAAAGAAATACACTGATTTCCCAAGCCATGCAGTGAGTAAGTGGTGCAGTCAAGATTCAGAATCTGCACTGCTAACTGGAACACTCAGCAGCCTCCCGCATGTGAGAGCTTGTTGTATCACTATTTAGGTAGGACAACTATACTTCAGTGCAGTTTACCATGCATCCCCTGCCTATTTAGTACATCTGATTCCACCTCAAATCTTGACCCTTAACAGGGAGGAGAGTGTGAAAATTAAATATCAAATTCTTTCCAGGTGCCCTAGGTTCCCTGTGATGATTTTCAACCTGGATTCTAGCAGCTCAGCCTTGGCATTTCCACCTTGTCCTCATCCCAAATTCCCTTCCATTGTATCCTTGATACTTGCTGCCAAACCCCTTCCATGTCCCATTGCCTCTTTAATCACCCACCTTATCTTGGCTTACATGGAAAACTTGACTTGCCTTCCTTTGACTACAGTCATCCTTCGGTGTTCCAGGGAGATTAGTTCCAGGATGCCCCCTCATATCAAAATCCAAAGATGCTCAAGTCCCTTATAGGAAATGGCCTAGTTGGCCAAGAATAGTAGCTCATATCTGTAATTCCAGTGCTTTGGCAGGCCAACGTGGGAAGATCAAGCCCAGCCTGGGCAATACAGTGAGATCTTGTCCCTACAATTTTTTTTTTAATTAGCTGGGCGTGGTGGCATATGCCTGTAGTCCCAGCTACTCAGGAGGCTGAGGCAGGAGGATCCCTTGAGGCGAAGAGGTCAAGGCTGCAGTAAGCTATGATCATGCCACTGCACTCTACCCTGGGTGACACGGCAAGACCCTGTCTCTAAAAAATAAACTAACCAAACAAAAACAACAACAAAATGGCACAATATTTGCAAATAACCTGTGCATATCCTCCCATATACATTAAATCTTCTCTAGATTACTTATAGCTAATACCATATAAATGCTATATAAATAGTATTTTTTAAATGTGTATTACTTTCTGTTGTTATATTGTTACTTTTTATTATTTGGGTTTTTTTCTGGAACTTTTTGATCTGTGGTTGATGGAATCCAGGGATGTAGGACCTGCAGGTACGGAAGGCTGACTGCATTTGCTAACAATTCCTGAGTGCTTTGTGTCCCAACATCCTAAGCAATCTACTAGGTTCAAATCTACTTTTCAGACCCACATTACTGTGCGCTGCTCATTAGAAAAGTAATTCATAATCTTCAATATATTTAGAATCCAAGTCTTGACCTATGTATGCAGGTCTATAAGAGCCTATCCACTACCAATTCTACTGCTACCATGATCTATTGCCGCATAACAAACTATCCTAAAACTTAACGGTGCAGAACAATGACAATCATTTCTTATGCCATTGAAAGTACAATTTGGGCCAGGCTTAGCAGGGAAGGATTATCTCTGCTCCACATAGTGTCAATTGGGGCAGTTCAGCTGTGGCCAGGAGGATTTGCTTCCAACATAATTCTCTCAATGTGACTGGCAAGGTGGTGCTGGTGGCAAACACAGCCAGGGGTCAGAGCAATGGCCTTAGTTCCTTTCCATGCAGACTTCTCCATAAGGTCCAGGCTTTTTCACAGGACAGTGGCTGGATTCTAAAGACTAACATTCCCAGAAAGTGAGCCAGGCAGGAGTGGTGTCATCTTTTATGACCTAATAGTGTACAGCAAAAATGTCACATACTATCATTTCTGCTTTACACAGTTATTCAAGGCAGTTTCAGATGTCTGCCCAGGCTGATTCCACCTTTTGTTGAGTTCAGAAGGGCACAGAAAATGCTGCAGTTACAGACGTTTTTAGCAAACAGTTCCCCACATCCTCCTTCCCAGACTTCCCCATCTCCACACCCCTCTGACCACTTTTCCAGCAGAACCACTATTTTCTAGGTCAGCAGTTCTCAACTGTGGGTGAGTTTGCCCCTTAGAGACATTTGTTGATGTCTGGAGACATTTTTTTTTTTGTCATCACAACTAGGTGCGTGCTATTGCCATTCAGTGGGTGAGTAGAACCCAGGAAAGCTGCTAAATACCCTGATATTTATGACAGTCCCCTACAACAAAAAATTATCCAAGCTGAAATGTCAGTAGACCCAAGGTTTAGAAAACTTGCTTCAGACTAACAAGACATACCCTGATTAAGTCTACTTCACTCCAAACCATTCTATGCTTTCTGTGAATTATTTATAAACACAAAGTGGTTGAGGTGCAGGCTGTTGATGGTGATGTTTCTGCATGGCTGTTGGATATCTGAAGATGCTGAGTATTACTGTTTCAGTGTCAAATCCATTCCATTCCACTGCTATGTTGAGTTATGGGTATTTTGTCTCAAACCAAAAAAAAAAGGGTATGAGCCAATGTTCTAGAATCAAACAAAAACTAAACACTAGCTACTTAATTTGGGAGCAAATGAAGCTAAACCCAGCCAGGGCATGAGAAACACTGCACTGTATTCCTGGTTGCTCACTTAACACTTCCTGGCATGCCCATACCAAAGGTTTCAGGCACTAAACAGTAAGTCACAGCATCTGGCCTCTGCTGGGAGAATTCCTCTTGGCTCACCTTCTCTCTTTTTGATTCTAAACTTGTTCACAAGTTGACTTCTCTTTTCCCACTTAGCCCTGCTGGAATTCATTAACCTAGTTTCAGGCTCTGTATGTTGGGACTGACGAGGCAATCCTGAAAATGGTTCCTCTGGCATCTCAGCTTCACAAATTATGCACACTCATCTGAGACACTGATTCCTGAGGCCTGCCCAGGCTCCCCGGTGCCACAGTGTGTCTTCCTGTGGAGGAAATAAGGCTGACACAACAGACAGAAGGCTCCAACACAAGAGGTAGGCTGTTACTCTGTCATTATCCACACCACCACAGGAAATTGTACCCTGAATGATCAGAGTAGAAGGCAATACAAAGCCATCTATAGTTGACTCAGAATGCATGATGATGTGATAGAATATTTTATGTTCTTAATCATGTTTAACTGAGACTAATCATTAAATTTAATTTTCTTTCTTTGAGCAGACACTATTTGGGCAGTGAGGCCAGCCAAGCATGTACAGGCAATAGAATTGAGAGGAGAGAGAAAATATTTTAATAATCTTTACCACATATAATCCACCAAATTGTTAATGATACTACAAAAAGTTGGCATTGCCTATAAATAAATAAGTGCTCCAAGAATTTTTAAATCCCTGAAGTCAGAAATCCTTGAGTACATGTAGGAAGCTGAGTCATTAAAATCAAGCAGTTTTGTATAATGGTTAAGAGCTAAGTTCCAATATCAGTTCTTTCATTTACTAACTGCTTGGCTGATGACAAGGTTCTTACACTTCCAAGCCATAGTTTCCTGAGATGGTACTTTATTTATTTAGTTTTTTGAGACAGGGTCTTGCTCTGTTGCCCTGGTTGGAGTGCAGTGGTGCCATCTAGGTTCACTGCAACCTCTGAAACCTGGATTCAAGCAATTCTTCTGCCTCAGCCTCCCGAGTAGCTGGGATTACAGGCATGCACTACCACGCTCAGCCAATTATTGTATTTTTAGTAGAGACTGGGTTTCACCATGTTGGCCAGGCTGGTCTCAAACTCCTGACCTCAAGTGATCCGGCCACCTCAGCCTCCCAAAGTGCTGGGATTACAGGTATGAGCCACTGCACCTGGCCCTGAGATGGTATTTTTAAAGCCATCTCACTATAATACAATGAGATTCTGGATAAATCACAAAAAAGAATTGTTTTTAGTACATTATTCTAATCTCAAGGAAGTAAGAAAAATTATCCACTGCATATTAATAATAAAAGGGGCCACTAGCTGAAAGTGAGTGGTGAGCACTCAGCAAACAAGAAGGCGAGGACTGCAGGTGTGATGGATGCCAACACTCCAAGCCAGGAGAATGAGTGACAATGGCCACACGAGGGTGGGAGCTGGACCTGAGACTTTTGAAGTAAGCCAAACGGGGATACACCCTAGCAAAAGGTTGGGCTCCAAATAAGGGGTAGTAAAAGGAGCTTATCAAAAACCCAACCTATGCCCACAAAGGTTCTGGTTGAGAAAAGAGTAATTTGAAATATAATAACAATAATAATCTCCCCTGACAATTAAAAACATCCTTTCACTTGGATTTGAAACAAGGCTAAAAGCTAAATGTAGCTTAATATGTTAAAAAAATAACACAACAAGATAAATCCAAAGATACAGAAGATAAATACTCTCTCACGCACACATTTTTAGGTGACTGGGGGCAGTGGGCAGTGAAAATCAGTCCCTCTAAAGCAAGAACAGTACAGTCCCCGAAGTTGAACCGCTTGCATTCAAATTCTAAATCTGTTTGTGTGACTTTAGGCAAGTTATAAAATCTTCTCTGTCCTTTAGTTTCATCACCTGTGAAGTAGAATAATGATACAACCTACTCCATAGGGTTACTGGAGGATGAAATATATAAATTTTTCTGGAACACTTAGACTACACAGCAAATAATATACGCATTCACTATTAATGTTACCATCACTGCTTCTATTCCACATTGTACCAGGGACCTAGACAGCATATTAGGATAAGAAAAGGTGTTGTAATTCACATATGATATGGTCTT
Organism: Rhinopithecus bieti; assembly: GCF_001698545.2. Taxonomy (NCBI): domain Eukaryota; kingdom Metazoa; phylum Chordata; class Mammalia; order Primates; family Cercopithecidae; genus Rhinopithecus; species Rhinopithecus bieti. The sequence continues at coordinate 235,274 of NW_016809702.1, forward strand.
CATAGATCATTCAAATTGTATCTTGAAAAAACTTCTAGAACTAGAATTTAAATGTATTTTTTATTATATAATTAATATAAATTTATTGGAATTAGTGAAGGGGTTTAGCATAGTGGCTGGATATAAGAGCAATATGCCAAAGGCACTGATAACAATGAAGAAACTCAATCCAGCAATGGATACTGAAATATTCTCTCACAACCAAGTTCAGTCTAACTCAGTAATGTAGGTAGTTTTGCTATGAAGAATGATTTTACCTATATGAATTATAAATATTTAAGATTATAAGGTGTCAAAGTTTAGAAAACATGGCCTAGATGATTGTGGGAATTAATTAAACATGGCTAGGAGTTAGTAATGGTGCATAATTGTACTTAGTGTTGATCACCTCAAAATGAAAGTGAAATAAACTTAGTTGAGTCCTTTTTCCTTTTCTCCTTTAAATTTAAATAGCATTTTGGTCTACTTTCTTCCCCCGAAGCTACATAGAAAGGCATAAATGACATACATGTGCTTCATATACTTTCAAAATCTAAGACTCATGTTTGCTTTTCAACATTCTTAACCACAATGTAACACTGCCTCAATAGATTAGACTGCTTAACATTTCAAGGTTCTTTCCACACCATAAATTAGCTCATTCACATAACTATGAGATCACTAATGTATTTCCAGAATCATATCCCAAGAAATATTAAAGGTCACATTATTTAGAATTTAAAAATGAAACAAGACAGAACCATTCACAAACAATGACAGTGTATCATGAACTAACTAAACTCATTAGTCTTTGACTAATCCACTTTTGAACTATAAAAAATATACATTTTAATGAGGCCATAAAATAAGACAACAGAAATAATTAATTACAAGCAAGCATTTAAAAATAACTTATTTTAATCAAATTTGATGAAGTATATCTAACAAAGTCCTAGGTCAGCACCTTCCCTGTACATTGCAACTTCATGTTTGACATCACTGATGTTGATTACATGGCTTACATTATTGACAAAGGACTTCTGATATTTTCAGCCTTAATTATAACCTTCATTTTAAAACTATTAGCCTTTATTACCCACATATGCCCCACCAAGGTCTGGTATTAATGGATAATTTTCCTACTTAGAATATCATTTCAAGCCTTATTACTTGATGGTTTATTATAAGACACAGACCTCTTGAGGTCCTTTAAAATTATTAAGAAATTCTGGAACATTAGCAAAATTATGACCATACTAAGAATCTGACACAGACTTTTCCTTACCAAATAAACAACAAAAACTAAGCTGAAACACAGTTCCTAATATAAATAGATAAGAATGCTAGTTTAAGCTTGAACTGTTTATGTCTCAGTAGCCATCTTCATCATTATAGGATTTCATGAATAAAATAATGTTAGCACTAACCTTTGCCTAGTTTCAAACCACTGTAGAAAGTATATCCATTTTTGAAAACAGAGAGATATGGTAACCTGGTATGCATACTAGTAAACAGTATTTATCCATTTCATTCAGATCAACTTTAAAAATGTAACATATTAATACTATAATTGCAGATTGATTTGAAGAGGATCTAATAGAAAAGATAATTATAAAACTTTAAAAGAAAACTAAGAAACCAATATGCAAATAAGTGTTTTAAAAGTACAATTAAAAGAAGTTAATATAATTTAACCATTCAGACAATAATTATTTTCCCCATATATTTAAATTATTGAAGAGAAGCATTAAGGAAAAAAGCATTTGGGCCTAAAGTTGCTGTTAGTTTCTTTATAAATCAACTATACTTTAATGCTTATTCCTGTATTCATTTTAAGTATTTTCAATCAACAACAGTTAAACTCAATAAGAATGTACTATAAAAAATGTGTAAGGTTGGTAATCTTGAAACAGAAATGGGTTATTTCAGATGATTAAAAGATGAAAAGTGGCAACAACATTTATCATTTGCTTCCTCTTGTATTTTAGGTTGATGATTTATTTGCATTTCTGCAAAAATAAAAGTGAAGTGCAGTTAATAATAGATCTGTCTGATGACATCGTAAGTGGGAAAAGAAGAAACATGAGTTTAACTCTTTAACAGCGGCAAATCCTTACGTTGATTTTTAACTTCAAGTAGGGCATGTAACATTTCTAAGACACAGATTTACATATGTTTTTATTTCACTGTGAGGAATACTATAAATCCAACAATAAAAGATAAATGATCAAAGGGGCTGTTCTGAGGAAAACTGGGGAATAGTGTTCCATGATGTCCAGATGTAACAAAATCATCTTGTACTTTCTTCTACCGATGGTTTCAGTAATCCTCACCTTGAAGATAAAGTTCAATTTCTGAATGAATTATGCCCTGAGACATGAAAGGAAGCCATCTGAGGAAAAGAGAGAGAGAAAGAAAGAGAGAGGAGAAAATAGAGAGAAAATTAATTTCTGATTTTCTCCATTTTAAAATGAGGTTGATTCTGCATTAATTTTGCACACTAAATGTTAACTATAAAATTGCTTTTTATATAGTCAAACACAATCCATCCTATTACATACTCATCATAGCACTAAGAATGGTATCATACCTCTGGCTTGAAGAACGAAATATATACGTTGCTAATCCTGCTAACCACCCATCTCTCCAGATTTGTCAGTCCTCTATCACTATCACCTGTAAAAGCAAATGGGACTCCAGCAGAGCACTCCCAGTACCAAGCTGGAGCAAAGGGCAAGGGCGGGTTTCAGATTTTGAGCATGGTACCTGGGCCAGCCTAGAAAACATGGCCTGCACATTGGTTACAGGGAAACTTGGCACAGAAAAATAGACTCCCTATTTTAATATTTCCTGTAAGAGAGTTTCTGTCTTGCTTTCACCTGACTTCCTCTAAAATCTCTTCCTCAGTGTTTGCAAAAAGAATATTACCATTGGCCAAGCGTGGTGGCTCACGCCTGTAATCCCAGCACTTTGAGAGGCCGAGGCGGGCGGATCACAAGGTCAGGAGATCAAGACCATCCTGGCTAACATGGTGAAACCCCGTCTACTAAAAACACAAAAAATTAGCCGGGCATGGTGGCGGGTGCCTATAGTCCCAGCTACTCGGGAGGCTGAGGCAGGAGAACAGAATGAACCTGGGAGGTGGAGCTTGCAGTGAGCTGAGATCATGCCACTGCACTCCAGCCCGGGCAACAGAGTGAGACTCCATCTCATTAAAAAAAAAAAAAAAGAATATAACCATAAAAGTTGGTGAAATATTATCATGTTGGAAAACGTGCTTCGGGTGAGCTAATAGCCGATCCTCTGGGCAGCTTCCCCCTAAACCAGGTAAACTGTAGCGTTATAAGCTCCCTTTTTGAAGAAAAGGTCAGAAAACCAGCTTTGCCATTTACTGGCTTTGTGATCTTACCCTCCTGAAGCTTACTTTCTTCGACTAAATTACCTGCCTCATAGCAGTGTTGTGAAGCTGAAACGAAAAGTCATGTACAAGCATTTTTTTGTAGTATTACATGGTATATCAATTTTATTATTACCCACAAAAAACATGGTTATTGCTATCCGACACACTTACGCATACTGTCATTCCTTCCATCCTTCCATCTATCCATGCAATAGATACTTAGAAAGTGCCTTGTGTGTGCAGGCATTCTCCTAAGTGCTGGAGCTACAAGAAAAACAAAAGAGAGAAGAAACCTGACCTGAGGAGCTTCCACTGTAAAACAGAAGAAAACAGATATGTAAAGATAGAAATGTAACAAAGTGTGATGAGTGACTTAAATACAGATGTTATAGGAGAAGAAAGAGACTGACCAACTGAATGGCAGGAATGGGGAAGTGCAAAGGAATGAAGAACAAAAAAATTCAACAAAGAGGTGATACTTGAGCTGAAGGCTGGACAATAAGTAGGTCAGGAAGGGCACCGTAGAGGGAGACAACAGCACTGGCAAAGGTACAGAGTCCAATGGGATTCCATGAGGCTGACGCACAGGAGGCTGCTGGACAAGATGGGGTAGGGGCAGGGGTTGTGTGTGGGTTACTCAAGGATCTGACAATGTCAAGGAACTTAGAGTCTGAGCTGTAGGACTGATGCCACCACACTAGCCTTGCAATCAGCAGATAATGGGAAGGTGTGGGGTATAAAGGCGAACTGTGAGCTCGCAGTCCTACCCAGCTGTCAGGATTGCTCATCTCTCCATTTTTCCAGAGTTAAGAGAAATCTCATTTCCTTCTGACCACTTTAGCTCACAGTGGTCTTTCCTCCTCTGGAACCTAATAACACACATACAATATATTTTGCACATTTAGTCAGCCCCTATTTATGCAATCTTACTTTATTAGTTATGTTTTGGTTTATGTATCCCATCTTTCCAGTTACATTGTTATATATGTAAAGAGTTTACTTTATATGCCTGAATAAAGGCAGTCAGCTTCATGTTTAAAAATACAGACTTCAGGGCCCAGCGCAGTGGCTTGCACCTGTAATCCCAGCACTTTGGGAGGCCGAGGCGAGTGGATCACCTGAGGTCAGGAGTTCAAGACCAGCCTGGCCAATATGGTGAAAGCCCATCTCTACTAAAAATACAAAAATTGGCCAGGCATGGTGGTGCACACCTGTAGTCCCAGCTACTCAGGAGGCTGAGGCAGGAGAATCACTTGAACCTGGGAGGCAGAGGTTGCAGTGGGCTGAGATCGCTCCACTGCACTCCAGCCTGGGTGACAGAGCAAGACTCCATCTCAAAAAAAAAAAAAAGAAAGAAAGAAAGAAAGAAAAAAGAATACAGATGTTAAATTTCAAGTAGAGTCAGATTGCCTTGTTTCAAAACCTGGCTTCAACATCTACTGCTTGTGCAACCTTAACCCATATTCTTAATCTGTGTAACCCTCAATTTCCTCATTTGTAAATTATGAATAATTGTAGCTACACAAAGGATACAGAATTAAACATACATAAATGTATTACAGTATAGTCGTTACTACTGCATTTTCTGACTGCCAAACACAGTGCCTTGTACACAGTTGGTGTTACAGAAAATATATTTGGAGTGACTGCCAGTCAACCAACAACCACCCTACTTTTCTCAGATGTGCCATAAAACAGTAGGCCTTGGATAGTGAAGCAAGTTTTTGCATTAGGACAAGAAAATTTCCCCAAAGCCAGTGAACAGATGGGAGAATTGGAGCAGTATGGCTTGAGAGGTGCAGTGATGATATTAAAGGAGTGGAATAAAAAGCAAGCAGGAGAAGGTTGCTTGACCAAGAACACAATCCATTCTCTGCAGCCATCAGCTAAAGAATGGCTAACACGGTGAAACCCCGTCTCTACTAAAAAATACAAAAAACTAGCCAGGCGAGGTGGCGGGCGCCTGTAGTCCCAGCTACTCGGGAGGCTGAGGCAGGAGAATGGCGTGAACCCGGGAGGCGAAGCTTGCAGTGAGCTGAGATCTGGCCAGTGCACTCCAGCTTGGGTGACAGAGCAAGACTCCGTCTCAAAAAAAAAAAAAAAAAAAGAATGCCTAAACCCCTCGGTCACCAGGGAGCTCCCTTTCACTGGCCTAGCTAAGAAACACAAAGACAGGGGCAAAAATTCTCTTAGTCTTTTAAGATTAGAGTAGACAACTGTGGAATGTGTTGGGGTGCTCTTGCCTTAAAACATGTAGGGTGTTTTGCCGGGGGAAGATGTATAATAAGGTAAAGAGTAGTACAGATTATATTTAGTCTGAGATATATTTTATATTTGTCACACGTTCACATTGAAAATGGCAGAAGAAATATTTGAAGATTCTATGTCTCCACCCCCATCCCAAAAAAATGAACAAGACTCATTGCTGCACCTCATTCTGTCAGGTTCCCACCATCACTACTTGTCACTTTCGCACCAAGGAATGGCGCAAACTGACAAAGAAGAGCACAGAAATCTGCAGCAGCACAAATACATGCTCAGAATAGCAAGAAATGATTAATAGTGGCCTCTTTCAGGAAAAAAAAAAAAATCAGTAAAGTTAAATGATTGCTCACTGCCTCATGATAATTTGTATTATTCCCTTCTCCCTATAAAAATTGTATTTTACATTTCTGTACTTTATCAAAATTTCAACATCTTTTTTATCTATATCATTCATCATCTCCCCTCACCCTTCCCACCCCCACTTTTCCCAGAAAGGGAAAATAAAACCATTTGTAGACAGGCTGAATTATTTTGAAAATAAATAAATGCATAAATTATTTGTAATGAGACATCTGAGTATGTTACAGAGTGAACTCATGAAAAGATTAGGTGACCTCTAAGGTTTCTTCCAACTTGGGATTCCATTATGTTTTCCATCCATTGTCCTTACCCCCATTCCTCCTTCCTTCCCTTCCCCATTCCTATCTATAAATATTTGCTAAATCCATACTCGGTACAAGAAACCATACTGGAAAATAAAGAAATTTATGAGACCCTACCCTTAAGAAGCATATCATCTGGTATGTGAGACAAATACGTTCACAAACAATGGCAGTGCACTCTTTGGCAAGAATTGCACAAAGGTCTAAGTCAAGTGCTGGAGGAATTTAAAGAGGGTAAGGATGAACACAGTTCTGGCTGGCAAGCAGAGAAAGCTTCATGACATGGATAACATTTTGTCCGGGGCCTTGAGGGATATGAATTTCAATAAGCAGAAGAAAGAATAAAATGAGCTAAAACAAATGAGGGAAAAGAGTAACAATATCCCTGGAGAATGTCTAGGGACAGAAGCAAAACGTACTCTACTCAGGAGAATTGGAAGAAAACCCTAGAAAGGTAAATGGCCAAGGTAGGGGGATAATTCATTTTTAATTCACCACACACTAACACCTTCAGTCAGAGCTGGCCTAGGTGTAAAAGTTCTCTTGCCAACTATACTTACGCAGAAGAAGGATGCTGTTCAAACAGGGCTGCCCCTGCTTCTTTTCCTGACCCTCTCCACAAATGATATACTCAGTCCTGTTCTGTATAAGGCTCAGCTCATGATTTACTCACTCATTCACTAATTTAGCGCACACTTTCTGAGTACCTATTATGTTCTGTGTATTTGTCCTGTGGACACCGAAGGTCTTGATTACAACCTCCTAAGAGCATGTGCCTCATATTTGCTTTTCATGGAATAACCGCCAGAGTTGCCACAAGGCAATTAAGCAAGGAGAATGCTTTGTGAACAATAATGATGGGATGGTAGAGGGGTGATTATCAGCCTTGCTTCCACGTAAGAATCTCACGCATGGAGATGCGGCCCTGCTGGTATGTGAGGCTGCAGTGACAGAGCAGCAGAAACGCAGCTCTCTGCCAGGCCGTCAAGGTGGAGCCCCCTTGCGGTGTGGTTGGTCAACTAGCCACTTCAGTTTTTCAAGAATGAGATCCTGAGACAAGTAAACTGCGTTTCGCTTAAAAATCTATACCAGTGGCCGGGCGCGGTGGCTCATGCCTGTAATCCCAGCACTTTGGGAGGCCGAGGCGGGCGGATCATGAGGTCAGGAGATCGAGACCATCCTGGCTAACACGGTGAAACCCCGTCTCTACTAAAAATACAAAAAATTAGCCAGGCGTGGGTGGCTGGGCGGGCCTGTAGTCCCAGCTACTGGGAGGTTGAGGCAGTGATAATGGCGTGAACCCGGGAGGCAGAGCTTGCAGTGAGCCGAGATGGCGCCACTGCACTCCAGGCCTGGGCGCAAAGTGAGACTCCGTCCTCAAAAAAAAAAAAAAAAAATTCTGTACCAGTGGGACACGTTTTTGTTTTTTTTTGTTTTTTTTAACTCAAGCTAATTCTAAGAATCACTCTTTGGCTTTTTGTTGTCATTAACACTTAAAAATGGGTATTAAGTGACAATTTCGTTTATATATGTCTTAGTGAGGTTAAGATACAATTAAACCTTTTAAGTTTTATGTTCTAATTCCAAATCTGTCTTTTAATATGATTTCCCTTTGGGCTTATAGTGTCTTGATTAATGCATGCATTTTGGTTGAATTTATTACACATGTAAATTTAACTATTCTATTTCAAAAACAATGATAGGAGCTGAAAGTAAAAATATAAGACATCAGGCCAACCTTGGGGAAAAGTGTACTGAGCTGGAGAAGTAGGATAGACACATAAACACACACATATAATTTAATGTAGTAAGTGCTGAGTTCATGTCACATGCCTTGTGAAATGTGTACAGGAAAATGAGTTTCCCAACCTGTGGCTTCAGGAAATATCTCCTGGCAGAGGTGACACATCTTTTGTCAACTTACCAGTAAATATACACATGAAAGCCTACAGGACTCCAGGCACCAGGGAATGGCCAAGAGTTAGGTAAACTCAGATCCAATAGCACCAGCTGAGAACACAGTGAAGGCCTGTGAGGAGCAGAGAAGAACCTGTCTGCCAGGCCCTGGTTGAGCTGTAGGCCTGCTGTGTGGCCAAGGCCAGCTTTTGGCTGCAAAGGTTCCCCTAGAGAGTGATCTCAAGGATGAAAGGAAGGCCTTTAATTTGCCTTGCCCAAAGGTCTGCCTCACCTGCCTGCAGGGGGCCCACAATTGTTTCGGTGGAACAACAGACTCTTTTTTTCAACAATTAGTAAGAAGGTGCTGAGGACTGTGAAAAGGGTGTGGGTCTGGAGTGGAAGTGGCATTCCACCTACCAGAGGTATTCATGATTTGCTGATAGTCTATTCTATCCATAGTGGAAAGCTTTTAAAGTCTTCTTTTCTTATACTTTGCACAAAGGAGATAATCTCAACCTTTCTCAAAATAAATAAATAAATAAATAAAATTTAAAAAGCCAAGAATCCTGAATAGAAATGAGACGGGAACACTTTAAAGGTGTTAGCTGCAATGTCAACTCTAAGGAACCTGTGCAGCATCACACCCTTATTCCTCAGGTGAATGTGCCTCAGGGTCACTCCACTTATCTGACCACAATTTGGTTTTGAGAGGACAAAGCTGATCATGCTGTCTTGCCTTGACAAGTCAGGTTAGATCATTTTATTTGTTTATTTGTTTTTGAGACAGAGTTTTTGCTCTTGTTGCCCAGGCTGGAGTGTAATGGTGCACTATGAGCTCACCACTACCTCCACCTCCTGGGTTCAAGCAATTCTTCTGCCTCAGCCTCCTGAGTAGCTGGGATTACAGGCATGCACCACCACGGCTGGCTAGTTTTGTATTTTTAGTAGAGACAGGGTTTCTCCATGTTGGTCATTCTTTGTAGTTATTTGCATTTAACTGATTGATTTCTGCATTTATAAATTCTTCTTCTATTTAGAATTTCCCTAGATATGGCCTTTATTTCAAATAACTTTGCTTCTGCAAGCTCGTGTCAATGTCATTTCCCAAACCAGTCAGGAGTTACGGAAGACAACATTAAGAGGCTTTTGATGCTCCTTGTTTCCAGGCCCTCTCAGGTCAAGCAGGTTATCAAATAAATATTGTGAATGGTATTGTTTCTATTAAAAGATAGATGCTAACTTATTTTTAATAACTTCACATTAAAGTCAAGACTCACATATACACATGCATACACAATAGTTCAAGTTTGTTAACACAGAAAAATCTGGAGATTCCCTAATTTAATGCTAAACAGTACGTTACAGAATCCACTCAAAAAGTATACTGGGTTAAATAGTGTTCCTCCAAAATTCGTGGCCACCTAGAACCTCAGAACACGACCTTGTTTGGAAACAGGATTTTTGTAGACGTAATTAGTAAAGATGAGGCCATACTGGAGTAGGATGGGCCTAGACCAAAGACGACAGTGTCTTTAAAAAAAGATAAGAAACACAGAGACACAGACACACAAAAGGAAGACAGCCATGTGACAATGGAGGAGAGGCTGGAGTGATGCAGCTGCAAGCCAAGGAAACCCAAGGACAATCAGCATGCAGCAGAAGTGGGGAGGGCGAGGAAGGACTGTTTCCCAGGCCTTCCGAGACAGTGAGGCCCCGATGACACCTGGATCGTGGATCACTGGCCTCCAGGAACTGCAAAAGGATATATTTCAGTTGTTCAATGCAATCAAGTCTGTGGCAATTTGTTACAGCAGCCACAGGAAGGTAATACAAATACTAAATAAAAATATTTGCATTAATTCATAAAGTCAGTTGAATGTCTGCCTTATTCAAATACAAATTTTGTTTGCTGCAAACCTCAAATAGCCAAGCCTGCAGTGTAAATGGTAGAAATTCAGTGATGTATACCCCTATCTATATTAAATGTACAAAAGACAGAAAAATAATACCTTCAGGCATAGAAATAAAATAAAGCCATAAGGACGTGGGTGTTCAATTGAAGAGGGAAAAAGGAAAGGAGGATGCGCACACTCGCAGGCAGCCTCTGTGATGCACAGAAGCAGTCTCCTCCCGCGGCTCTGCTTTGTGTCTCACCTAATCATTTCCCCCGAGCCCACAAAAGGAACAAGCACTCGGTGGTCTTTCTCTCTGCCCTAATTCAGCTGTGCTATAAATTCTTGTTCTCTGAGGAAGCTCCAAGGATCATGAATGAGATTTTCTTTCCTTTTCCCTTCTGTGATGTGCACCTGAGCATTTTGGATGCCTGCACCCCAGAACGAACTAGCCACAATGAACATGCCCAGCATCATACCCTACCCAGCTCCCCTGCCAGGACTGTCCAGTCCAGCTCCTGTGTGCACCCACGGGTCTCCTTTCCCCTCAGAACAGCCTTCCAGGCTCCGTGGACACTGACCTTGACCTCATATGCACAGAAAAGGCTCTGGGAGCACAGAAGTAACTATAAGTGGCTTCAGAATAGTCTTTTTCTGCAGTAGAAAGAAACCTGCTGTGCCACAAGTTCTATTCCTGGTGTCACACTCTTCTGCTTCTTTAAGAAGTAAGGAAGTAGGACCTGTCCCATCTCTTTATAGCTACATAGTAGAAAGGAATTATTTTTGCAACTTACTTTCTTCATCAGGGTATTATATGAATGAGCACTAGCCACCATTTATTTAGGACCTACTATGAGCAGGGTATTAAATATTAGCATTTAATATTTTATATCTGTTACATTATTTGTGATTGTTCAATATATTTTGTAACTAAAATTCTTTCAGATACAACCCGTTGGAATTATAATAATTAAGCTATCACTTATGTTCCTTCCTTCCAAAGGAGGCCATGGTAGCACAGCACAAACAAGAAGTAAGGTAGTGCAGGGGCCGAGTGCAGTGACTCATGCCTGTAATCCAGCACTTTGGGAGGTTAAGGCAGGCGGATTGCCTGAGGTCAGGAGTTGGAGACCAGCCTGGCCAACATGGTGAAACCCTACCTCAACTAAAAACACAAAAGTTAGCCAGGCATGGTGGTACACACCTGTAATCCCACCTACTTGGGATCATGAGGCAGGAGAATTGCTTCAACCCAGGAGGTGAAGGTTGCAGTGAGCTGAGATCGAGTCACTGCACTCCAGCCTGTGACATAGCAAGACTCCATCTCAAAAAAAAAAAAAAAGTAAGGTAGCGCAATAAATGATGGGTGATGATGTGAAATGTATGTGTAGACATGGACAGTGGCAGTGAATGCATCTAAATTATCCACCAGGAGACTTCATATTTAAAAGAAATCAGCTAAGTTAATGTGACAAAGTGTATTAGAACATAAGATGAAAGTCCTGGATGAAGCACACTCTACCTCTTCCGATGCAGGGAATAAAACAGAGCTGCCACCAGTGCCCCAGAGATGCCTGTGTGCTGTGGGTGGGAGCAGGCTGGGAAATGACACCCAAGTCCTCTTCAGTGCTACATGTTACTCATCAGATGGGGGTGCCTGTGCTGTGCTAAGTTCTGAGTACACATTGAGAGAAGAGAAAAAATATTTGTGGTTTGGTCAATTAAGTCATACTACAGGCCAAATTGGAATTGGAACTTGAGGATGGATAGGATTATAACGGGGAGAATAGACCAAGGAAAGGTCCTCCTGAGTGAAGACTAGCACTCCAGGGGACAGAAGCAGAGTGGAACAGAATTTGTTTAGGTAATATAGGGGTCTAATTTCACTAAGATCTTGCAAGAGGACTGCTATAAAAACAAATTGGAGGGGGAAATATAGAGTCAGATGTTACAAAGCCTTGAATAGAAGTTATGTTTTGCTTTGCTTTTGTGGTAGGCAATGAGGATCACTGAAGGTTTTTAACAGGGGAGTGATGTGATTAAAATATAGCTTTTAGAACATTATTTTCCCCCACAATTTTTCTTGAAACATTTTCAGGCAAAGCTATACAATAAAATATTAAAGAATAAAATTCAAAATAAAACAAAGTAGAAATGAGAGAAGAAAAGCTAAAGTCAGAATGAGGCTACTTAGTACCACAGAAGAGCTAGCTTGGAAGTTGTGGGTAGGTAGGCTGGGAAAGAAAGACACAGAAGACAATTGGGAGGCGACGGGATGAGCTAGTCTTGATGAACAAGGGCATCAATCAGGGCAGAGGCAGTAGTAAGAGAAAAGAAAGGATGAATGAAGCAGACGCTCTGAACAAGGAATTGACTGAATTTAATGACTAAAAGGCAAAAAAGACGAGGGCTACTGTGGATCTCACCGCTTCTGTTCATCCGCAGTCAGCTCCAATCATCTTGGGTGTTTGCAATTTTTAGTGGCATGCCTTTAGGACTTTTAGTTGAATTGCCTCATTATTTTTACTTTTTGCTTAGTACTTAAAGTCACAATTTTCTTGGCTAAATCCAGACCCTTGAATTTCCCCTCTTCCCTATTCTGCCTGCACGTTGTTATCTCATTTCCTGTTGATTACCTATTTGGAAAAAGAGGCTACAGGGCAGCCCTTGATATTGAAGATTCAAATTTTCAAAATGGAACCCCAAGTTTCTCATTCCCATGCCCACAACAGATTGGGTTTTAAATCAATTCGTAAGTCTGGGGCCCAGCCTATTTCCTGTGACTGAGAGACCAAGCAACAATAAACATGATTGGCCACATAGCCGCAGCTAAGCATTTTCTTGAGAAATAGCAGGGCTCAGTAAAGATCCAGAGAACCAGCCTTCTTGGAAAAACAGGTGACACTTTCTTAAGCAAGAAGGTGTGGGATTTCTATGAGGAGATTTGAAGAAGGAAGTATACGTGGGACCTGTGTCTCAAGCCTAGGCAGTACAAGGCCAGGTCAGGAATTTAGAGAGCTGCTTTCAGGACTGATCCTCATGGGGCTCAAGGAAAGTCCAACTCATCCATAATTTAATGTTTGTCTTCCTTACATTCTGTTCTGAAAGTTCTTCTCTATAAAATTCTCCACACTTAATTTCCTTATGAAACTGTTGTAACACTACAATTTTAGTAATGTAAAGAAACCAACAGTTAAGCAAATTTTCTCACTACTTATGTAATAATTTCCAGTATTAAACTTTTAGTGCTTCTGTGACACACAAAACATTGTGGTAATAAGAAATTAAACATAAGCCTTCCTTACAACGCTTAGCAAAAGATTATTTAAGCAATCAATGAGTTATGCATGATGTGAAATCTGAGTTAAGGAAACAAATCTGTGACCTAAAAGATACACACACACACACACACACACACACACACACACACACAGCATCATCCACAGTGCAGCACATTCTTTTGAAGTACCTTGGAGACCAGCATTACCTTTGACAGGTGAAGATGGACTTGGATGTGGTGCCCGGCTCTCTGACTACGACTTGTTCACAGTACCAGTACTGTGATTTGTCACTGGCCTCACAGCGCAACAGCACCTTCTGCAGTTTTCCAAGCGACACTGCTGCTACTTGAAATTTATCAATCTGGTATGGGAGACAGAGAAAAAAACTCACAGAAATAACTAGAGTCCGAGGCATGGCAAATGCAGGCAATAGTAATAGCCCAATGACTGCCAGAAGCAGCACAATACTTTAAAAGAGATAATGTTACTATAGTTAGCATCAAAAGGGGCAATATGGTAAGAAAATAAGCAAATTACTTTTATCTATCAAGAATATATTTCTGGCTGTTTTTTCGCTTTCACAGTTTTATTTTCTCCATTTGTAGTAGTATCTAGAGTAATAAACAAAGAAATCCCAACACAAAGACTTTTCTCATGTTAGACCTCTACTCTGAGAAGCAGTTCATTAAGGCATCAGGTTGACAACCATGCAGCTAATGTACAGCACATTTCCTTTCTTTCTTTCTTTCTTTTTTCTTTTTTGAGACGGAGTCTCGCTGTGTCGCCCAGGCTGGAGTGCAGTGGCCGGATCTCAGCTCACTGCAAGCTCCGCCTCCGGGTTTGCGCCATTCTCCTGCCTCAGCCTCGCGAGTAGCTGGGACTACAGGCGCCCGCCACCTCGCCCAGCTAGTTTTTTGCATTTTTTAGTAGAGACGGGTTTCACTGTGTTAGCCAGGATGGTCTCGATCTCCTGACCTCGTGATCCGCCCGTCTCGGCCTCCCAAAGTGCTGGGATTACAGGCTTGAGCCACCGCGCCCGGCCAGCACATTTCCTTTCTATGAGTACTGATATGCTGTGAGGCATGTGGGACAAATTTTCTTTCCTTCCTTCCTTCCTCCCCTCCCTCCCCTCCCTCCCTCCCACCTTCAATACATCCTTCCCCTGCACCTTCCTCTGTAGATGAAAATAGAGCACATTCTTGGGTTTATTGTAAAAGAGCAGCCTGGACTCCTAAATAGAATTAGTTTGTTATATCAAAAATACACTGACATTTCCAGAGAGATTCAGGACCTGAAGTCAGTGCTATACTGATTAAAATAAAAAGAACTCCTTCACACATTACTTCCTCGTAGATGGTTGTTGAGAATAACTGTCCTAAAGTTATCTGAGGAAAGGAACATGAATTTAAGTAAGTCTGAAAAATTACCAGAAATGATAGTTGACTGTTAGCTACTGGCACTCTATGGTAAAAAATGTGACTCTAGTATCACTTGTATTGCCTATGTGGGGAGCTGTCTTAACAGCTCCCTGCATTGTTACCAGGTTGAATTTCGATTTGATATTTGAAGACACACTACCTGGGTCTCAACTATTGGCTCCATGTTGTTGATGGAAACCTCCTGTAGAGTCCAGACCAAAACCATTACTAGTTCAATAATGACAGTTCTGTAAACCAGATGATGAGTATTTGTGCGTCTTCTCATGTGTGCATGGATCATCTCATTGTCACTATCCTGCATTCTCAGCATGGCTTTACAAGCGACGTTCACGAGGCACGTCACCTGTTGTAGCAAATGCAAGTGATGCCCCATCCCATGTCCTCTGGATCCATTTCTAGGTGCATCTGCTGCTTTGATAAACAGTTTAGGTGTGCTCATAACTTTCTATCTCAATCCCCTGTCTCCTGCTTCTGTGTCTGAGGGCTTTCCCTGGTGGGACACATCTGAAGGATGTTTTACAGAGTTTCTCTGAAGCTCTCAGCAAGACGAGGGAGCCATAATAGTAACCAGCTCACAAATGTCCCTATATTGCTTTTCTCCTTTCCTGCCTCACTGTTCCCCCTCCTTCACTTCTCAAGTGCTTACTGGGATTATCTCCCAGATAAATTACCTTCACTAAAGTCTTTGTCTCTCAGTCAGCTTTGAGACAAACCCAAACTACAGTACCTTGAGGTCTGGAAAGACAGGCTGAGTCAGCTTTCTGGTCTCTTCTTGTATCTTAAAGTAACTTTAGGTTTGAAGACGGAATTAAATTGGGTCTGTTACATATATTGCTACGTTTTATTATCGTGCTAAGACACCTTGTAGAGAAAATGACAACTAGCCCAATGAGTGGTTTATGATGTGAGATGTGGCTGGTATGCACAAAGTCTGATAATAAAACTCTCAGACTCTTACCACAGTTTCTTGACTACAAAACTCTTGAAATTATTTGGCATTTCCATTACATCCCAAGCACTGAGGAAAATAACAGAAAATGTAAAATCTAAAATGAACCAGGGAAGAAAAACACTTTTACATCTCTGATTCTAAACTTAAAAACGGATACCACTAAGCCCTCACTGTACTCTTCTTTATAAACTGATGGCAACTATATCTCCTACCCAATTTTAATTTCAGTCCATAACACACCCTCCCTACTGTCTGGAAAATGCTAAACACAATGATGAACTGAGGAAGATCAATCATGAAGATGACTTGCAAAATCTCAGCAGGTAATGTCCCATGATACAGCACTGCTGCAAAATGATACATGCTGACGTCCAACTAGCAGGCAGCCAGGGGACATGGAGCCTCTGTCATTTATCCTCAAGTGGTAGGGTGAAAGAGTCTGGGGCTGATGTAAAGCCAGCAGGGTTCTGTAGGAGATCACTTCACTGATTACTTAGCATAATATTAAATAATAATATCATGGTATCTAAAATTTTGTTTCTGCTTAAAATTAATAATTCATTCCTGATAGCAAAAGTTAGGCCTAATTTTGCTTTAGACTCACTCAAAGCAAAACTAGCTTTCCTATTCATTCTGATGAAAGCTTTTGTGTAATCAACAGCGACAAATGTATAGGTGAGCTTCAAGATATCCAATGTTTCAAAATATTTCACAAACTACAACAGTCTGAGAAACAGCACTCTAACTGGTTTAAGGAGTCTTCTTTCTTAAAAACATGCCTTTAGATTACATAATCCCCAAACTTAATTTCAGACCCTCAAATAGTACTTTCTCTCCATATACAACAAAATAACATTAACAATATCCTACTGCAACTTCCCAAAGATCTAATATATAGAAAGACTTATGCTTGTCCATAAGGACAAAAGGAAATAAGGAGGGGCTTAGGTGTGAAAATAACACAGTTGGCCCCATTCAAGATGTTATATAGATTAAAGGTCATTGTGTTATTATATGAAATATAGTATAATGGCATTTATATGGTCTTATCTTTTAAAATAATGCCTTGTATCTTTCCAGCCTGAGAGAGCACATTCAAAAATGTTTTCCTTGTCTTTTCAGTTCATTTTTTTCTTTTTCTCACACAATCACTAATCTTTAATATATTTTCTTTGTTCTATTATTTACTGTTGGTTTAGTATGTCCCATTTTTCTTGCAAGAACAACTTCCAAAACAAAGCACACCAGAAAGTCAGGTCAAGAAAACGTGTTTAAAGATATCTTAAAACTAAAATTTGAAGAGTGCCAAACACCTTTTAAATTTTAAATCATAGATGGCCATCTTCAGAGAGATTGTTAAGAATCTGGGAAATTATTTGTATAGACTCACCTGTCCTCTTTGAAATTTTACTTGCATGTTAGATTTGTACAGCAGTCTGAGGCCAGAGTCTCCCCTCTCCCCAAAGAGACAGAGGAAAACCTCAGACTCCGTTTCTGCATGCTTCAGCTTCCCAGTGTAGACGTCAACCTGGTATCTCACTACTGGCAAAGCAACAGGGAGAGAAAACAAGAGGAAATACATTACCTTGAAATCCATACAAACAGAACCCAGATCCATAGGTTTTCAGGCTATAGTGAAAAAAGAAAAACATATATGAGAATTCCTCTAATCTGGATTTTCTGTGTCTATTGAGAGACTTTTGAGCTTCAATTATTTTAATCATACATGGGCATTTTACACCATGAACAAAAGGCCAGAAGGTTTATTGCTTTTCAGAAAGAGAAATAAAAGATTTTTTAAAAGGTTGTTCTTCTATATATGACATAAGAGGACATTTTATGCTTAGTATTTTAGTGGTAAGGGTGACTGTTATTGTACATTATGTTTAAAGTTCAAAATGATGTAAGGTTTGATGAGGAAAGAAATCAAGCAAGGAGGTAAGCTGGCCCCAGGCAAAGCTAAGGTGAGTCGCAGTCATGGCATTTCTTGTCTCTCATAGCCTCAGCCTTTGTGACTGTAGCTGGGCCACAAGAACAATTTTGAGATCACATTTAATCTAAGATCCACCAGCAACTCATGCTGTGACATTAAAAACGTCACTTCTCAAGAGTAAAACAACTCTCTTAGAAGAACTAAATAGCTTAGAAGCAAATTTAAGCAACTACCAAACAATTTGTCTATGGAATAGATGCTACTGAAGATTAATAACACACATGGAAAAATAGCTTGTCCTCCTTTTACTACAGGAAGCTCACAGACAACATCCCCATCTGCCTGAATCCGAGAGAGCCACACGTTTGCTGCAAAATCTAGGATCTTCTTGCTTTTCGTATGTTGCATGGTCACCTGGAATTAGAAGAAAAAATGACCAAATTGTGTCATCTCCAATTTCTCAAAGAACTTGGAATTCAAAATGCATCCCAGGGATTTCAAAAATGTACTGCATACTTTGATGATGGTAATAGTGGTGATGGTTCTTAGTAGTAGTAGTAGTAGCAGTATTAGTAGTAGTAGTAGCAGGTTGGTGCAAAAGTAATTGCCATTTTGCCATTACTGTTAATGACAAAACCACAATTACTTTTGCACCAACTTACTAGTAGCATTAGTAGTAGTAGTAGTAGTAGTAGTAGTAGTAGCAGTACCATCAGCTGTTTATTAGGCAATTTTTATTTGCCATGTATTATGCTAAGTGTCTAATTTTAATTATCTTTTAACCTTAACCAACCAGACTTGTAAAATTCTTTCAATCTAATAGATAAGAAAATGGAGGCATGAAGATTTGAAATGGACTCTAGCAAATTCAAAGCTCTCAAATTCACCTGTCGTAGTGATTTGAAAAAAAAGCAATCTCAGAGAACTCGAAAGGAGATCTTGTGTTCATATTAGTCACCAAAGCAAGACATACATCAGAACTTGAAAAAAAAAGTGAATGCCTTTTGCCAGGTGCCGTGGCTCATGCCTGTAATCCCAGCACTTTGGGAGGCTGAGGCGGGTGGATCACGAGGTCAGGAGATCGAGACCATCCTGGCTAACACGGTGAAACCCCGTCTCTACTAAATACACAAAAAAATTAGCTGGGCGTGGTGGCGGGTGCCTGTAGAACCAGCTACTCGAGAGGCTGAGGCAGGAGAATGGCGTGAACCCACCTCCCGGGCCGAGATAGCACCACTGCACTCCAGCCTGGGTGACAGAGTGAGACTCCGTCTCAAAAAAAAAAAAAGTGAATGCCTTTCAAGTGTATGTATAACATCTGTAGGCTCTAAATAAACCCCCAGTTGACACAGACCAAATGCCTGCACCTTCCAGCATGCAGGCAGCTGCCTTTCCCCACAGCCCAGTGACTCCTCTATAGACCCCTTGTCAGCCCCTTTCGTGGCTGTTCCACACAAAGGCCCCTTCCCTTTATCTTCCCCTTCACATGCCAGCAGACTAGCAGAGGACTGCCCACAGTTGTTTGCCTTGCCTCCTATCACGATAGATAAAAATGTCCTCATACTTTTAAGATTCCAGCTAATCTTCTAAATAAGTCCCTGTCCCTCCTCAATTTTCTCTGCTTCCTGGTCTTAGGAGCAGGTGCCACCATTTCTCAGATGGCTTATTCTTCAAGCTTGCTGC
This sequence comes from Rhinopithecus bieti, assembly GCF_001698545.2. NCBI lineage: Eukaryota > Metazoa > Chordata > Mammalia > Primates > Cercopithecidae > Rhinopithecus > Rhinopithecus bieti. The sequence continues at coordinate 254,656 of NW_016809702.1, forward strand.
CATAACCCATTGTCTGCTGTTCTTGCTCTCTTCCAATCCTGCCTTTAGCCTGTTTAAAGAGAGACTATTTTAAAACAGAAATATGATCATTTTGCACACTGCACACAACTTTTTTTAAGCAGTCCTTCCTATAGTATAAAATCCCAAATCCTCAATACAATGAGCAGTTCATGGCTGGGTCATAATCTTGCTAGATACTTCTCCCTCACGTGCTATGTTCTAGTTGTACTGATCTGTTCATGGTTCCTCAACCTGGCTACATTCCCTCTCATGTCAGTTTTCACATACACTCATAGCTCTGCTTAGAACAGTTTTCATCCCGACTCATTACCATGATGACTCTGCCTATCCTTCATAGCTTACACGTAACCTCTTCTAAGGAGTTTTTTGTGAGCCCCCAGTTTGGTTCAGCAACCCTACTTTGTGATCCGCAACAGCCTCCCCATTCATGATTCAACAGCTAATATTTGACTGACTTGAGGGAAGAAACCATGTCCTACCCATTTTGATACTACCACAAGCTTTTACAAGGCAGTCCTTGCGTCGTTTGTTGAATGAATGATCAAATGAATAACTACGTGAATTGTGTATTTGTCAACACAGGTTACAGACTAACTCCGCACACCTGATTATTAATGAGTGACAACTGTATCTTTACTTGCTCCAGGCAAGAGGTCTTGAAAAGAACACTGGACAGCTAGAAAAACTGTGACCGAAGTCTAGCTCTGGCATTTCCAGCTGACCATGAGAAATCATGTAACCACTTTGAATATCAGTTTTCTCATCTTTAAAACAGAAATAATGACTATCTCATACGGTTACTATGGATATTAAATGAGATTATATGTAATGTATAAAATTTATATAAACTATATAAATACTTCATATTAACATTAGTGAAATGAATATATGTATACATACATTAATATTAAAAAGGTTAATATAATATATTCTGCTGAAATTGGAAATTTCTCTTTGGATTATATCATTCTTTATTTAGACAGGGGCCAGTGTCTGTGTGGAATTTGCACATTCTCCCTAAGTCTGTATGGGTTTTCTCCAGGTCCTCCAGTTTCCTCCAACATCCAGAAGTTCTGCATGTTAGAGGAACTGGTGTGTCTACATGGTCCCAGTGTGAGAGTGTGGGGGGTGTGCGAGTGTGTGGGTATGAGTGTGCCCTGCAATGGGATGATGGCATGGCGTCCTGGCCAGGTCAGTTCCCGCCTTGCACCCTGAGCTGCAAGGACAGGCTCTGCCCACCCACAACTCTGAACTGGAATAAGCAGGTTGAAAAATGAACGAATGAATACAAATGATTGTCAAATAAAAATTTGTAACATCTATAATAATCATACAAATGTACAACAATAAACAATTAGGGGACGAAAACACTCAGTGAGTTGTCATGTTTGTGATGGTTTTTGAACTGCATGGTGGGAGGAGGTGGTCCTGACAATTTCCCTTCGCAAACATTTATTCCTTGATTTAACTCACCAAAACTACGACTGCTATCACTCACTAATTCACCAAATATAGGGTAAAACTTTCTTACTTGTTTTCATTAATCTTTATTAAATTTATGTATAGCTCACATTTATTTCAATGGCAATGGTTAATATGTGAAGTGTTTTGGACTTTATAAGATTGGTGATGTTTTTGGGACCAGAAATATGTGCTAGAAATTTAACTCTTGTTTGTATCAGTTAGCCTGTGGTAAATTAGTTTCATTATACCAAGTTTTGCTTGAAGTCACAGTTTCCAAGAACCTAAGAAAATGTTAAGCGATTACAAGGTCATACTACCTAAAACTTCAACAGGTTCTTCCTCTACATTAGCCTCTCCATGTAAACTGGCAAGAAGCCTCTGGTTTCTAAGGCCCCATCTTCCCTTCATCCTTAGAAGAGCCCACTGATAAGAAAGTCTCACTGATTTGGCTGAAGTGCAATCCCACCAACACCACTGAAAAGCCTCCATGGCGAGGGCTCTAAATGAGTTCCATTTACCTTCGAAGTCATGATGGCTCAAAACAGAAAAATAAAGAATCTAGGTAATCTCCAGTTAGGTTTGTTTTTATTTTCACAAAATTTTTTTTCAACTGTTAAATTAGTAAGAAGGCAAAATTCCAGGACGACCACAATGTTTAAGCCCAGTTACATGATAGCTAGTGGCAGGACTCAGTAAAATGCATGTGGCAAGTGAAACAAACTGGATTTGAATTAAAAGACCTTGGTTTATGTATTGGCACTGCTACTTACCAGGTGTATGGCCTTAATCATCAACCACTGAAATAAATGTGAGCTATGCATACATTAAGAAAGATTAATGAAAACAAGTAAGAAAGTTTATTTTACCTCATTTTTTGGTGGATCAGTGAGCAATAGCAGTCTTGTGATGGTGAGTTAAATCAAAGATTAAATGTTTGCAAAGTACAAATTGTCAGAAGCACTTCCTCCCACCATGCAGTTCAAAAACAAACCAGCACAAACATGGCAGCTCACCGAGCACTTATAAAAGTTCCACAAGAGGACCTGTCATCTTCAGGCCCTCATTTGCAAAACTGCCATCATATTTCAACGAGCTGAAAAGTGCCTTATGTAATAAAATGAGATTAAAACACCTTTTGGAAAACGGTTTGTAAACTATAAATGATTACACATAGGAAGTTATATCCCAAAGCAGAACTTTCTCAAGAATGGATGGCGGTGTGTCGGGAGTGGGTTCCTTCTGGTGGGTTCATGGTCTCGCTGACTTCAAGAATGGAGCTGCACACCTTCACGGTGAGTGTTACAGCTCTTGAATATGGCACAGACCCAAAGAATGATCAGCAGCAAGATTTACTGTGAAGAAGGAAAGAACAATGTTTCCACAGCATGGAAGGGGACCCGAGAGAGTTGCCACTGCTGGCAGGGGTGGCCAGCTTTTATTCCCTTATTTGTCCCCTCCCATGTTCCATTGTGTCCTATCAGAATGCCCTTTTTTAATCCTCCCTGTGATTGGCTACTTTTAGACTCCTGCTGATTGGTGCGCTTTACTGATTGGTGAGTTTTACAGGGTGCCGATTGGTGCATTTTACAATCCTCTTGCTAGCTACAGAGTGCTGATTGGTACGTTTTTATAGAGCACTAATTGGTGCATTTTACAATGCCCTCGCTAGTTACAGAGCACTGATTGTTGCATTTTACAATCGTAGCTACATAGTGCTGACTGGGGTGTTTTACAATCCTCTTGTAAGACAGAAAAGTTCTCCAAGTCCCCACTTGACCCAGGAAGTCCAGCTGGCTTCACCTCTCGGTGATACCTAAGAACATTGTAAAAGAGCTTGATTTCAGAACATCTAATCTTCCAAGTTAGCAGTAAGAGGGTGGTTTTTGTGCCTAGAAGTAAGACCACTTCCTTCCAGATCCACATGCTAGCTATGTGACATGGGTACTGCCTAGTTCTCAAAACCTCAATGTTCTCAATTGGGATAATGATAGTATCTACCTTGCTGTGGTATAAACATTAAAAGTGATCATGTATATACCCTGAGTGCTCAACACGTTTATTGTTATTAATAATAATAGTATCAAAATTAATCTCAGAGATTAGAGATCAGAATTCTTAACAATTATTTGGGATTGTGGTTCCTCACTCTTTAACAACCTCCTAGAGACTGCACAAGGAAAACTTTAGCCAAATGTTCAGTTCTCTATTACCAGAATGAGAAACTCTAATCCAATTCCCTGACTCCTACTGTACTTGGGAGAGCTGACCACGACCATCTGGGAAGACAACTAATGGTCTCCTTTGGCTCTCCTCCCCTTAGCCAATCTGAAGTAGCTTCTCCTGCTTCCTCTCTCCTGGGCGCCTCCATGAATTCTCTAGCCCATCAGTCAAGGAGTTCATAAACAAAAGGCAAAACCTCTAACTTCAACAACAACAAAAAAAGAAATCTCCAAAGCTTTGGAATCCCAAAGCTGTCCTCTGAGCTAGGTCTCCCACTCATCCCATCCTCCCAAGAAAGCTCTCCAGCACTTCTAGTCTCCTGGGCCCCTAGATCACTGTGCAATCCTTGCCTGCTTTCCCTAAAATGGTTCCCATTCTGGTCCTTTGTACCTCAGGCAGGAGCTTTTAAGAAAAAGGAGGCCATTCCTCTCTAAACTATAAGGACTGGCACTGTCCCAACTCCTCTCAAAGGCTTTACCTCTTCTTTCATGTCCTTCCTGAGCCCCTTCTCTAACTGTTCTTAGTGCCTGCATTGAATGTCAACCTAGATATCAATGGAGCAAGGATCAGGTCCAGTTGGGTCAGAAGAAAGGTCATCACTGTGGCCAGAAGACTCAGGGTTGCGAGGGCAGAATGAGCCAACTGCCCTTTGCCATAGCCTCACTCCACATCCTGACTAAATGTAATTAATCACCAACAACAATTGCCACCATCTATATTTGTATTCTACCTTTTTTATAAAACACTCTTCACACATTTCATTTAAGCCTAACCAAAATAAATAAAATAATCTTATCTTTTCCTAGAAGAGAAATGATATAGAACCAGAGTCAACAAATACTTTCTGAGAGCTACCCATGTGGCCAGTTGTCTGCTTACCAGTGGATGCAAGATAAACACTGGTTAGAACACAAAGAATACATTAGGATGAGAAAGGATTTAGAAAAAAATCCTTTTAGAAATCCTACTCTGAAATACCATAAACCTTTGTTCTATAAAACAAAACAAAACAAAATACTTCTACTTTCATTACAGATTCCATACACACAAAGCTCTTTCTGAAAAAGTAAAGGCAAATAGTCACCAACATGTTTGTTGGACACAAAGTATTTATAGTACTCTATAAGATCTGATACTGGGGATGGTGGATGGGGCAGTCATGTCAGTCATTAATATTTTCTTTGTATAGCCAGAAATATGAAAATATAATAAGGTTTAAATGTGTTAACAGAGAACATTTTAAGTGTTCTTGCAAATCAGACACAAAGTCAAAGCTTGACTCTAAATGTCCTTATTTCTCATCCTGTGCCTTGTGATAACACCCTATTTGTTACAAGGACTGTACGAGGGGAACCAACTATGGTGTTTACAACTGACTGAGGGGCTATCAAATACATGAATTTATCTTTGGTTCAAATAAGCTGGCACAACTTTGAGAATGTTTCTATAAACTACTGGAGTCTTTTGAGATTAAACATTTGCCTGGTGATTTTGTCAAAAGAAGCTGGTGCTTCCTGCAGTTCACTGAACTAGAAAATCCTCAAAAACAAACTATTTTCTTACTGCATTTCAGAACTTGCTCTTTCCTTTATGTGGTTCTTTCTAGAACCCTGAAGTGAAGAGTAACTGGAAATGAAAAGGAACTAGAAATATTTATGAGATACTTTAAAACTTCAAAAAAATAAGGCATTTCTTACCTAATTTTGCTAATCTCAGGACTGCCTGGGGCTCATATCAAGTAGGTTACCATATCATATTAACCAGCAGTAGGTTAAAATAATAACGAATTCACCAAAACCTATGACCCACTTCAATTCAAAGACTTAGAATAATCAAAAAGTTTCGAGAGAATTCCTATTCTATTTGAGCCTATTTATCCAGTTAATGTATAGCAAATGTGCTGCAGAGGCAGCCCAGACATTGGAGAGAGCATTAGGCCACGGGCCAAGAGAAGGGGCACTGGCCTTATCTCGCCGCTAATTCTGTGTGAATGGGTCAAACCTCCAAGACTCTCCAGGCTATATATTTGAGACAGGGTCTCACGCTGTCACCCAGGCTGGAGTGCACTGGTGCAATCTCAGCTCACTGCAGCACACCTAGCTAATTTTTTTGCATTTCTGTAGAGACAGGGGTCTTCCCATGTTGCCCAGGCTGGTCTTGAACTGGGCTCAAGAAATCCTCTGGCCTTGGGCTCCCAAAGTGCTGGGATTACAGGCATAAGCCACTGCACCCAGCCGTACTTCACATATTATAAATGCGTGTTAAATAAACAAAATGTGTTTTATTTGTTCATTCATTCCACAAATGTTTATCTAACATCTACTGTATGACAGGCAATACTCTAGGAGTTGGTATTATAACACTGAAATACAAAGCTCCTGTTCTCAAGTCACTCACTTTCTAGTGGAAGTCAGACAATAAACAAATGTAAAATATCAGATAAGGGATGCGTTATAAAGATAATAAACCATGCTGATGTGATCAAGAGCAAACGCAGGCTCCCTTGAGATTGTATAGCAAAGGATCTCTAAAGCAGGAGAAGACCAGTGTGGCTTCCACAGCATGAGAAGGGGCAGAGAAAGAGGTGGGCAGGAGACAGATTACATGAGGGGACATGATCTGACTGATGTTTATGAGAGATCACTCCGGCTGCTCTTTGAAATCTGGATACTGAGTCGGGGGGAAAAGAAGCTGGAAGGCTATCACAGGAGACCTTTACAGCAGAGAGAAGAGAAAAAATTGCAACTTGGAGTAAAGTGATGGTAATAAGATGGAGGAAAAATAGACAAAATTGAGGTATGTTTCAGCAATAGAGTCAGCAGGAGATTCCTGAGGGATTGGATTTTGGAGGGAAGGGAAATAAAACAATCTAGGAAAATTCGTAGGATTCTGGCTTATATAACTAGGTAGACAGTGACACCATCTACTCAGATGAACAAGACTGAAGGAGAGCAGGTTGAATGAGGGAATCAGAAAGGTCTGATTATGTTTTATTTATTTTTTTCACTGATATTCACAACTTGTGAGATACCAAGTACCATTGAGCCCTATTTTACAACAAGAAAAACCTAGAGAAAAAGTGATTTTTTAACTTTTAGAAATTAAACATCTTTCAAGTCTTTTGACTTCAACTCTAAAGTTTATTACCTCAATTTGAAAGAGTCAAAGTCAATTCCAGAGAGAAAAAAATAGAAAACCTAAGACTTAAAAACAATTATTAGTTTTAACAGCATTTGCTAAAATGTATTCTTATCTTTCTTTCTTCAATATTCAAAGTTAATTAATTACTATCTGTCTATGTTCAGTTACAGCCATCTCGTTTTGAGTCCAAGCTACTCATTACCTGAAATCAGTATGGTCACTTAGATTAATATTCTACAACTGTATTTTGAATGCTAGACAGCACAGTTGGTTAATGTGTATTAATATGGCTGAAATAGCAAGTCAGACCTTCTCAAAGGTCTCTGAAGTATGATCAAGGAATACAAGTTTAAGAGTCTGAATGACATCACATGACCCACCACTAGATCAAAAGCCCCAAAGTACCAGAGTATCATGAAATAGGCAGGTGCTCCCTGCTCAAAATGCTATGTCAAAAACTAGATTTTCACCCATTTTAATTTGGGACACTGGGAATAATTTCAACAAACACTTGTTTAGAAACAACAGCTTCCCCCAAACAATAGCATTCCATAAGTGCTTGCGTTGTTCATCACAAGATGAACAATAGCTATTGGCTATAAATGGTTGATCATTAATGGGGGGAACCCTCATGGCATATGTCCTAATAATGGTAGACTTTCAGATTTTCCAAGTCCACAAAAGGCAGCCTTTAGTCACCGTAAAACCAATCATTTTCCTTTTTGGAAATAGTATTTTCTTTTGGCTTTCAGACTGAGGCATCATCTAGTATTATTCTATCAATACTAAAAAGACCCAAAGCCTTGACTTTTGCTTTAGCTCTGATACAGAATTGCCAAATGTGAGTACTATGAAAGAGTCGATATGGCTGAGAAAAAGTGCACTAACATTAAACTTCAAAGCCAAACTTTATGTTGGGATAGATGAGAAATAGAAAAAGGGTGAATTTCCAAAACCATTTTTTCACTGAAACATGCATTCATTTTCCTTGCAAACAAACAAATAAACAAAGTGCTTGGGGAAAAAATAAAGGAAAAGGAAACAGCAGTGTCTTTATCACATAAAATATTCAGCATTTGTTTTAATTTCCTAAATGAATAGGAATAATTTTAGGAATGCCTTCAATAGAAACTAAAGTTCATTTGCTGAGCTCCCCCTGCTGATTTACAACAGCAAATATTAGTTGTTTCACAAGAGAACATTACCATAAAAACTCATTCTTGTTTCTTAGAAACTTAAAATTCCTGGATTACTTTAAAAATTTTCAACCAAGTGGTTAAATACATATCCTAAAAATAGTTGACTGGAACAGACAGATGGTGGTACTTACAATGTCTGAATTAACATGTTAGAATTCAGTAATGAGAATATAACATCTAGGTCAGGTTACCCAACCTTTCTGCTCAGAATCTGAGAAAAGGGAGAAATCAATTTAGTTCTCTCCATAAATCTTTTGGAAGACAGATGTAGAGACAGCGTGTGCCATTTTCACTGGGACAATTACAATGACAACTTTATGGATAACTAAGCACAATCTGGTTTATAGTTAGGTTAATGGTGGGATGTGTTCTTTGAAGACAAGAACTGCATCTTAGTCATGTTGGCATACTCAAATGACCAACAGAACTCTTCCAACTCTTACCAACTCTTCTAGTAATACTTGATAACATACTTTGAATATGAGTACAATTGTTTTCTGAATGAGTACAAATGTATACTTTTATATATCTGTGCTATTGGTTATTCTAGCACCAAAGTCCAAGGAGAGACTTGATGTGCTCTCTCCCACCCTGACACACTTAAATCTATGTATTTAAAAATTGCCTTGGTCCTAACCTGTCCTAAAATATAAAGCTAATTTGACTAGCATAGTCCATGCAATATAACAAAAGGGAAATACTGATTAAGAAGACTATATAAAAGACATAAAGATTACTGAACTTTGCCACTGAGCAAATGCATGTGGAGGAATAAAGTTTTGTACTGTATAGCAATAAACTTCCAGTGTATTTGTGAAATACTGAGAGAAGAAATAATGACTGGAGTTTAATTATCAGACAGAAGATGGTAGTCATCTATACAGAATTTTTTCTATATGCTTGAATAGGACTGCAAGAGACGGTAATAAAATATTTGTAGGTCTATGTATTTATCAAGTGACTCTACCTAAACAAGGTCAAACAGCTTGTGTCTGACAAATTCCAGTCTATGTAAAGATCCTTCAAACACAAGGAAACTATTTCAGCTTTGCAAATAGATACTTTGCTTCTCATTGGGGAACAAATTATTTTACATATTTAGGATGCAATATTTCATAACCATCCCTTTGGGGCTCTCTGACACATGTCCCCACTGTGCACTCAGAGGCATCACCTAGGCTCCCTAGGGAGCTCCCTTACCCTCTTCCCCTTTTGAGTATAGGCCTGCACTGTGGCTTCTGGACAGATTACTGCTGGAGGGAACTTCCTCCATATGCAACCTTGTCACAACATCTTAGGTGATGTTGTGTGCTAATAAAATGTGTGCTACTGCCTCTGCACCACAGTCATATCTTTTTCCAAAATCAAACCCCAAATGCCTCAAACCCCTACAGTAATGCACAGTATTCCTTTCATAGAATGTTAATAGATTTTACCTGAAAATATGGCCCCTTGGTGAATTTAGTTTTGGAAATGCTGTTAAACAGATTTCCTTACCACAGGGCATCCCAGAGTCTTTACTATATTTATTTACATTGTGACCCTCCAAGAGAGGAGTGAAAAACTCAGTGTTTCCAAAACTCATGTGGGAAACTCAGTGTTTTCCACACTGGAAACATTTATTGGGGAGCATCTTGGGAAAGCAGAAGCATGGCTGGCTTTTCACATCATGGGAAGTGGCCTCAGGGATGAGGCGAGTGGGCATTAGTGGGGAAAGTAACTTATCTGAATGGCTCACATAAATACTGGTGTCTAAAAGACATTCTCCACTAAATTAAACTAGGGCTCCTTGAGAAATAGGTAATTCCAGGGCTAGGGGAAAAGAAAGTGCTAGATAAGCCTGAAACAACTTTTCAAATCAGAAAGTAAAGAAGTCCTCGTAGAACGGACAGTGACAAGTGAAAAGAATATAGGGGCTTACAGGAAAAAATGAAGGATGGTTTCAGCATCAAAGTAAATTATGTTAAGAAAGATTAGCCCATCAAATAAAATAAGGATCTGCAAGTACACGCTGGTATAAATAAATAAATGAAATTTTGAAATGGAGAGAAGGAAGGAGTTCTACCTTGTAGTAGAATGCCAATTAACATGTAGAGAAATAACAATAGAATATAAAAATCACTATTTGGCAACCATCACAGTAATAACTGACTAAGGCAAGAATCATCAATGGATCCTAAAATTAGTGGGTAAAAATTTTATGGTGAATAAGATATTTACATAGCCGAAGAATCAGTGGACATCATGTCAGTAAATATTTGTCAAATGATTAAAACACACACATAAACACACATACATATATACATTTTAACAGGGAATGGCAAAGTAGATGGGGTGCAACCTTAACAATGGGGAATCTGGGTGAAATTTGAGTTCTTTGTTCCATTCTTGTAATTTTTTAAATAAATTTGAAATCACTTCACAATAAAAAGTAAAGTACACTGTAGGAAAAGCCCCTTCTCTTACACTGCTTTGGTAATGACAGTTCGAGCTGCTCAATTCAATCAATTAATTAATGTTCTACCCACTTTACTCTTCACAGAAGCCTTTACCACTGACCAGAGGAATGGATGACCCCTCCCTTGGTTCCCAGGACTGAGCGCTCCTTCCTTGGATGGCTTCTGCTGGGGATGTTTTTCTTCCTCCAGTTGAAGAATCACTATGTAGTGATGTTGCTATACCTCTCAACCACTTTTTCACTCACAGGCCCCAGAGAAAGCACAAGCCATGCTATTGACTTCAGGCCCACTTAACTCAAGGGTAAGTTTCTTTTAAAATGTTCTGACTCGCCTTTCCCAGTAATTCACAGGCACAGAGCTTGTGATTTTACTACACTTTGCAGGTTCCATGGTTTTTGTATCTTATTAAAAGGTCATTGCTTTTCTCTTCTTCAAATTCTTTCAATGCTTCTAAATAGAAAACTTTAAAGTCACCAAATGGTTACCTCAAATCCTCCATATCATCTAGCATAATGCAGGGCATATATTAGGTGCTAAGTAGGAATTTCTTGACTTACTGACTGGAACATATTTACCTGTTCCTGTATGACTAGAAAACATTTCACTATATAGGCATATGCTAAGAAATGCTACAATAAATATTTCAGCTAAATTAACATTTTTCTCAATTACTTTCATTATACAACCAAAGATACAATAATAAAAATCACAGATAAAATTAAGAAACACTTAAAAAGAAAGAAATATTTTGCTAGACTCTATCAGTGGTATTCCAAATTTTAAACCTCAAGCATTTTGGAACAACATATCATGTACTGTAAAGGAACCAGTGACAGATACTGCATTTAAAGCCAGAAAGCAAAGATGTTCTACGATTCAAACCATTTCATCTGACTCCACTATAATCTAGTGCTTCCGTACAGAAATCTCAAGGCTTTTAAGATTTTAATTACCATCTATTTTTGAAAATAAACTTAAGGTCCAATGATAGTGCTTAAGATCTCAATCTCTGGAGTCCAACATACAATAAGACCACTTACTGAGGAACCTCAGGCAAATAACTTTATCAAGCCTCAGTCTCCTCATATGTAAAATAGAATATTAATGGTACCTAAAACAAAGAGTTGCTATCACGCAGAAATACAATGGTATTTGTAAGGTAGGTGGCATATGTTAAGCACTCAACAAATACTCAGTATTATTATTGTTATTACTGCCATGATTAAATAAAAATAAAAAATAAAAAAACCAGGATCCCAAAGTGCATACATAGCATGATTCAATTTCACTAAAAGGGCAAAGCACATATAAACATATATATACATGTATTTATATGTACATATTTAAGGTATTTATACATATGTTTTTATATATATTAATGTGTTAACAATGGGGATACTTTCCAAGAAATGCATTGTCAGGCAATTTCATTATTGTGTCAACATCACAGAGTGCACTTCCACAAACCCAGATGGAATAGCCTACTACACACCTAGGCTATATGGTATAGCTTGTTGCTCACAGGCTACACACCTGTATAGCATGTTACTGTACTATAGGAGATTGTAACACAATGATAAGTATTTACAAATTTAAACTTATTAAACATAGAAAAGGTAAAGTAAAAATAGAACATAAAAGATTAAAAATGATACACCTGTATAGGGCATTTGCCATGAAAGGAGTTTGCAGGATGGAAGTTGCTCTGGGTGAGTCAGTGAGTAAGTGGCGAGTGAATGTCCAGGCCTAGGACATTACTGTACACTACTGTACACTTCATTAACATTGTATACTTATGCTACACTAAATTCATTAAAAAATTTTTTTCTTCCATAAATTAAAATTTAATTTTAA